>NC_081828.1:201652977-201954977 GCF_030867095.1 Alligator mississippiensis
TGCATGGCTCAGGGGCTGGAGCCTAGCTGCAGGGGATTACAGTCACAGTGACCAGCTGTAGAGCCCTTGGGATTCCCAGTTTTGATGGATGGACCAAATTAAGACACTGGTAAATGACCAAATTAAGATATGTGCATGTGATTGGTTTGGGAAACAAAGGCACATGCTGAAAGAACAGAACGCGGGCAGTATGATGACCACAGGGAAACTAATCAATGATGCCTGGGATTGGAGAGTCTTTAGAGGAGAAAAAGAATACAAAATGAAGGATTTTAGAGCAGCAAAGGGTTCCTGAGGGGGGGAACCTGCAGGCACAATTTTCAAAAGAAATCTCTAAGGCCAGGTCCAGATGACTGCGGCCGTGTAGTAGTATGTGGTGCTGCAGACGTGTCTGTAGCATCACACACTGCACATTCAGATATTCTCTGCACTGCAAGGTGTGCGGGCTGGGCCCTGATCCCACCGCCAAGTGCGAGTCGGGAGGGGCGATCCGCGGCCCACCTTTGCGCACGCGGGCTGTGGCCAGCAGCCCGGGCACGTGGGGTCGGAGAAAACCGGTGGTGAGCTAGAATTAGTCACAAACGCGTAGTGGTTGATTGAAAAGATTATTTACTTACACCCAAAGATGGTAGTGGTGTAGGCTGGACAGGTTTCCAGGCGCAGCTCCGCTTAAATCCTCGCTAGAGGACTACAACAAATTCTGTTTCACGGAGTTGTTTAGGCTCCACGGGTTCGGCAATTCTTTCCCACAAAGTTATTTAGGCTCTGCGGGTTCGGTTCGGTTCCCTGGTCCCCCGAAGTTGTTTAGGCTCCGTGGGTTAGAAAATTAGGTTTACAGGAAAGGGATACGTCTTGGATTGCGCTCGGCGACGGGGAGAACGGTTCGTTCTTTTGTTTCCCCTCCGGAGTAGTTAAAGCTCCGTGGGTCCAATTGTTAAGCCTCTATTGCCCGCTTAAGAAAAGCGTTGGGTCCGTAAGGATCCGCAGCGCTTTAGAGATCTTCACACAGCGTGACGTCTCCTCCTCCTGGTGTTCGTGGAGTCCTCCAACTTGGGTGGAAACCACTCGAGCCTTTTGTACGGCTAGCAAGCCAATAGCTAGCCGCCACGTGTGCCTACATTTGGAACTGGCCAATAATGTGGCGCGAATCCAAATACAAATGGCGGGAACTCCTTTGCAACGTGCATCACTAGTATGCAGCAAAGAAATGCACCCTGCAAAGAAGCTGTAATTTGGTGGGAAATCCCCCGTTGCACCAGAGTTCTCTCCCGCAGCAGAGAACTCTACCGTGCAAAGAAAACTACAATTTGGGTGGGAACAATAATTTAGCGGTGCTGAAGTGCACACAAACAAAACCACAACTTTGGGTTGTGACACAAGGTAGCAGTGTGGGGTTTTTTTTTACTCCAGGATCTCCAGGGTCAAAAAAACCCATGCTAAAAAGCAGGGCAGCTCATGCAAGGACAATGCTTGCCACCCAAAACTGAAGTCTGGCTGGCTGGAGCCACAATCCGGCTGCTAGCCAGGCTCCGAGTGGCAGAATCACTGCTGCTACAACCCCAGGACGCCCCCAGGACCCTAGATAAGGCTGCTAGGGCTAGCCCAGTCCTGTCCCCAGCCTCCCCTACCCCACCCAGTGTAACTTGCCACGTGCCAGAGGGCACGTGGCACAAGCATTCCCCAGGGACAAGTACTAGTGGCATAAGATGCTCTGCTGCTAGTTGTCCCCGGGGAACCAAACAGCCATGCTCCTGTGAATGCAGTCTAAGGTGCCACTCTGCCTTAGGCTGAATTAAACATTAATTTTAGGTGGCTCCTGGAGCTCTTAATCCCTGGAATGTCCATACATTAACACCTGAAACTAGTTAACACATTAACACCTGAAACCAGCACATTTTATGCAGCTTAAAGTCATACCACTCTAGGACAGGTTTATCTCTGATTTATGTTACTCAGCTTGTTCCATTAATGTGTGGCCACTCCCTACAGATACACCACCCGAGTTGCAGACCTCCAGCATCCCAGCATGCAGTGTCTTCTCCCACACTTTCCAGTTGTGTGTAGGTAAACTTTCCACCCCCTGAACTCAACTGCCCTGGGGTGACTCTGACCCCGCTCCCACCTTCCCACCCCACAGGTGCATCCTCATGTAAACAGTCTGCAGAGCACATACCAGCTAGCCAGGTTGTAGAGCATGGATGGGTCCAGGAGTGGGATCTAAGGGTTTGGAGGGGGGGTGCGGAGCACAAGATAGAGGGCTGGATCAAGTCCCCATTAGTTGGGGCTTCCTTCTTCAGGCAAGGATAGTAGCTCCCCCAAAAGCACCTTCCCTCACCACTTCCAGTTCCCAGCCACCCCAGGAAGCATGACCACCACTCCCCACACTCCAAACTCAAATCCTAATGTATTAAAACCTGACACCTTCTTTAATTTACTTCCTCTTTATTTCTTTTTAAATTTTTTGGTTTTTTGCTACTTTTTAGTTTATCCTTCAGTGTATGGCTAATTTTGTGTCAGCATCCTTCCCTGACCCCCCATTTCCTTTCTACCTCCAACTTCATTACCCACCTCCATCCCATTAACTCTCCACCTCCCAGCTTCATGTTCCCACCCTCCCCCACAACCCTTTCTTACACCCCTGCCTAGAGCAGGGACTGAAGCCTGTCCTGGCTCACCAGCCCTATAGTAGCAACTCACAGCCATAGCTCCTAGTCAGGCCCTTGTTTGTTCAGCCCTCTAATGGGAAGTCACATCTGTGCAGGTGGGAGATAGAGAAGGTTTTTAGCATTAAGGTGTGACCACTCCAGACTCAAGCTAGCACTAACACTAATCAACATTTGAACAGCTCAAAAGTGCAATGTATAATGAGATGCTCAGTAAAGAATAAAGAAAGTTTAATGTAGAGCACTTCAGCAGAGAGGGAGAAGATGCCATTTAGACTCATGAAAACCCTAAACTTTGATTTCAAGCCAAAAGTTTAAACATATTTGATTAGTATTTGACAGGTCTTGCTGGTTTCTTGGCTGTCTGGTCTTATCTAATTAAACAAAAACAATATCAAATTAAAAAAGACAAAATATTGGACTAGTCCGTCTCCCCTGAATTTGGGAACTACTTGGGGCAAGGAAATGTGTGTGGGTGAGGCATCAGGGAACTGTTTATGGCTCCATGATTCTGTGTGCTGGTCTGTACTGGCCTCAGTTCCCATATAAATTATAGTAATCAGTTCACCTTCATAAAGTCCATAATAGTGCATGTGGGCTGACACTCTTTGGGTCATGTTACACAGTAATTTCAGGTGGCTCCTGGAGCTCTTAACCCCTGGATTATCCATATGTTAACACCTTAAAGTGTCTTAAAGTACTCATTATGAGGTTGAAAATTACACCACTCCAGGGCAGGATTATCTCTGATTTGCACTACCCACCTCCTGTTCCATTACATATGGCCACTCCCCACAGATGTGCCACTCAAGTTGAAGGTGTGACTGCTCCAAACTCCAAGCTAGCATTAGGCCAATCAACATTTGTAAGCACACAGCATAAGGTGTAATAAGGCCCTTCCTGTCTCCTAAACTGTCCAGAATATGGTGTCAGAGCCCACTGAGAGCAACCTGACTCTTGGGGGAAATTAAAAAAATTCAAAAGATTGTCCTCCAGATATCCACACTGATTAGACAGTGGGAGTACAAACATTTGACTCTTGAAGTATATGTTGATTGTGCCGGGCATTTTGCAAGAACGACCAAAGTTCTCTTTAATAACAATTACTTTTAGACCATACTCTACTGGAAAGTAAAAGGACACATGGATTGCTTCACAATGTAAAGATTCATTCTCTAGAAACTAAAACTGGTCTATACACCCACTTCAGTTGAAAAATAGTTTTATAATCAAAATAATAAAATAGTTGTATCCTATTTTGAGATACCGAAAGAATCATTTAACAAGGAATAAAAAACCCCTTGAATTTAACAGAGGTGAAGAGGATCACATAACAGTGAAAAGTCCCAAAGATCTGAATGTAATCTTTTTGCTAGATATTAGAAGACTTCCTTATTCTACAAACTCTGTGCATTCTGTTTTTTAACCTCCAGGCTTCTTGCTGGAACTCCAGCAAAGGAGAACTCCACTCCCCTCAACTTGATTCTTCAGCTTATGAACAGGAATTCCTGATAGAGGTATTTAGTTCTTTTTCCCTCATTGCTTTCATTAATTTGTGTTTATAGCAAAAGAAAACATAATTGTCATTCAAGAAAATAATTAATTTCCTTTTTCTGCCATTTTTGCATTATAATAATCCTTAGTTCACTGAAGCATTAGGAGTTTTAGTAATAAAATGTTTGAGTTCTTGGACAAAAAGTGTGTGTAAATGTAAAGTGTGTGTAAATGTAGCGTTATGATCATATAACAAAAAATATGTTTTCAAGGTCATCTTAGAAAAACAGTAAGAAATATAATGCTAAGCACCCCTTGGCCTCAGTGGGGAACTATGCATATTCAGCATCTTGAACAATAGGCCATAAACAACTTTGGATGACTCATTTCCTTCATGTGCAACAGGAGCCCCATTCTTATGCAATTTTATAAAATAGCCTTATATTTCCAAGGATCCAGAGGATGTTCTTTACACAGAGCAACAGAATTTGTAAAACTTATGTCATTCTCCTGTTCCATGCTCAGCTATAAAATAGGATTCATTTGAAAGACCACATAAAACAGAAAAGTGTTTCGGTTCTGATGCTGTGCTAGAACATTTTGAATTATATCAGGGAGCAAAGGAAATACTCTTTAAACTGGTGATTTAGAATAGGAAAGGAACAGCCTGCCTCTTCCGCTCTAATTTTGCTTTTAATAGTATCTTCATATCTTATGCATTTTCCCATGCATTTAAGGATCCAGAATATATACCATATTTTCTCACATATAAAATACTCCCAAATAAAACATGCACCTTTGTTTTTGGAAGATAGAATGTAGAAAAAAGATTTTTCCCAGAGTCATGGTCAGCTGTGTGACAAAGTCAGTCTTCTTGGGAATATAAAGTGTTCAGGAAATGTGCCATCAGGAACTTTCTGCTATGGTAGGCTGTCTCCTGAAATGTTGTTTCCAGGAAGACTTACTTTGTTACACAAGCTTAGACCCGAGACCCTTGGAAGGTCAGCAGCAAGACTGTTAGTCTTTACAGTAAATTGTTCCTTATGTAAGTCTTGTAAATAAAGTGTTGTTTCCACATCACAACTCTCATCAAAATACTACCAGCAGCTGACCTGCTTCTCTGGGCACAAACTGCAGTGCTCAAACAATAGCTATGGCTGTGAGAGGGCTGACACAGGACTGTGTGCTGAGCAGAGACCAGCAGCAGCCATCTTGGGAGCTGCATGGTATGCACGGTGTCTCCAGGAGTGGTCTTTTTTTCCAGTGAAGAAACAGATTTCCCACTTAAAACACACACCCGCAGTTTTGGGGGAATAATTTTAGGGAAAAGGTGCATATTGCATGTGAAAAATACAGTATTCTTTAGTACAGGCCAAGAAATAGTCCCGCTTCCAGCTGTTACTGCCATGAACTTTTCCTGCATTCCTGCTGGGCACAACATAACTATAGCTGACCTTCCTCTAACGGAAACACATATCATGTGCACAGATACAAGAAGACTAGTGCTCTAGGTTATGAAAGCATCCTAAACGAGATGGTCTGTTATAGTAGAAATTATTTGTTCATTTTTTATTACTTCCTATTCCAATAGTTCTCAACCTTTTTAGACTCAAGTCACCCCTTGGAAAATGCCAGCCCCTAATTTTCACTCATTTTTTGACTACAGAAAAATAGTACAACAATTCTTTGCAGAGAGGTCAGAAGGACCACAACAGCTCATAATGTTTTTAATACTGTGAATCTCTATTTGAAATCTCTGCACATATCTTTTTAAATCACGGCTGTACACCTACCAGTGCTAACATTGTGTGGCACCCTATAGCACCCTTGAAAGGACCTCAAGGCACCAGGGTACTGCAGCAACCTGGTTGAAAATCACTATCCTATTCAAAATGAACAATGGCAAGAAGTGTCAATCTATCAAACTGTAGTAGTGACAAGCACCGCTCAGCTGTTCATAAATGAAACCAGAATGCATTGAAAGTCCCATTGGACAACATTATTGGATGTCCGATTTTTTACTCCCTGAGTTTAACAACCTCCCCCAACAAACCTTTCATTCTCAATTGATAGTGGTCATTCTGGCCAAGAACAGTCAATATGCATATCCTTCCTTTTTTTCACTGTGATCACTTTGTGATACAGCCAACATTGACATATGGTGTATAGATGATAGCTTGACAAGTACAGCATGAGCAGCAGAATGCAGCATGGCTGTTACAGTGAACAGAATGATGTTCTTCAGATAAGATAGCTTTAGTGCACTGAAAGGGCACTCACTAGCCTTCTCCAAAAATGTATTGTATGCTAAAGTATAAGCTCTTGAGACAAACATGGTGAGGCACAAGGAAATAACATGAGCTGCTGTTTTGACTACTTATTCATATTTATTTGATTTCTGGTGTATATATGCCTTAGTACACTTGCATAGAGAACCACTGGAGCCACATCTATGCCCTACAAGTCTTGTGGCCCCTCCCACCTAAGGCCATAGATTGCAGAATAGGCCCAACCATCCCTCAGTTTGTCCTGAAAAGTCATGGCTAAGAGTTGGAATCATAGGTCCCTGCCACATGTTACACAATTACATATATATTACACAATTAATTGATTAATCACACATTAAATGTAGACAGGCCACAAATGCAAAGTAATTAATAATGTCAATCCAGTTATATAGTGCCAACCAGCTACGCAGTTAGGGCTTGGAAATGTGTAATGAGTCTATAGCTGTTTTTTATCGTGTGGCAGGGCCCCTAGTCTCTACTGTTGCAAGCCCTTAGCCATTTTCAAGGGGCCTAGGCCAACCTGCAGAAGTATGGCTAAGCAGAAGGTCTCAAAGCCTGTTTCTGAGTGACTGTAGCTTGAACCTTTACAGATGTAACAGCTAGCTTGGCCAGCAAAATAATGGAGGCCATCCAAATGTCTAGCTAAACCAGTAATGAGATGCAATTAAACAAAGTACAAAGCCTGAAAGGAGACATTAGAAGGGAAGACCATACATTAAATCATTCAAATAAACTATATCACAGCTTTATCTTAAAACAGTAGTAGTAGTGTTTGATGTAACCAAATGTATTGGATGTTATTTTGCTATAATAGATATATTATTGTTAAGATGCTTAGATAATTTGTAAAAACAAAACAGTCTTGTCAGAGAAGACCATAATCTTAGGAAAAGAAGAAACAGGACAATGTTGAACAGCATTCCACAATGTGGAAGGAAAGGAGATAAGAATCCCTCCATTTACTTTCCCAAGGATGTAGGTAGGCAACCACTGATCCTCTGGATCATGATGTACACATAAATGGTCTAGTAAAGATACCTGATGAATCTATTTGTGATGGTCAAGTCCATTTTGAGAGCAACACAACTTGTTACAAGTTGCACAGATCCATATGTTGTCTAAGTTGGACTCCAAGTTTACAGCACCCTGCTTTCTTCTTTCTTGCTTTGCTTCCATCCTGTGGATCAAAGTTGCTTCATGTTGAGCTTCAACCAGTGCCAGATGTTCCCTCCAAAATGGACAGAATTCTCCACACTCCTCTTAGCTTTCTACATTGATGTTGAATGACTTCATATAATTTTTGCACACATTGTGGTATCACCATGGACTGTGGAGGGCCACCCCACTTTCTAGAGCCATCTTGAATTTCACCATACAAAATCTTCTTGGGGATCTGGTCTGCTGCTATTCCCCTGACATGGCTGATCCATCACACAACCTCTTCTTGATAGTGGTTTCTAAGTGTGTCAGTCCTTTCTGTCCAGCATCTCTGTGTTTGGTATTCTGTTTTCCCACTTTATTTTCAGGATCTTACACAGATATCTCATGTGGAAGCTGTTCAGTTTCTTGATATACCTAACATATGTAGTCCATGTTTCTGAACCATAAAGCATGGATAATAGCATACAGATCTCACAGATTTGTAACTTCACTTTGGGTAACGGTTTGCTGTTATTCCATGCACATTTCTGTAATAGTTTGAAATTCTTAGCTGCTTTTCTAATTCTGTTAGTCAGTTCAGTCTGAAGGTAAAGATTCCTGTTGATCACAGAACCCAAGTAGCAAAAACTGTCAATGATACCGAGATTTACCCTCTGAGTAATGTCATGTATTTTTTCTTCCACCCCTTGGTACATGATCACAATCTTCTTGAGGCTAATTGCCATTCCAAAGCTCTTTCATGAATCAGAAAATCTGTTCAAGAGATTTTGCAGGGAAGATTCACTGTGGGCAACCAAGGCTGCCTCATCCGCAAACAGGAAATCTCTTAGAACCAGTTCTTTCACCTTGGTTTTCACTCTAAACCTTGCTATGTTGAACAAGCCTCCATCTAGCCTGGTTTGAAGATAAATGCCATCATCGCTGTCCTTGAATGCATGAAGAAGCAGGAATGAAAAGTAGATGTTAAAAAGCATGGAGGCTAAACACCCCTGTTTCACCCCATTATTGATGTCAAAGGTGTTTGATTCTTTGCTTTTATACACTGCAGTTTCGATGAAGACTATGCACAGTGGTATTTGTTTTTCTCTATACTTTTCTGGCAATTGCTTGACCAAAAATATCATATTGTAACATGTGGACATCCCGGGGCTGGTCTAAACATAGGCTCCCACCCACTTTTCTTAGGGCCAGCTTCCTGCCTCGCTTCCTGCCATGCCTTGATGTTACTAATTATCTAATGTTAATCAGGTGGGAGCCTGCCCATTTATCTGCCCTGATGTCAAGGGCCTATGTATATGACCCTGACCTCCCCATATCTCATGCCTCACAGATGTTTCCTCCAGCTAGCTAGCATTGGGACCTGAGCTCCAGAGTCTCACATGGGACTCGCTCCACACCGGAGCTTGCAGTTCCAGTGCCCTCACCCTGGGTTCTCTTTACACAAACACACACTGGGCTCCAAGACCACATACACTCTCGGGGCTTCAACCCCACACCTTGGGGGTCCAACCCCTTCTCTGGGATCAGGGCTCTGAGCCCTGTCCCCAAACCCTTTCTGGGCTATCCCTTTATCCCTGGCCCTGGGAGGTTCCTTAATAGCTCCCCAAGGCTCAGGGCCCGACATGCCTGGAGCATCACACTAGCTCCTATATGCAGCCTCAGACCTCCACCAAGAATGTGGGCATTGTCACAGGTCCCTCCACTGACCTGGGCCCTGCCTCAATACTCTCGGTGAGTCTGGGCTCCCCGTGCTTGATTTCACCCGCCAGGGATGTGGGACTGGGGCTAGGAGGTGCCCTATACTTGCCTTTCACCAGGGTGGTAACTGGCCTGGCATTTCTGGGGGACTGTCCCGCCACAGACAGTCCCACCAGGCCATCCATCCCTGGCAGGGTGCAGTTTTCTGTCATGCCCAGGACCATGGGATCTCCTCCTTCCCCATAGCCCCAGCCCTTACCTCCAAGGATGTTCCATGGGCAGCAACTCAGCTAAGTGTTGTTCCATCAGCTGCAGCAGCAAACTGCTGCCTCTTTGCAGTTCAGGGCTCAGCTCTTATAGAGCACAGCTGGGGCCTATTCCCAATCAGACCACTGCCTAATTGGCATTGCAGACAATTGCAGGCTGCCTAGCTGCCACTCAGGCCCCTCCTAGTAACAGAGCACCCTGAAGTGTGTGAGAGGGGAGACAGGAGCCCCCCTAGCATGGCCTGGACCCCTAACCAGAGCACCGTGGCACTCACCCTACAAGCTGAGACGGGCGGCAGCGGGGAGGAGACTGGAGCATGGACGTCTGCACAGGCTCAGGCCTGGCAGTTTCACAGTTGCCTGAGCCTGCATATCAGGGAGAGCCGGGGGCATGGCCTCCGAGCAGCGTGGGCTGCTCAACAGGAGGCTGGAGAAACAGCTGGGGAAGAGCCAGAGAGGGAGAGGCGGAACACCAGCTGGGAGACGCGGGCTCAGGAGCCGGGAGGCTCCAGCTCTAGCTTCAATTTCCTGGAGAAGAAGGCAGCTGCCCACCAGGAGACTAGCAAGGCAGAAGGCAGGCTTGAGGGTCGGTAAGAGCCAAGGAGCCCCGCTGGAAGGCAGTGATCAGGTGGGACGCTACTGGGGAATGGCGAGGCTCTGACTAGGAGCCCTGGAACTGGGACTGAGGGTAGACCCTTAAGTCCACAATCATCCTCAGATGGCTCCGGAGGGGACAGAGCACGGGGAACCATGAGCCCCTGGAAAGGGGAGAGAAGTGACGCCAGCAAGAGGGACCGGGGCGACGGGACCCCAAGTCAGCCGGGCTCCAGGGTGGGGACGCCGGAGGAACTGGTAGGGACGGGGCACAAGGGCAGTCCCAGTACCCCTGCCTGCTAGAAGGGAAAAGACAAACAAGTCCCTTAGGAGGGGGATAGAAAGGAGCCCCGAAAGAGAGAGAGAGAGAAAGGCAAGCTCGGGAGCTCCACCGGCAGGTGCTGGCATTTTTCAGTTGAGTTGTAGATGACCCAGCAGGGGCAAATTTATTTTTCTTGAAGAGGGGAAAACCTGCCCGAGAGCCAGGGGCGGACCCCTGAAGGTTCACGGCCCAGAAGACCCAGCCCTTGCAAGGCGGGCAGTATGGGGAAGATCTGCAGGGAACAGCATCAACCAACGAAGACAACCCCAGGGTCAAGACCCCTCTGGACCCCCAACAGGGAACTGCCTCCCCAACCAATAACACTGAAGACGTGGCAGGCGAGAAAAAGGAGCAGCGCCCAGACCATCTAGGTTGCACCTGAATAGCGTTTCACCCTGACATTGCTGGGAGGCAGGGCACCCACGAAGAGGTCCCCAAAGCCTTACAACACCTACCAGCAACAGTGTCCTGAGCAAAAACTGAGTAAACTTTCAGGATAGATTCTTTCACCTAGAAATTGCAACCTAAGGAGCATGATGCAGCCTCAGCTACATCACAGCCCGATGGCTGGGGAATTGGCTCCAAGGTTGGACCCAGAGAGTGGTAGTCAACAGAAGTGAATCATCACAGCACTCCGGGACCAGTGGTGTCCTCCAAAGCTCCGTCCTTGGACCTGTTCTTTTTAACATCTTTATTAACAATGTGGACACTGGTGTCAGAAGTGGACCGGCCAAACTTGCTGATGACACTAAACTTTGGGGTAGAGCTTCCATACCCAAGGATAGGCTGGTGATCCAGGCTGACCTGAATAGACTTAGTAAGTGGGCGAATATAAACCTGATGTCATTTAACATAGAAAAATGCAAGGTACTCCACGTCAGGAAAAAGACCCCACAGCATGCTTATAGGCTCGGCAGTGCTACACTCACTAGCGCCACGGCTGAAAGGAACTTGGGGGTCACGATTGACCACAAGATGAACATAAGCCACCAATGCGATGTCGCAGCTGGTAAAGCAAACAAAACTTGGGCTTGCATCCATAGATGCTTCTCAAGTAAATTTCAGTATGTCATCCTCCCACTGTACTTGGCCTTAGTGAGGCCACGGCTGGAATACCGTATCCAATTCTGGGCTCCACAATTCAAGAAGGATAATATCACATCTATACAGGTCCCACACTATTCTGTCATTCCTACTAGCTAGCTTTCTTAGGCCTATGCAGGTTTTTATCATTTGAGAGCTTCCTTCTTGAGACCATAACACAGTGCGTGCTGCACTTTCTGACCTCCAGCTACACATTAATTTTACAATTTATCCATAAAAATTAGCTCATAGTGGCAGTAGCATCTGCTTGAAAGGTATGAGAAATACCAGCCCTTATGGATTGTCTATTGATCACACTATTCCAAAGTGACTCATGGGTCACTCTCTCTATTGGTTGCCAAAAGCAGGCTGGTTTCCATCTAAAAGAACCCCTCTGTAGGTCTCCCCCCCTCTCCCCTAAATTGTACTGTAACCTAAAGGTTGCTAAAGGCAAGCTACACGCTCTAGATATATTTAGGGCACTCTCATTCTATTAAGAGAGAATGGGAATTTTTTCAGGAATTTCCTCTTGCTTTTTGTAGCCTTCTCAGGTAGTATCTACTTGGAGATTATCTAACTGATCTCTAATTGTACAATTATGTTATAATTAGTTAATTTAGATCTGCTGGTAAAGATCAAAAGTATACTCCAATAGGGCTGAAGCAGATATTACATCTTCTTTTAGCAGCATACCAGTCTCTGGGATCTGTTGGGTAGCTCTGTGTGGTTCAGCACATGCATCAACACCACACAGTAACATAAAATAAGCTAACAATATTCTTTTCAATCTAGGTATGTGTAACAGAGAGCCCCAGGCTCTCTGTTATTTCAAGATGAAGGCAGCCCAGCCAGGGAGCACTGCAGGGCAGGCAGGGTTCAGCAGCTGCCAGTTGCCAGGACAACAGGGGAAATGAGGCAATTAGCAGACACCTGCAAGCAGTCAGCTGACCGGATGTAGGCAGGGGCCTGGAAGCTTATAAATTGGGGCTGGCAGGGGAGTTTCTTCCTGGTAGCTGCCAGGGGAGGGAGCTCCTGCCTAAGACAGCCACCCAGGGATGCTGGACTGTCTGTTTTGCTGCCTACGGGAGTAGCGAGGCCCTGGGAGCTCACAAGACACCCTGGCTAAGAGGCACGCTATACTAGGGGTAAAGGTTTCCATTCTTATTATTATGTTATAGCCCAGGGGCTTACGTTTATGTTGCTGTTTGTATCGGAGGTTTGGGATGGGGCTTTAACGGGCAGTTAAGGAGGTCCCATTAGTGCCTACGGGGCACATAAGCATCTTAAGCCCTGCCCGGGGCAGGCTCAAGGCTCTAGTGAGTACTGAGCCCAGAGGGGGCACAGTGCAAGGCACAGAGACAGACGGGGGCCTGGGGTCTGGTGCCAGAGGGGCGCAGACACATAGTGGCCTGGGGCCTGGCAGACAGGGGCCAGGGGCCCAGTGATGGAAGGGACAGACATGGCCTAGAGCCTCAAAGCTAGGTCCAGCAGGTGTAGGGTAGGATATGGAGCCACACAATTAGCCCTTAAGGCTTGAGGTACCCTCTAGTGGCATGGTTACTGAGAACCAAAAGGGTGCCAGGGACCCTAATGGGGGTTCAGTGGAACCAGGGCTACGCAAAGGTCCGTGGGCAGCCTCCCTATTTATCATTATTCCAACAAGGTGTGGCAGACGAGACAGGAAGGCGCCCAACAGGCGGAGCGGGGCATGGTCACAGAGCCTGCAGGGGGCATCACAGTTACCCCTGGGACCCTGACCTTGTTACAGCATGTCTTTAAAAATTAAGCAAAACCTGAACAATCTCCATGAACTTTCATGGTTTGAGAAACGTAGGGCCTAAAGAATCCTAATTATATGGGATTTCATTTTGGTCAGCTAAGGATGTACACAGACTTAAAGGTATCACTATCAGTGCATCCTTCTGTAGTGATATAAGGACAGGAAAACTGCTCTAACTTTAACCCTGCTTCATTCCAGGACAAAGTTAGGACGATTTAGCTATTTGCTAACCTATATAATTACAGACTCATGTAGATGTAATAGTTGCAGCAGTAGCTCCCCCTCTCCTTTTAAAACAGCCAAGCCATACATTTGTCCAGACTCTGCATACATAAAGAATTATGTTTTGGCAAAAGTAAAATCACACACCCATTTTGCTCATCTCTAGAACTTAAAAATAGATTCTTCAAGGGTGCAACTCCTTTTTTGAGATATATTTGCATCTTTAAAGGCCAGAAAAGGATCTGGTCAATGAGGTAAATCATACTTATTTCTAAAGATCTATGTTTGAGGCTCACAGAAATTAAAATTAACCAAATGTTAAATATACAGGTATTTGTGGGTATTGGTTATTTTGTGATCCTTTAAAATCTCAAACTAAACTTCCTACTCCTCCTTTCCAAGTGCCTGTTTGTCAGGGAGTAGGGAATGGAGGTAAAAAACAAAACAAAACATTGCATCAGAAGCAGTTATTTTTATCTGCTCTTTCTGAATCTCTCTCACTTTTTTCTCCTTTTTCTCCTTGAATCTTCTAGATCATGGCTGTCCAACTGGTGGTCTGTGAGGAGCTAACATGCAGTCCCCAGGCTCTCACTTGGCCAGTGCTACCCCTAGTTTCCCGCTGCAATAGCAGCTGGACTCTCCTGGCTCCCCCAGGGCATGGGGGCAGCATGCCAGCATGAGGAGCTAAGAGTGAGTCCAGGGGTTTCATCCTGAGGGCAATCACACCCATGTGGTACAGTGTCAGGTGGGGGATGGAATTGCACCCACTCAGAGCATGGTGGGGTTGCCAGCCTGCATGAGTGTGCAGTGCAGCACGGAGGGAGAAGCGTATGCACAACTCTGTGTGTAGCCTGTGGCCCTTGCTGGGGCAGCCTCTGGGATGGGCTTACAAGTTAGACAGTCCTGTTTTAGAAAATTAAAAGCATTTAAAAATGCAGCCCCTAATACTTAGCTCCTTCATCTCTCACTGAAATGCATTGGCTTGGATTCTAGTTTCCTTCTGTTTTGAGATGAGGCTCTGATTTCAGCAGTGTATGTGTATTAATAACTTGGGTAGACTGAAATCCTTTTCCTTGAAGTGGCATATTCCTTGGCACTCTTTTTCTTGAATGTCTTTCCTTTGGAAGCCTAAGGGACATCATTCTTTCTTCAAATAATAAGCCAGCTGCTCAAACTGGAACAAAGGAGTTTAATTTGCACCTCTGGACCACTGATACTGTGTTTTTATACTAGAGTAGTAAAATCAGCAGCACATTTGAGTTGATGCTGGGCCTTAACTTGAAATGTAGCTTTTCTGGCTTGAAAGGGACCAGTTTGCCCCTCCACCCACTGGGGCTCTCTATCTGGAGGCGGAGGATGAAATTGATAGTTATTTCCTTTCCCTGCAGGCCCAGGCACCAAAGGAAGAAGCACCCCGGGGAATACCCTCCACAGCAGAGTGGCAAACGGTCACAGCCAGGACCGGAGCGGCACGCAGCGAACCGGTACCAGCTTCTCCAGTCCAACTGGTGAACAGGTACGAGGCCCTGGCGACCCTGCAGGAGATGGAAGGGGAGGAGGACATCCTTGGGCAAGAAGAAACACCACGTTCTTCACACTCCAAACAGATCAAGAGATCCACGATGACCCAGAGGAGGAGGCGACGAGTGCTCGTCATAGGAGACTCCATCCTGAGAGGTACGGAAGGACCCATCTGTCGCCAGGACCCCTCGGCACGAGAGGTATGCTGCCTCCCTGGAGCAAAGATTCGGGATGTGACGGAGGTAATCCAGGCCAGGATCAAGCCCACCGATTATTACCCCATGGTCCTAGTCCATGTGGGTACTAATGATGCGGCCAGGAGAACCCCCGATCACTTGATGGCGGACTACTGTGCTCTGGGCGGTGTGCTGAAGGAGTTCGGTGCCCAGGTGGTTTTCTCTTCCATCCTACCAGTGACCGGACGAGGAAGACGGCAGGAGAACTGCATCAGAGAGACCAACTGGCGGCTTCGGCAGTGGTGTCTCGAGGCAGGCTTCGGCTTCCTGGACAATGACCCGCACATCGCGACGAGGGACATGCTCAGCTGGGATGGGCTTCACCTGTCCCCCAAAGGTAAGCGTGTGTTTTTTTCTAGGTTGGCGGATCTCCTCCGGCGGGCTTTAAACTAGGCTCGTCGGGGGGAGGGGAGTACGAGGGCAGGGGAAGCTGTGGACCACCAAACCATGTGGCACCCACAAGGACAGCCCAGCCGGAAGAAGGAGAACATTGGGAACCTGAAAGCCATGGGGAGGCCAGCACTACAGAACAGGTAAGGAACAAGAAGGTAAGAAACAATGGGCCCCATGGGACTTGGAGCGGGGGGGCAGCAAAGGCACCAGTCGCAGGGCTCAAGTGCCTATATACTAATGCTAGGAGCATGGGGAACAAGCAGGATGAACTAGCGCTCCTGCTTGCACTAAACACCTATGACTTAGTGGGGCTAACAGAGACCTGGTGGGATTCATCCCATGACTGGGCGGTACATATTGAGGGCTATAGATTGTATAGAAAGAACAGGTCGGGGAAGAAAGGGGGGGGGGTTGCACTTTATGTCAGTGAGCAATACACATCAACCCTCATCAAGACAGAATCCGAGGTTGAGGAAGTAGAAGGATTGTGGGTTAGGCTACATGGGGGGCAAGGAGAAAGGGATTTGGTGGTAGGGGTCTGTTACAGACCCCCACACCAAGGGGAAGAAATAGATGCGGGGCTCCTGAGGCAACTCTCGGAAACCATAAAAGCTAAAGAGGCGGTAGTCATGGGGGACCTAAACTACCCGGACATCTGCTGGGAGACGCAGACAGCAAGGTCCCATCGCTCACGCAGGTTTCTAACTTGTGTACAGGACCTCCACCTGACACAGGAGGTGCATGGTCCCACTAGGGGGAATGCCATACTGGATCTGGTATTGGCAACGGGAGATGACATGATAGGGGACCTCCAGATCGGTAGCTATCTGGGAGAGAGTGATCACCTTATAATAGAATTCAACATAAGACGGCGAGTGGGTAAGGTAACTAGTAGGGTGAAAGTGCTAGACTTTAGGAAAGCTGATCTCATTGCACTCAGGCGATTAGTCAAGGAAGCACCGCAGAGTAGGAGTTTTGATGGGATGGGTGCCCAAGAAGGGTGGCTGTGCCTAAAGGAAACGATCCTTTGGGCACAAAGCAAGACGATCCCCGAGCGAGGCAAAAGAGGGAAAGGGGCCAGGAGGCTTCCATGGCTGACCAGAGAAATCCAGGGCAGCCTAAGGGCCAAAAGGGGAGCACATAAAAAGTGGAAACAGGGTGAGATCACTAAAGATGAATATACCTCCTCTGCTTGTGCTTGTAGGGAGGCAGTTAGGCGGGCCAAAGCTACCATGGAGCTGAGGATGGCAACCCAAGTAAAGGACAACAAGAAATTGTTTTTTAGATATATTGGGAGTAAAAGGAAGGCCCAGGGAGGAATAGGACCGCTGCTAAATGGGCAGAAACAATTGGTGACAGATAGGGGGGACAAGGCTGAACTCCTCAATGAGTTCTTTGCCTCAGTGTTCCTAAGCGAGGGGCACGACAAGTCTCTCACTGGGGTTGTAGAGAGGCAGCAGCAAGGCGCCAGACTTCCATGCGTAGATCCTGAGGTGGTGCAGAGTCACTTGGAAGAACTGGATGCCTTTAAGTCGGCAGGCCCGGATGGGCTCCATCCGAGGGTGCTGAAGGCACTGGCCGACGTCATTGCAGAGCCACTGGCGGGAATATTCGAATGCTCGTGGCGCACGGGCCAAGTCCCGGAGGACTGGAAAAGGGCTAACGTGGTCCCCATTTTCAAAAAGGGGAGGAAGGAGGACCCGGGCAACTATAGGCCGGTCAGTCTCACCTCCATCCTTGGTAAAGTATTTGAAAAAATTATCAAGGCTCACATTTGTGAGAGCCCGGCAGGACAAATTATACTGAGGGGAAACCAGCATGGGTTTGTGGCGGGCAGATCGTGCCTGACCAACCTAGTCTCTTTCTATGACCAGGTTACAAAATGCCTGGACACAGGAGGAGGGGTGGATGTCGTATACTTAGACTTCAGGAAGGCCTTCGATACGGTATCCCACCCCATACTGGTGAATAAGTTAAGAGGCTGTGATGTGTATGACTGCACAGTCCGGTGGGTGGCGAATTGGCTAGAGGGTCGCACCCAAGGAGTCGTGGTAGATGGGTCGGTCTCGACCTGGAAGGGTGTGGGCAGTGGGGTCCCGCAGGGTTCGGTCCTTGGACCGATACTCTTTAATGTCTTCATCAGCGACTTGGACGTGGGAGTGAAATGTACTCTGTCCAAGTTTGCAGATGACACAAAGCTATGGGGAGAAGTGGACACGCCGGAGGGCAGGGAACAGCTGCAGGCAGACCTGGATAGGTTAGACAAGTGGGCAGAAAACAACAGGATGCAGTTCAACAAGGAGAAATGCAAAGTGCTGCACCTAGGAAGGAAAAATGTCCAGCACACCTATAGCCTAGGGAATGACCTGCTGGGTGGCACAGAGGTGGAAAGGGATCTTGGAGTCCAAGCGGACTCCAAGATGAACATGAGCCGGCAGTGTGACGAAGCCATCAGAAAAGCCAATGGCACTTTATCGTGCATCAGCAGATGCATGACAAATAGGTCCAGGGAGGTGATACTTCCCCTCTATAGGGTGTTGGTCAGACCGCAGTTGGAGTACTGCGTGCAATTCTGGGCGCCACACTTCAAGAAGGATGCGGATAACCTGGAGAGGGTCCAGAGAAGGGCAACTCGTATGGTCAAGGGCCTGCAGACCAAGCCCTACGAGGAGAGACTAGAGAAACTGGACCTTTTCAGCCTCCGCAAGAGAAGGTTGAGAGGCGACCTTGTAGCTGCCTATAAGTTCATCACGGGGGCACAGAAGGGAATTGGTGAGGATTTATTCACCAAGGCGCCCCCGGGGGTAACAAGAAACAATGGCCACAAGCTAGTAGAGAGCAGATTTAGACTGGACATAAGGAAGAACTTCTTCACAGTTCGAGTGGCCGAGGTCTGGAACGGGCTCCCAAGGGAGGTGGTACTCTCCCCTACCCTGGGGGTCTTCAAGAGGAGGTTAGACGAGTATCTAGCTGGGGTCATCTAGACCCAGCACTCTTTCCTGCTTATGCAGGGGGTCGGACTTGATCTATTGAGGTCCCTTCCGACCCTAACATCTATGAATCTATGAATCTCCCTTAAGAGGCTAGACCCTGGGGATAAAGTTTTCAAAAGTGGCCATTGAGTCTGCTTGCTGCTCAGTCTTTAATTTCTCCTCTTTTTCAAAGATCAAGTATCCACACAACTTTATGATAGGGTTTGTGGCTGACAAGCAGCTATATCTGCTTTCTTTACAGCTATCTCAACAGCCTTTTGTGTTAAAAAGCTTACTGTATGTGACAGCATCTTGGAAATTGTTCTGTCTTCTTCTACGAACAGAGGACAGTGCCTGATAGCCCCAGAATCAAGCTACAAAGGCTGTTATATGCCTCCTTTTCCTTCTCTCCTATGAGATTTATACAAATACAGCTCTAAAGACTCCATTAATCTGGGTCAGCATCTCCATAAGGCCTTTATGGAAAAAGTCAGGTAGAATCCTAAATTAACCCAATATTACAGCATGAACCTGTGAGTAAAAGCTCCCTGCCCCCTGGCTTTCCTAGCAACAACCTTGCATATGAGATTGTGGAATTTTTTTTATGCACAACTCAAACCTCCATGCAAACTGAGGGATTGGTCTGGTACCAAACCCTGTAGGATTTGTACAGCCTTAGAATCAGCTTAAAATATGCTAACACAAACACTTGCATAACCAGATGTTTAGGTGTTCAGTTAATGCAAGTTTCATCTGTAGTTTTTAGTTAATATATGTCTCATCCACTGCTGTTCTCTCAGGTAATTTTTTCTAGCTGCATTTCAGCTCCTAGGCCCTGAACACTCCATTTTAGGCTCCTTTCCAACTGTTCTGCTTTGGCAACACACACAAAAAATATATTATCATTCAGCTAGAGCACTGGGAATAAAATAGCAGTGTCCAGCCCATCAGTCATCACAAAAATCAACCTACTTTTTTACCTTACCCCTTCGTTCAGCACTTGCTCAATCCTGGAGGTTTTTGTGTCTCCATCTTCATCTTGCCCAGCCAGGGATGTGAATGGGACCCTGGGGCTAGGGCAAGGAGTGGGACAGAGCTACTGGTGACTCATCCAGGGGATCAGCATCCTGGTGCTTAAAAATGGTGGCAGCAGTGCTTGAACTAAAGCTTATTTGACAAGCTTTAGTTGAAGCGCCCTGCCACAATTTTTAAGTGTGGGGATGATTTTAGGAGCAGAACGGAGCAGGGCAAGGTTGGAGGTGGGCTGCCTGCGGTGGGGTTGGGGGTTTCCGCTCTGCTGCCTTTGCCTTTACAGCTGCACACTGGCCAAGCCTCAACCCCTGCCCATCCAGCAGTGAGAGGCACAACTCACTGCCCCCACTGCCACCGGGTGGGTACGGGGTGTATGATCGGTGTAGGGTTCCTGGGGCAAAAAGCAGCACAGCAGAAAACCCCAAGCCCACAGTGGGCAGCCCGCATGTGCTGCATGCACAAATTGGGGGGGGGGGGCACATGCCTCCCATGCCTCTCCCAGGGGTGCACACAGCAGCAGCACACTGTCCCCACTTTGCCCTCTGGATGAACTGCCCACAGCTCTGTCCCGCTCCCTGTCCCAGCCCTGGGGTCCCATTCACCACCCTGGCTGTGCAGTACCCCACTCAGCTCCATCCCCTGCCTTTGCCCCACTCCCTCCCTCACTGGAGACCTTGATCTGTCCCCTCAAGCCCCTTTCCTTCCACAGACTTACCTGCAGGGTGCTGCTCTCCATGCTGCCCCGCTTCATTCCTGGCCACGCGCATACTGCAGCGGTGCACATGCACACGGCATCCAGGGCCGCAGCCAGAAGATATATTTATTGGTATATTATCAGCTACACTGGCAAAAAAAAGCTGATAGCCAATAATATTAATTTTCCTTTTATCAGTGCCGATCCAATATGGCACCAATATATTGGTGCACCTCTATGTGGAAGTTGTTACCCCTTATACCTAAACAGTAAGCCAACCCCTACTTTTCCAAGGTTTCTATAAAATGGTGAAGATGAAGCTATTGCAATTCTTATGAGAACAATCCTTGCAAGGCCTTTCTATCAAGTAAACACTCTTCTTTTCTAACCATACTGTGCTAAGAGAACAACCATTTAGTGCTGTTTCTAGGACAAAGCTGTGCTAAATCATCCTTTTTTTTCAGTGTTTCCTATTCATAAGAAATTCCCAAATACCCAAACACAATGTAGACTTAATTTGTAATGATGTAATAGTTGCTTAGTCACTCTGTCACAATTGCTTGCAACACTGAACACACCCTACTGCCAAATGAGCTGTAATTATGCACTGACATAGAAACTGCTGTATATTTTGCATTCACATGGTATCAACAACTAATGTCTTGCCGGCCCTAATCCTACAAGCCTTTACATCCATGCTGAACTGTAGCACATTAAAATCAATAGCTCTATGTTTATAAGGAGATGTATGATTCAGTGTTTGCAAGGCTGGATCCATATAAATATAATGCCATTCATCCAGAGACCTCAATGCTCTGCAAGCTTTACAGATATGAGGGGATCACTTAATTCAGGGGTGGCCAAACTGTGGCATGCATGCCACACATAGCATAGCCCATCTCTGTGTAGCATGTGGCAGATCAGGGAAGAGATAAGCAACACTGCAGCAGAAAGGTGGGAAGTACAGCAATGGATCCAGGTAGGGGAAAGGGATCAGAGTGACCCTCCAAGAGGGTATGGGGCTATCTTGTGGCATGCCTGCCAAAAAAAGTTAGCCCCCCCATCGATTAATTGATCGTGGAAATCTAATGACCTCTGGAAAAAATGGAAAAAGCCCTTAAAACGGCACAAAATAAATTTTTAAATGTTTAATAAAAGAGAGATGATTTTTCTGATGGCATCAACTGAGGCAACTACCCCAAGTTCCATGAAGCTCCATCAATTCAGATATGACATAACAATAGGCATAAAATTACAGTGATTTTTAGGTACAGTACAACTCCTCAATTTAAATTTATATCTGTATTACCACTGTTGTGAAGTGTGCCATGTAATGTTAATGACTGCCAATAATTCAGGCCTTTCCTTAACCTCTTATATTCTATCTACTGTTAGGCGGTGATCCAGCAAATACTTACTCTGTGGCATAGTGCTTACTACTATGAATTGTCCCATTGCCAGATAAAGCCTTCAGTTAAAAATCATTTGGAAACTTAAAATAATTCTTACCTTCTTATTTTTAGCTTTCAAAACATCATCATCATCACAATCAATTACAAATAAATGAAATCAAGGCTTCTACTCAGCTGAAATTAGACATACATTGAAGGAATAAGTTGCATGCTACAATAAGAGTGTAAACAAAATATGCTTGCTAATTTTCTAGACTGTTTTTGACTGTAAGAGCTATTGGTCTTAAGGGCTCTTTATATGCAAGGACACACAAAGGCAAAAAATTCTAAAAAAAGTGAATATAATTGTCTTAACATTTTTTTTATTAAAAAATCTCTTCAAAATTTAAAGACACTAACATATTTTCATAGATTTCTAGGGTTGGAAGGGATCTATTAGATCATTGAGTCCAAACCCTGCTATGGGCAGGAAAGAGTGCTGGGGTCAAGTAACCCCAGCCAGGTGTTTGTCTAATCTCCATGATTATTAAAAGACAAGTATTAAAAGACGATTCAAAACACACGAAGCTCATTGTTGATTAAAACAATTAAAATTTCTTATCCTATAAGGGAAGTAATACTGCTCTGTTTTAGAAGTGAAATGACAGTAGTGCAGTAGCGGTGACATGGTTAGTGTCCACCAATGTTAAGTTGCTGTAGCTTCTTGTTATGGCAACATAGCGTCTTGTGTAGATGTGCCCAGTGAGTAGCTGGTAGGCAATCGTTTAGAATCAGCAGCCATTAAAATGAATCGTTTGGTTGTTCTGGAAAGTTTGATTCTCCCCTATCAGTATATTTTTATCTATTCCTTGGAGAAACATTATTGACCCCAACATTACTGGCCTTTATATTGTCATGACCCAAAGGTCTGATTTTTTTTGTGTGTGCTTCGGCACTAAGAATTATCCCTGTGGGTTTGCAACTTCGTTGCACGGAGGAGTTCTGCTGCGCAGAGAACCCACGTGCAAAGGAGCGTTCCCGCCACTTTGCAGCGACCTTTGCAGGGTGCATTTCCTTTGCAACACAGAAATGCATGGTGCAAAGAGTTCCCGCTCGTCGTATGCAAATTTGTGCCCCGCAATTGGCTAGTTCTAAATTAGTCACACGTGGCGGCTAGCGATTGGCCTGCTAGCCATATAAGAGGCTTGAGCAGTTTCCGCCCAAGCCGAAGAGGACTCTGCATCCATCTCGTGGGGACTCTGGGTGTGCGCGGCAGGGTAATAGAAACCCTGTGTGTCGCTCAGAGGAGTTTGGCGGCCTGATCCACTGCCCACCTCTTCCCGTCTTCGAACGGAGCCTACTATAAGATGTAACGACGAGTTTTATGCGCGCTTGTCCTGGACATCCGGAGTTTGTCTGCGTGGAGCCTAGCAAGCTCCACGTGATTGTTCGTGTTCTGTCTGCGTGGAGCCTTGCAACCTCCACGTGTGTTCGTGTTTTTTGTTGTAACCGCAACTCAAGCAAGTTCTCAGCCTACACCACGACCATCTCGGTGTAAGTAAAATAATCTTAAAATCAACAGTTACGTGTCTGTGCCTAATTCTAGCTCGGCGCCCGCCCTCTCCAACCCGGCCTGCCCGGGCTGCCGGCCACAGCCCGCGTGCAGAGCGACGAAAGCGACCCGGGGTCAGACCCGGCGCGCACATATATATTTAAAGGATCTCTTATTATTTCTCTCTACCGTTGATGAATCTCATCATTTTCACAAGTTACTGATTTGTTTTTTAAATACTCATTTAAATACACTTTTAAAAAATCTTCCCAATACTTTGCACATTTATAGAGTTTTCTTGAAACGCTGCATGGTATTTAATACATTCTCAATAGCCATATAAGTATCTCATTAAAACAATGGTAACAATAATAATATGAAGAAATACTTATCTTCTGTTATGAAAAACAACTTGTTCTTTTGCAATGTCTGCCCTGTTCCTACCTTCAGGGTTTTTTTCCCCCTTTGCATTTCCCTGCTTTATCATATGATTTTTTTTCTCGTTTCTACAGCTATAAGCTTTAAAGCCAGATGGTTTTTGCATGACCCAGGAGGACATGCTGATTTATCTTTCAGCATTCTCATTTCTCATGTCTTTTCCCAATATTGCTTTTGTTTCTCTTTTCCCACCAATGTTCCCTGATCTTTTTTTTTTTTAGTTTTCTATTTTGAAATGAAATATCTTGATATTCTCTGCTTTTGTACATCGGCGGCTTAATTTCACAAGAAGTCCACTTTTTTGTGATGCCCTTTGTAAGGAAGCAGGGTTGTACTAAGTCAATAAATACCATGTTACTCCTTCCTTTACTCAAGTTTGCCAAAAGCTGTATATTTTTTGCACAACAAAGCACATTGCAGCTACTTTCAATTTTTAATATGGAGAGGTGGCCTGAAGAGACTACAGCTCCCAGCATGCAATGCTCTGTCTCCACATCTGCAGGAAGCTATTTAGCCTTTCCAATTTCTTCCAGAACAAGCTTGTTCTGTACTTATTTGATTACCATTTCACTGTCTTCTGAGCTGTGACAAATTCAGCTATTGTATTTCTAACATCTTCCTGCTTTACAAGGTTCCTGAAAATGAATACGTAGTGATTGTGCTCAAGCAAAGTAGGGAAATAAGCCTGATACAGAATGTAACTAATGTCATTACTGATGTAAAGGGTGAAGATGATGATGGAAGAATATAAAAGTCCAGTTGCAGCATATGAATTTAAATCTACTGTGTGTTGGGGAGGTGGGGGACCCTAAAGTTGTAATCCAGCTGTATATGGTATTGCTGAGCTGTCTATAAAAGGTACCTGCCTTTGGACTAAGTGATACTGAATAGCACCAGTACCTATCTGGTTATTCAGAAAAGTGGGATGCTGGGATTAGCCTGACAATTGTAAGGTTACTGGCATTTAAACCCAGCCCTCCGAAGGATCCAAAAAAATAGAGAGAAGAAAAATGCTCTGAGCTGGCAGAAAATGTGGGATTTTCTGTTTGCAATTCTTGGAGGTATGAAGTCTGAGACCTGAATTAATCCCTGGCTATTCAGTAAAGTGAAGGCTGGGTGCTAACCTGTCCCTGATGAAGCGAGCTGTTGCTCACAGATGTTTTTGCAGCTGATTCAGTTAGTCTAGAAAGGGTCCCTGAAGGTGATACTCCCAACACCATTAATCGCAGTCTGCAGGGGTTGGCTTGTCTTTTGGGCCTACACAACGTGTCTGCACAGCAAATACTTTCTATTTGAAGAGGCCACGAGGACACTCCACCTGCTCCCACATTTTACATAAACTGAGCTGCTCTTGGCAAGAAGTTGTACATTACACTTAGACCACACTAGGGACACTCAAAATGTGACTGTCCCCTGTTAAAGCTCGTTAACTCACCCTCAGCGCGGCAGGAATCGCAGAGCAGCAAGCAGTGGCAGATTTAGAGTTAGTGGGGCCCTGTGCACAGCTTCGTTTTCAGGGCCCCCTCTTGGGACCCTGCCAAGAAAAAGAACAGTTGAGACAGCGAAAAAATGGCGAAGCATGTTCTTTGCTAGACTACTTCAACAAACCACTTTTAGAGCACAGTGCAGAGCGCAGAAAGCCTGGACTGTTTCATGACTTGCAACACTTATTGAGTAGAGTCACTTACCAGATGAATCCTGCACTTTGGGGCTCCCTGTCATTGGGGGCCCGTGCCACTGCACAGTTGGCTTCATAGTAGATCTGCCACGGGCAGCAGGGCGGGATGGGCTGTCCAGGGTCATCCAGGCCTGCCGGAGCCAAGACCGTCCCTGTCCACCATCCTCTACAAAGCCACGCTCTGCTCCCCACACTTCCCAAGCAGCCCCACCTCCCCTGAGGGCTGCCTCAGGGCCCTGCTCAACTCCAGTCGCCCTGCCCCTGCCCAACTTGCAGTCCTCCAAGCATCCAAGACGCAGGTCCTACTTGCAGCCCAGGAACAGGGAAGTCCTGTTGCTCCCCACAGCTGTGCAGGGGGTATGAAGTCTTCCCCTCACTCACTTGAACACAGGGCAGGGCACGAGGACTCTCCCTCCTCGCTCCCGGTCCCTGTGCCCGTGTGGGGAGCCAGGGGCGGCAGCTCGCCGGCTCAGCAATCCCGAGCCTCCCTGGGGGGCGGCCTGGCGGGCAGAGGAGCCGTTGGGACACGGCGGTGCCGTTGGCCGAGCCGTTGGGACGGAGCGAGGGGCGGGGCGGGGCGGTTGGCCGAGCCGTTGGGGAGGGGCGAGGGGCGGGGCGGGGCGGTTGGCTGAGCCGTTGGGGCGGGGCGAGGGCGGGAGGAGGCGGTGGCGGCGCTGGGCGCTGTCCGGGGTGTTGAAGCGGCCGCAGCGGAGCGGAGCCGATCCGCCGCCGGGAAGCGACGCCGGCGCGGGCGGCATGGACTGAGCTGCCCGGGCGGGACGGGGCGCGGCGGCCGCTGCCTGCGATGGACCAGGCATGATGGGGGCGCTCGGCTCCGTCCTCCCGCTGCTGCTGCTGCTGCTGCTGCTGCAGGTCCGAGCCGCCGCCCCAGCCGCCACCGCCGCCAGCTTCGGTGAGTGCTGCGGGGCATCGCGCGCCCCCTCCCCGCCGTGCCCGCCCCGGGCGCCCACCTCGACCCGCCCGGAGTTCACCTCGCGGGACCCCCGGGCCCTTGCCGCCCCCCGGCTGGGATATGTCCCCGTGCCCTCCCCCCCCGGGGGGCTGGGCGCTGACACCCCAGCTCAGGCCCCCCCTGAAGGCCGTGCAGGAGCCTCCTGGAGCCGGCCCTTCCTGGTCCTGGCAGGACTCACTGGGTGTCCTGCGGAAAGCTCCTAAATCCTGGCTCAGATGCCTCAGGCTACCCCGGCCCTGCGGGGAGCTTGAGGGGCTCAGGCTGATTTGGAGAGACCCCAACACAGAGCTGTAGGCGCCTGTTCCAGATCAGCCGTCCTCTGGCACCAGGACCCTCCTAACTGGATTCTCCCCCAAACTGTCTCTAGCCACATCTGCTCACGGGTCGTGGCCGCCAGGATGACCCACTGGGCAAGGGGAAGGCCAGGACTTGGGGAGGTCTGGACTTGGCCCCACTGTTTGCCTGGAGCAATTCGTGGGATTGGCGCGTTGCAGCCAAACTGGCTTCCTTTGAAGAGATTCCTTTCTCCATAGTAATCGTTCAACACAAATGAAACTTTCCCAAGAGCCAATGGCCCATTTTGCTCCCCCTCAAGCTAATATTGTTCATTAAGGAGGATTTGATTTTTGTATAAGGCTTCAGGCTAGACTCCAGAGATGACACGTTTGTGGGCACAGGGGTGGCCAAGACAGGTGTTTTTAAATTTTGGAGTTGTGACAGCAGCAACTCTCCCTGCTGCTACAGTGACGATACCTGCCCCCCCGGCCAGGCTGGGGAGGGGAGAAGGATTTTGTATCCAAAATCTGCAAATAAACTACCATAATTTTTTCCTTTAAAAAAATGCAGTCAGTTCTACACTGCTCTGTGACACGAGTCTGTTTTTTCACATCCTGAATTTTGCTTTTAAACCCCTTTTTCTTGCCACCAAAGGTCTGGCAGGATGGGGCACCTCTAAAGCTATATTTGCAGGTGTTCTTGCTTTCCTTGTGGTTCTTCTCCTCATCTCAGGAATGATGCCTGAGTTCTTGTTTAAATTTCCTTGCATGGAAGGGGGTGAGCAAAGAGAAGGCTTTATTTAAATGGTGAATCTTATCAGATGAGGAACAATTCGAAGGGAAAAGCTCAGTAACAGTAAGGCAGGCTGGCCATGGACCATGGACTTGGTTATTGAAATAGTTGAAATGTCATAGGTTTGTTTGAAGAAGAGGAAGACAAGAGAGCCAGGAAAATAAGTAGGACTTTTATTTCTGGGAGTGGAACCTGGTTTTTGTCTCTCTTCCTTTTGGAGTCTTATTACTCTCTCAAGATAATCTTATAAATCTTGAGTTCAAAACATTAATTATGCTGTTTTACATAAGGCTGCTTTAATTTTAGGCAACAATTTACATTTGCTTTTCTTGCTAGCTAATCAGCATAAGGTGTTTTTGGTTGTAGGGTATGGGGATATATTTGTTTCCTTCTGATTCCTTTTTTGGGTCATAGTTCTGCTCTCTTCATGCACCTAATGCAACTACCATATGCAGAGATGCATTATAAATGCAGGGGTCTGTTTTAAAAGTATTGTAATTACAGAAACATATTTATATTTAGTTTCACTTTTAGTAAGTGATCCAGTAAGAATCCCTATGGACTAACTTACAAAGATATTTATATTATCCCTGCAGAAATTGCATGTTGACCATGTTGATCTAATATACATTTTTGGCAACAATTTTGTTTAAGTTTTTACAATACAATTATGATTTTCATGAGATGACCTGTTTATTTTCTAGTATACCTACATAGTTGTGTCAAGATGTTGGGGGTTGGCAGGTTTAAGTTAATTAAAATATTAGATATCTGGACCTTCTTTCTTGGTTGGTCCGTTTATCTCCATTTATAATGCATATGTTTTTGCAAGTTTCTCCTGTATGAAGGTGTTTTTGTAAGATATGGTTATCAACAAGACAACATACTGCCTTTTGCTATTTCCAATTATTGATGTCTAAAATTCTGCTTTACTTATAGCATTTTTCATACAAGTAAATGTGGAAGTATATGGAACCTTTCCCCTACCCCTCCATGAAAAAAATGGCCTAAAAGAGATGGTCTTATCTTTTCCAGCAAGGTGTTCATTTTCTCAGAAAAGGAAAACAGCTGAATACACTATCTAGTATACTCAGAAGTCTCTGATAAAACACTAGGGCTGCTAATACAATATATTAAATTAATCTGTATTTGTTAGCGGGAAGCTATCTACTTGAATTTGTGGAGGATAACTCATTTAACAATAGTTTTTAAAAATAGAAAACCACCTCATAAGCAATATAAACTGATTATGTTTTCTAAATTCACCTGAAAGATAGGGTAGTCCTCTCTCCTACTAATGGTTATGTGCATCTTTTCAGCTAGCCAGTTTTTCCTCCTAAAAAACTTACATGGGGGAAACAGCAATATCTAAAACACCTCTCAAATACACAAAGAAAGCAGGTTTACTGACTTTGGGTACAACTTTTCATATAAAAATGTCATTTTCACACAGACAGGCCCCCTATAAACAGGGAGAGTAGTAAATGGCTTTCATATTATATGTCTTAAGTACCATGGGAAGGTTAGGAATAAAAAAAAAATTGTGAATGTTTTTTTATCTCTGTATGGCATTGAAGGTGTGTAATGTTTCATTAGTTGTAAAATACTATACGTATGTCAGTATTAACTGAGATTGCATTAATCTTAATATTAGTAAAGAAAGTAATTATGTTATTGTTTGTATTTTATTATGATTACTTTAACTTCTACCCCAGGAATGCAGAAGATGTACAGAAATATTGTTATTTTTGTGAAATGCTAATATTTTAATGCATTTTGAAATATAGCAGTATAGTTATTTAACAACTTGATTTTAGGTTTTGCATTTTTGGCCTTTTTTTATGATCACAGTACTTTCAGTTGTTGTAGAAAGTACAGTTTTGGTAACAATTTCTTCCATGTGTCCTGTATTAAAAATTGTCTTCAAAGTTATACAAAACGCCATATCAAAATTTGTTGTAAATGTAAGCCTATACCAAATGGGCTATACTGCTATGTTTTCATTGGGCACATCCATACGAGATACTTAATGCCCATTGGACTAATTCTACTGCACATTAGTGCGGCTGGCAAAAACTGTGCTAATGTGCAGTAGATTAGTCCATTGGGCCTTAAAAATCACATAAAAAGAGTTAATCTGTGCTAATACGCAGTAGCACAGATTCATGGCACATTGATGAACAAGTAGATGCTCCCAGTAACAAAACCCCCAAGCTGTAACACTTCATTTTAGGAACAGAAAAGATCTTTTTGTTGATAAAATGATAAAGCAGTAACTGGAGGTTTCATTCATGCTTGTCATGTATAGTGAATGAACAGAATGAGCTACATTTCTTTTCAGTTGAAGGCTATTTTTAAAAATGATTGGTAGAAGCTGATTACATAACTTAAAGACTTTTATATAATGTGCATGTTAATTGTATGAGATTCACAAAGTGCAGTGTACTAAACAACTGACTTGGACTTCAATTCCAGAATTACTCGCGTGAGTCAAGTTGAGCAGATGTATAAATGACTGCAAGATCTGGGGTCTAATGTAACCAAATAAATACTGAAGCTCTGCATATGCATGTAGCTTAAAAATGATTACAGTATTCTTGAATCACAAGAGAGCTGAATAGGTAGTAGGACTGGTGAAATGATACAAAAAGATTTCCCATTTTGGTCAACGTTTTGAATTCAGTTTAAGGTGGCCTAAAGTTGTTGCTGTCTGATTGGTATTCATTGGGAGTGGCAAAGAAGTGAATATCAGTCCAGTACTTAATAGAGAGGTAATAATGTTACCAAATCCACCACAGTTATTTAGTGGCACCCTTGAGAAGCCAAGGACTGAGCAGATAGAGAGGGGACTTCAGCTCAGCTCATAAATGGTTTAGCTCATGAGACTAAAGACATCTGCAGCCCTTCTGTGTCCTCATGACCCAGGTAGAGGTTGTAGCTGTCTAGCTGAGCAACGTGGGGAAACTTGCACTATTTCTTGTTCTCTGGATCTACTGGCCTCTAGTTTCTAGTTATGTTAACCTAGAACCTTTCTACCAGCACTAATTATATCTAAAGATAATGCTAACATATAATTTAAGTTTTTGTATAAGTTGTTATTTTTAACATTGTTTATATGCTAGATTTTTTTCAGAAACCAAGGCTTTGGGCATGATTTCTGGAACAAAAACAGTTAATTTTTAGTTTCACAAACTGGGAGAAAGAACAGGGGGTAGGAGGCAGGAAGTAATAATAAAACATCCAACAGAAAGTGGAAAATGAAAGGAAGCAGTTTTGGTTTATACTAGAAATGATACTGCATCTGTAGTATTATAAATGCTAAATGTTAGGGTTTTCTGCTTAGCTTTTGACACTTGGCTTTCAATGTAATACACCCTTATGTTGATATGGCAGTGGGAGTTGGAGAGTGGGAGAGAGCAGGAAGTATTTATCTCTGTGTGTATGTACCACCTCATTTTTAAAAACTTTTTCCTCCTTATGTGATTCTGCATTTTTCTTAATCAGAGTACTTTGCATCTTTTCTTGTATTTTGCAAATAAAAAGGAAAACTTGTATTTTGATTTAGAAAATACTAATGAAGACAGACCAAGATCTGCAAGAAATTGTACTAGTGCTTATAATTTAGCTCCACTGAAGTGATCTGCGCAGGTTTGTGGCATTGGGCAAAATTAAGAATTTGAATGTGCCTTTTCAATTCCAAACTATTATCTTATGTTTTCTTACTGTCCAGGCCTTTACCATACATCTTGTGCTTGCTGAGTGGATAAGAAATGAATTCCTTTTGGTATCTACAATGAAAATACAATAGCTATACAAGCTTTACCATACAGTACCATCAATTAACCATAAGATAAAGGAGACAAAAAATAATTACTGTATTCAAAATCCTAGGGCAGTGTAATAATTTGCTAAAATGCTCACTAAAAGGAATATTTTAATGATATTGACATATTAGTAATATATAAGCTGTTGTCCTAAGGTGTTAGAATTAACACTTAATTGGTTTATAATACAGTTATCTGTAATAATTTTTTAAAACACCAGTCCAGAGGATCTGCCATTAGAAATAAAAGGATATTTCAGTCTTCATGTCCCGTTAGTCTTTTGCTTTTAGGCCATGACTGCCAACAGAAACACATATGGCTGGTTAATGTTAACTGTGTTGTAGTGGTGACCTGAATTTATTTTACTGTAGGTTCTAGTGTAAATGTCCACAACCCTATTGCTATGCAGTGTTTATTAGAAGCCAAACTTGTTTCTTACAAGATAGTTTAGGACAAATTTTACAAATAAAATGCTGGTAGATAATTTATAATTAACTTAATGAGCCAGTTCAATATTCAGAAAAGTTCATTTTTCACATAGTCTAATCTTCCTGTTTGCTGTCAGGTTCATTGGTCTCATCTTTTATTGTACAAGGTTTCCACTTGTAGCTAATTTGCCTTTTGGAGAATCTTTGAATAAAATCATATCTGGCTTTAAAATGGTAAGGAAAGTAATTAAACTTAGTAGAAACTAGAATTTGAAATAATTTCCACGTTATTCAATTGTTTCATAAATTATTCTACTGAATCAGACCTTTGAAAATGTTATTTATAAAAGCACACCATTATTGCTGAGTGATGGATAAGGTTATATCAGGACACACCTTGCCAGCTCACAACTGGAAAACCACACCAATAAAAGTTAAGGGAAAAAAAATCCTGCATTTCTTGATGCTTGTACATTATCTCTGCCAGCATGATCTCTGCCAGCTCTCAATGGGAGTCTTACTTCCATTTCCAACAGATACCAGAAAACCAATATTTATTCAAACTCATTCACTAGCCTAAAGCCTTAACAGTAACTTCCGCTTTATTTTTATCAACAAATCAGCACAATGGACTGCCACCCATTCTATACATTTGAAAACTTTTTCTGCCTTAGTGTTGCTTAGGTCATCATCAAAATTCAGAGACAGATTTTGGGAGAGACGGTTGTCAATGGGAAAGGTCTACTTTGGGTGAGAGGAGAGCAGAGTTGGAAGAGAGGAGTATGCAATGGCAGAATGGGAGCTTTGCTTATGTGAAAACAGCTAGACATTGGACAGAGGAGAAGAATGGGTACAGGTAACATATTTTTGTGGAAAGGAGTTTAAAGGTCAGGTGAAGTGCTAGTCTGTAGAGGCATAAAAGTTTGGGGAAGAGAATATGTGAGGTGAGAAAAGAGCAGCTTTCTAGAGGAGCTGGGGTGGGGTTTAAGATCTGGGGCTGGGGATTAAAGGGATATGGTTCTTGAGGTGGGGGAGGGGAAGGGGAAGGAGCAACTGGGTGAGATTATGAATGTGTGGAGTAGTTGGTAATTGATGTAAATTTAACAGTGTTTTGGAGATAATTGGGGCAGCAGCTCTGTCATTCTACTCAATGGACGTTATTTCAGGAAAGGAAGGGATCTAAACCAGTGATATCAGAGTGATATCAGAGTGAATCATGCTTGGTGAAGATGAGGTTGAGAGATTCCAAGCCTATGGGAGTACCAGTCTGTTGTCAGAAACTGACACAAGTGGTAAAGGGGATTAAACAGTGGAGAGTTTACAGGAGAAGGCTGAAGTATGTAATGCTTTTTTTTTTTACTTCAGCCTTCCTGAATAAGGTGAACCATCAGGTGATGCAGTTGTTAGGATGAACAGGGGAGGATATCAGCAGCCTACAGTAGGGGAAGATCAGTTTAGAGACTACTGTATTTTCTCATCAGAATATAACACACAAAACACATACCTTTTTGAAGGGTAGAATGAAGCGGGTGATTCTTTTAGTAACTTAGTAGCAACAGCTGTGGAGCTGAGCCTGCTCCCTTGTTCGCTTCCTGTGCGTCACTGTAGATTTTACTTTCAGATTTGCCCACCAAGCACCTGGAACTGGTCTCACTGTATTTTTTGCATGTAATATATACTCTAATCCCCAAGAGCTGCTTTTTTTGTGGAAAGGTGCATATTGTATTCAAGAAAATATGGTTCTTGGGGAAGCTGTATTTTTCAAGTCAGCAGGGCCAGATGAGGTACATCCTAGAATACCCAACTAATTGAGGTAATTTCAGAGCCACTGGCTAGTCTCTTTGAGAAGTTGTGGAGGTCAGATTTAGATGACTAGAAAAATGCATACACAGTGTCCATCTTTAAGAAGGGAGAAGAAGAGGATCGGAGAAATTGGAACATTCAGTCTGACCTCAGTACCTGGCATCTACAGGATACCAGGGTGATCAGGAATAGCCAATATACATTTGTCAAGGTCAAGTCATGCTTGTTCAACCTGATTTCCTTTTATGACAAGGTGTCAGGCTTTGTGGATTATGGAAAGAAGAGGATACTCTGATTTTAGCAAGACATTTGACAGTGCCTCCCACGACATCCTCATTTGAAAACGAACAAAATACAGAGCAAATCAGAGTACTCTAAGATGGTTGGATCATTGTGTCCAAAGAGTAGTTGTCACCAGTGGCATGATATCTAGTTGGGAGGAGGTATTGAATGGGGTTCCCTGGGAGTCTGTTTCAAGTCTAGTATTGTTTGATATCTTCATTTAGAGGATGGGATTGAGTATACAGGTAGCAAATTTGTAGATGACATTGAGCTAGGTCGACTTGCATGCACTCTGAAGAATAGGATTAAGATTCAGAATGATTCCCCAAAACTGGAAATATGAATTAACCATATGAAATTCAATAACAGCAAGTGCAAAGTCCTGCACTTAGGCTGGAACAATCACATGCACACATACAGACTGGGGAATGAACAGGCTTGGCTGCAATGCTGCAAAAAGGACCTGGGGGTTATAGTAGTCTATAAACTGACTGCTGTGTGCTGTTATTCAAAAAAAATCCAAAAGGCCAATAGCACACTAACAGGAACATGGAAGTCAATGAAAGATATTCTTCTGCTTTATTCAGCACTAGTGAGGTCTCACCAGGAGTACTGTGTCCAGTTTGGGGAACCAACATTATAGAAGGACATGGACAAATTGGGTGTACAACAGAGAGCAAAAAAATGATTAGAGGTCTATGAAAGGAGACTAACAAGAAAAGGTTGGGAGAACAGGAATAAATTAATCTGGAGGAGAGAAGACTGAGGGGGGATTTGCTTACAGTCTGCAAATATCTGTTGTGTGGTTATAAAGAGGATAGTGATAGCCATCCTCTTTATAGGGGATGGGACAAGGAATTAATAGGTTTGAATTACAACAAGGGATTTTTTGGTTGGATATTAGGAAGAATTATCTTACCAAGAGGTGGCTAAGCATTGGAACAGGCTACCTAGACAGGCTTGGGAATCTCCATTCTTGGAAGTTAGTTTAGACATACTGTTGTCTGGAATGACTTAGACAGGGATGATCCTGCCTTGAGCAGGGGATGAACTAGATGACTTCTTGAGGATGAAAGGAAGTGGATGTGAGTGGATGATTATTGAACATTTTTAATGTAATTTTCAACTTTCTGCATAGTAATATATATTTTTATCCTGGCCATTAAAAGAAAATCTTAATACACTGCAGCATTTCCTGTAAGACTGAAATATAATTCTTCCTTTGAATAGTGATCTGTGATATCAATAGTAACTCTTAAGTTTTAGGATCTTGTATACTGTATAAAGACATGACTCTGGCAGGCCAGGCCTCTCTTGGTCTGCTATCTGGCACCATGTAAACCAGTACAGCCTGTTCCATGGTTGGGTTGTTGGCAACTAAACCAGTGCCCCTATCTGGGCTAGCTGGGGTGAGCAGGGTGTGTGGACACCCAGGAGGACTAAAAACAAGACATGTCAAATGGTGCATGAGCTCCCTGTGAGCCAATGACCATCCATACCTGAATGAGGGGATGAGTACCACCAGGTCATTTTACTCAAAGAACCACCAATGATGCACAGCATCTAAGGTGCCCCAGTGGTTGCAGTGGCCTTGGGACTTGATGTCAGGATATGAAAGAGCCTTGGTTTTAGGGATCCCATTTATTCCTTTGGAATGTGAAGCAGTTTAGGAAATTATGGCAACCTGGTGTTTTTTGTATTTTTTTTCTCTTAATCTAAACATGCCTGATTCATACAATGACATTTCATTGATACAGACTGTTTCTTAGAAAGTAATTAGTGTTTTAATATTTCATTAACATTTTTGCTAAAACTAGACTAATCAGGTTTTTCCAGATGTTTCAAAGTGCAAAACCCATTACTAGAACTTCTAAAAGAGTTTTATTGGGTTAGAATGAGTGCCAAGTCTTTAATTCATTCACATTCCACCTACGTTCACCATGAGAGGCTGCCTCATTGCCCTAGCACTACAATTCCATCTGTGCTTGAAGGGAGAAGTCACTTAAGAGGCAAGTGCTGCATAGTCACACATTATCCTTGGTAAACTGTGACTGATTAACATGAAATAAAAAAGTAAAAGTCTGTTGGAGGTGGGGCCAAAATCAACAGCTGTGAGCTAACAGCAACTGCATGGTTTTTTGAGTAAGGTTTTTAATTCAGTTTTATTTTGATCAGATCAGAATTTAAAATGTGACATCAAAGTGACAGCCAGTGACTAATCCAACTCACTCAAGTTCCCTAGTGGTGATTTGGTTTCTTAAAAATACCTAAATCACAATGAATTTGTTTTAGAAAAGTGGTTTGTTTTAATTTTAGTTTTGATGTATCTGCCATTGTACTTCAACCTCACTGGATCCCTGCGACAGACATGTGGTGAAGGAGAGGTCTAACTTCTTCAGTAAGCTATTGATCAGTAATCAGAAAAAAATATCAGTCCTTTTATATCTTTGAATATAGCCCAGAACTCACTGGAGGCATTACAGCACCTTCCTTGGACTAACCTAAGTAGTCCCCACCCAGGTCTTTCTGTTATAACCAGGTCCACTCTTTCTCTCTCTATCCATGATGACTGCTTGCTATCTCTGCCTTTGATGCAAACTCACTAGTTGTAGTGACCTTTTCTCACCTGTTTGACAAACTGTGATCATTAGTGACCATCATTCATTGTAGTACATGGAAAAGAAATTGAAGATATGGAATCAAAACAGATGTTCCAAGTGTTTTTGTTTTGTTATTTGTATTTGTCTTTTTTGTTTAAAAAAAAGGTTGGTTGATGGGATTAGGAATGCTTCTTATGGGTTTCTGACAATAGATTTAAATATGAGTGGAGAGGTATGTGGTGAGCATTGCAGTCTTAATCATTAAAAAACTGTGAACCCAGCTTAAAGAATGAGATCTTTTTATTTTAAAAAGCCTCACAATTTAATATTTGCCCCTGCTTTTTGAGCATTTAAGTTGTACTCATGTTTTTAAGCTTTCCTTCATAATGATGACTGCTACAAATATACTTTTTATTTGAAAGCTGAGAGTCTCTCTTGTCTTTAGGCCTGGGCTTATAATGAAATTGTGTGTGTCAAAAATACCAATGGTGTTGCAGTTTGTGTGAATGAGGAGTATGGTAATTCCCCTGGGAGATCAAGGTCCAGTTAGGACCACAGCAGTTTTAGTAAGACTATTTAGCAGTAAGAGGATGTAAGCATAAAATCCCAAAATCCAGAGCTGAATTTCCTCCTATGGTAATTTAAATGTGATACTATAAATAACATTACACATCCCAAAAAGCATTTGGGTGAATATCTGTAGAATGGACAGCTTTCAGGCATTATCAATAATATTATAGAAAGGTTACAAAACATGTCAAGTAGGATAGGTATTCATTAGATATTTTGTTTTAATTCTCAGTTCATATAAATAATCAGGCCCAGGATGGAATTTCTGCTCATGATGAGGGAGTGACCCCCCAGGAACAGTCAGTAGCCTGGTGATTACAGTGCTTGCTTGAGGTTTGGAAGAGTGAGGCCATTTGAATGAAAGTACATTTGTACCTCAGTAAACAGTAGTGATCCCTGAGCTAGAGTGAGCACCAAAATCACAGAGCTCTGATCAGAGCTCTGATCAGATTAATTTACTCAGCTTGAAATGGAAAAATTTGGGCAAAAAAAGTGTGTGATTTCTCACTCTCCCTATTTTTAATTGAAATCTTAGAATTGATCAGAATATTCTGATCAATTCTATCTAAAATGTGATCATTTTTAACATAATTTATCTAATAATTGCAGTTTATCAGCAATGATTATGGGCAGTAAATTATTCTTCATTAAATAATGATAATTTGATTCCAAATTTTTTCCTTGAAAACCTGATTTCACCATTATTAAAAAATGCATAAAGTTATCAGTAATATCATGTAGTATTGTGTTTCCACATTATGAACTGCAAATAAAGGAGTCATTGTTATGGAGCAACAGTAGTAAATTGCTCAAATACTCTTTTACTGAGTAATTAGAATTGCTGTTACCTGCAATGATTGCTTTGCAGTTAGAAGAACAGCATAAGTAACCATTCTTCTAGCACCAGGAGGATCTTGTTTTAGTTTGCCTAGTTTTGCAAGGCTCTGCCTTTTAACTCCATGCTTTTCTCTGTTTGTCCATCTGTTCCTCTGTCTCTATGTAACACCTGCTTTGAAGAGCTTACAGTCTGAAGGCAAATAACAGAGAAGGAAGGAGGAAACGGATATAGCATACAAGCAGGAGGATAAACAGATGTCATGTCAGTTCTTTTTTTAAGCAAATAAACTAAACATTTTTGGCTTTTATATTTTCTATCTGGACATCTTCACTGGAAAATGTGAATCTGTGTCACTAAATGGAAAATGAACACTGAAGTAAATAAAATAAGTCAGAATTTACCCTTAGGTAGCACGATCTGTTACGGGTAATAGAACAAAGGACTGAAACTGTTGTTCCAGCTAGAAACTTCAATGCATATATTTTCTTGCAGTATCAGTGTGTGTACTCAAGCTAAATCAGAGTTGTGTTCATAGTTTTTCACTTTCAATAGCTGCTTAATTCACCTTCAGATTAAAAAAATTAAAAAGTTTTTGTTGGAATTTTGCAACACAACATTTTGAAATCATGTAAAAGGATAAGGAGAATGCATCCATGGCTTATATTTATATTGATAAATGTCTTTAGAAATTCTACAGTGAGAACACACAAAACACAGAACTTCATATTAGAACATAGACCCTTGTAGATGATCTGGTAACTTGCTTGTTTTGAAGTTCTATGTAATCCATTCGCCAGGACCCAAGCACTGAGATTCTGTATAGTTTGTGAAACGCGCATACTCATTTATCTTAATAGAAACATAAATACCTATGATGGACTAATAGAAATGGTTTGTGCATTTGTCACAGTTCATTTGTGAATAACCTTTGCCAGGTTCTGTTTTTGTTTGTGCACATCAGAATTGACTAGAGAGCTGCCATCTTCATGGAGTATTGCTCAAACACATGGAGCTGCCTATAATAAAGTCAGTGTATTTAGTTTTCTTTCTGATCATGTAAACACATATTTCTATGCTTAACTTTAAATTAAGAATGCCAGTTCTGAGCAGCCTTCTTACAATTAAATGATTCCCCAATTCACTTGCTGATGCCTTTGAATGAAATGTCTTCTTATAACATAAACTTGACTGCAAGAGCCATTTTTTAAAAGATGAAGCTGATCATTTTAGCCAGAGTTAGCTAGAAGCTCTGAACTCTGTTCTGCCATGGGGGAATTTATATGAAAGTTATATAAATCCCTATTTGTTAAAAGGGGAAAAATAAGCTAAAGTTCCTTTGAAATGGGGAATGTGCCAAAAAAGCCATTAACTAGTATTTTATAATTGTACAAAACTTGAAAGAGGTTGTTTCTCCTATTCTGGAGTTCACGCTCTCTCAGGATACTGCCAGACCATTCTTGCCAAAAATGATTTCATCCAGGGTCTACAAAGATTAATCACAAGAATGATGTTTTGTGGAATGTATCAGATGTTGCAACAAATGGCACATGCTGCTAGAACTAACAAAGCACAAAAATCCTTGTAGTAACACCTCAGAACCTTTTCTAGAAAGACTTAATACCCGTGCCAGTGTCTCAGTTCTGGCACTGAGACTTTTATGTAGATATGTGTCAGCAGCGTGAAAAACATCTTTTGTAGTATCAGTTTGGTCTCTGCCAAGAGGCACAAGCTTTAATGTGTGGCAATAATTTAGTGTTTCCAAAAAAATTTAAGGATCAATATTTTAAATATATGGGGATAGATTCGAAGTGTAAGATGTGCCTCAGTAGTGCAAAGCATATGAAAAATTGCCTTAAGAAGGCAGCTAAGAATTCTTTTTAGCACTGGGCAGAGCATGATTGCCCAGGACGCTAGTGTGCATATAGGCTATGATTTTAATCTGACCTAGAACTTTCATTAACTAAAGGTGTTCCTTTTTTTCTTTTATCTTTTAAAAAAAAAACTTATTAGGAAAAGGTTACTGTAGCAACAGTGAATAGCATCTTTTATTGTTGGTAAAAATCCGCAGTGTCCTTTTTGACAGATTCTTTTCCTGATTTCACAGTAAGAGCTCTATTTAATGGTATATTGTAGTAGTAGAGAGAATAATATGAAAGTATTAAGGACAGTACACAGTTAAAATAATGATTTAATGCAGTGATTCCTCTACTTAAAATTTTTATCTTTTTACCTTCTACTTCTTAAGCTTTAAAATGTTTATTTTCTAATTAGGCTATTTCTACGAATGTGTTATAAAGGAACTGTTGCATGTTCATCAATGGATCCGTATCTGTACTCAGCATAGGTCTGGAACTAATTAGCCACTGACTACTCAACAGAGTGGGCATAGAACTATTTCTCTGGGAAGGTCATTAGCCTTCCATCCTGTTCCCTAAATGATGCTGTCTTTCTATCATGATTATCATCAGTCCCTTGCAGTTGAGGATGATTATCCTCTAGGGCTGTGCAAAGCTTTGGTAGCCAATTTGATCGGGAGGAAATTCAGCCCCATTCAGCAGCTGAATCTCCAAATTGAATTGGGAGACCCATTAAAAGGTCCCAGTCGATTCAGAGAGATTCAGAGATTTGGCCATAGACTATACAGGCAGCAGTCCTCAATGCTGGACACAACTGTCTTCAGCTAGTAAGTCTATTGTGGGCGGAGGAGGGAGGGAAGGGGCGTAATGGGGGTTCAAATCAATGTCTCCACAGTGAGGGAGGGATTCGGGCTGTGGCTGGGACAAGTTGCCCAGCCAGGGCAGGGGGGGGGACAAGACTGGGTTGCAGGGGGTGCTCCTGCCACTGTGTGCCGCTGGTCCAGGAGCTGCTCTTTTAGTGGCTCCTCCAGCAGCTCTTGCCACTGGTCTGGAAGGGCATGGGAATGGGCATGTCCCCCTGGATCTGCGTGAGGTGGGCTGGGCCGGGCTGTGCTCTGGATAGGCGGCAGAATATGCTGGCAGTGGGAGCTATGCCCTCCCACTGCTCACTCAACCAGGGCAGGAAGGCGCAGGATGGTGCCGCTGCACTGTCTCAGACAAGTGGCATGCAGCGGCAGAAGCTGCTCCAGCCTCCCTGTACCTCCTGGGCAAGCCGCAGCTTCACCCTGCCACTCAGTCCTGGCTGGGAGAGCAGTGGCAGGGCATGAGGGCGGGCATGTGCACCCGGATTGGGGCGGGGCTGGCGGCAGGGGCTATGGGGAATTTTAGGGTAGCTGCAGCCCCCCCCATAGCCCCTGCTCCACTGCGCTGTGTGGAATGGGCTGCGCTCCAGGCTGCAGCTGGGGCTAGCCTCCTGAAGCACAGCCCTGGCTCCATCCGCCCCACAGTGTGCATAGCCCGGTGGCGGGTGTCTGGGGCTAGCCTCCCAGAGTGCAGCCTGGCCCAGCCTGCCCTGTGCAGATCCAGGGGCACATGCCCACTCCCATGCCCTCCCAGACTGGCAGTGAGAGCTGCTGAAAGAGCCACCGGAAGAGCAGCTTCCAGACTGATGGCATGCGGTAGTGCACAGTGGCAGGAGCCCCCCCCCCCCCCAATTCCTACACCCCCCTGCCCCATCTGGGCAGTTTGTCCCTGCCCCAATCCCTCCCTCACTGTGGGGGTGTTGATCTACTATCCCCACCATGCCCCTTCCCTCCCCACTCCACCCACTACAACAGACTTACCAGCTGGAGGCAGCTGTGTCCAGCATCAAGGACTGCTGCCTGTATAGTCTATGGACGAATCTTTGAATTGGCGCTGAATCTCCAGATCCAAATCAGCCGAATCAAATCACTGTCCCTCCCAATCAGCTGAATCCGAATCTGAAGCAAATACTTGCTGCTTCACATAGGCTTATTGTCCTCCATGATTGCCTTATCTGTGGTTCCAAAGATGGTTGACAAAGCCAATTCAGGATTGACAGGTTCTGTTACAACTCAGGCATGTCTTTCCATGTGAGGTGGGTGGCTTTGGATTCTGCAATGCTGTTTCTGCCACTCCTGGTTTTCTGTCCCCTGTTGTCATCATGAGGTTTCAAAGTACTGAAATCCCAGTAGCAAACTCTTCCTCCATTTAGAGCAGTTTTGTGTGATTGTCTCCCATGAATTGGTGTTGATGTTGCATTTTTGCAAGCTGGCCTTGAGAACATCTTTGAAGCACTTTCTCTGCCCTCCTCTTGAGTGTATGCCTTGATTGAGCTGGGAGAATAAAAGTTGCTTTGGGAGTCTGAGGTAAGACATCTGGATGACATTCAGCCCAGTGAAGTTGATGTTGCATAATCATTGCCTCGGTGCTCATGATGTTTGTTTGCGAGAGGACGTTAATGTTAGTGCATCTGTCTACCCACTGGATAATGCAGCAGGGCAACCAGCATGGATTCATAGTAGGTAGATCGTGCCTGAGTAATCCGGTTTCTTTTTATGACCAGGTCACAAAATGCTTAAATGCAGGAGTAGAGGCAGATGTCGTTTACTTGGATTTTAGGAAGGCCTTCAATATTACCATAATTTATCCCATTCTCATAAATAAATTAAGAGGCTGTGACTTAGATGATTACACAATCTGGTGGGTGGCAAATTGGCTTGGAGGTCACACCCAGAGAGTGGTGGTGGATGGGTCGGTATCAACCTGGAAGGATGTGGGCAGTGGGGTCCCGCAGGGACCTATGCTCTTCAATGTTTTCATCAGTGACTTGGATGTGGGTTTGAAGTGTACTGTGTCCAAGTTTGCAATGATACTAAATTGTGGGGCGAAGTGATCACACTGGAGGGTAGGGAACAATTGCAGGTAGACCTGGATAGGTTGGAAAAGTGGGCAGAACACAATGGGGTGCAGTTCAACAAGGACAAACACAGAGTGCTGCACCTAGGGCATAAAAATATCCAGCACACCTACTGGCTGGGGAATGACCCTCTTAGCAGCACAGAAGTGGAAAGGGATCTCAGAGTCATGGTGGATTCCAAGATAAATATGAGTCATCAGTGTGACGAAATCATCAGCAAAGCTAACTGCACTTTATCAATTAGACAAATAGACAAATAGAACCAAGGAGGTGATACTTCCTCTCTATGCAGTATTGGTCAGACCACAGTTGGAATACTGCATACAGTTTTGGGCGCTGTACTTTAACAAGGATGTGGATAACCTTGAGAGGGTCCAGAGGAGGGCCACTCGTATGGTTAAGGGTTTGCAGGCAAGCCCTATGAGGAGAAACTAAGGGACCTGGATCTCTTGAGCCTCCGCAAGAGAAGGCTGAGAAGGGATCTTGTGGTCGCCTACAAATTCATTAGGGGGGAGCAGCAAGAAACTGGAGATGCTCTGTTCATCAGGGTGCCTGTTGGGGTAACAAGGAACAATGGTCACAAACTGACAGAGAGCAGATTTATGCTGGACATCAGGAAGAACTTCTTCACAGTAACGGTGGCTAGAATTTGGAATGGGCTTCCAAGGGAAGTGGTGCTCTCCCCTACCTTGGGGGTCTTTAAGAGAAAGCTGGATACGCATCTGGCTGGAGTCATCTGACCCCAGCACTCTTTTCTGCCCAGGGCAGGGGGTTGGACTCAATGATCTGTTGAGGTCCTTTCTGACCCTAGCATCTGTGAATCTATGGATTCAAAGGATCTTCCACAGGCAGCATTGATGGTACTTCTCCAGTGAACTGAGGAGTCTCCTGTATGTTCTCCATGTATTAACTTCATACAGTAAGGTAGGGATCACAACTGCTTGATAAACCATGAGCTTTGTTGCAGATCTGATGTCATGATCTTTGAACACTCATTTTCTCAGGCATCCGAAAGCTTTCACATTTGAGGCAATGTTGGATTTCTTCATTGATGTCAGCCTTCTGTGAGAGATGCCTTCCAAGGTAAGGGTAATAGTCAGCATTTTCCAGAGTCTTACCATAAATCTGAATTACCGGAGCTGGTGACTGCACATTAAGAGCTCGTTGATGGAGGGTCTTAGTCTTCTGAATGTTAAGCATCAGTCCTATTTTCTTGTATGTGTCAGTAAAGATGTTGGCCTGAAGGTATGCTTCTGAGTGAGCACACATTACAGCATCATCGCTGTACTGGAGCTGCTTGATTGAGTTTGGGGTAGTCTTGGTTTTGGCTCAGAGTCAGCTGAGATTCAACAGCTTACCATCCTATTTGGTAGTTTAGCTTCACTTAGACTGGCTGCTTGTTGGTGATCAGATGTAGCATCGCAATAAGGAACATCAAGAAGAGTGTTGGAACGATAATGCAGTCTTGCTTAACTCCAGTCTTAACCTCAAAGGGATCTGTCATAGATCTGCTACTGAGAACCACTGCCCGCATACTATCAGGGAGCAGGCAAAGAACAGTGATGAATTTCGGTGGGCATCCATACCTCAGAAGGATCCTCCACAGTGTTTCTGGGTTAACAGAGTTGAAGGCTTTCATGGGTCAAAGAAGGCCATTCAGCAACATAATATGTATGTCTAATTTATACACATATGCCCATTCAACTTCAACCTCTTTATGTTGGTCTCAGCATTTTACCTGCAGCTGGTGAGCAGTGAAGATCATGTCAGTTGTACCTTTTGATGCCCTAAACCCACACTGAGATTCTGGGAGGAGCTCTTCAGCAAGTGGAAGGAGAGAGTCCAGCAGAGGGCAACAAAAATAAGGGGGCTGGGGAACATGACTTATGAAGAAAGATAGGCTTATTTAGTCTAGAGAAGAGGAGACTGAGAGGGGACTTAATAGCAGCCTTCAACTACCTGAAGTGGGGTTTAAAAAAGGATGAAGCTAGACTTTTCTCAGTGGTGACAGATGACAGAACAAGGAGCAACAGTCTCAAGTTGCAACAAGGGAAGTTTAGGTTTGATATTAGGAAGAATTTTCTCAGTAAGATGGTAGTAAAACACCAGAACAGGTTACCCAGAGAGGTGGTGGAAGCTCTATCTTTGGAGGTTTTCAATACGTGGCTAGACAAATCTTTGGCTGGGGTGATCTAGTTGGGGATGGTCCTGCTTTGGGAAGGAGGTTGGATTAGATGACCCCCTGAGGTCCCTTCCAACCCTAGCTTTCTATGATTCTATGCAGTGGTTCAGAGGGTTCTCACAATCATCTTTTCTGTGGTGGACAGCAAGGAAATCCTTCTGTAATTTCCACAGTTAAACCTGGCTCCGATCTTGAAGTTTGTCATGATCATAGTGTCCCTAAACTTATCTGGGATTTCCTCATCATCCCAGATCCTTAAGATGTGTTGTGTTTCTTATGCTGCCCTTCCTTCTAAACATTTTCCATGGGTATTCAAGACAGCTCTTCTAGTTATTGTCTTCTTGTGTTCGGCCACTAGAATCAGACTTTTCTAGTATCAGGCACAAAACATGGCCCAGTCTGTAGGCTTGGCAAAGCCTTGCACAATGCACAGTTTCTATAGGCACCAAAAGCTGTTCCACAGTCTGTATTTCCTTGTAGTCAAATGGGGTTCTTCAAGTAACCCTGCTTCCTGCACATTATCTTCTGACCTACTGACTCTTTTTGAAGACAATTTAAATATCTGCAAGTCTATTAATTCTTCTAGGAACCTGGAGGGACACAGTAGCATAAATGTATATTTTGATGCCCTCAATAAGTGTGTCAAGTTGTGTGCCACATTGCCATATGTGTAGCAATCAGTTGTTTGTTTGTTTTTTAAATGGAATTTTGTTGCAACTAGGTAGATTTTCTGTGATTTCAGACAGCTAGGAGCAGCAGCATAGACATACAGACTGCAGATAGATATAACAATTGAAACACTTCCAAGTGAAATGTCAGTCAGAGGCACACGGATGGCCCCTATGGTATTCCTCTGGCTGAAACATTTCAAAATGTTGCAGTCTTTTCTAGTGCCGGAGGCTGCACTAAAAGAGGCCACAGCAGATTGCAGCTCTGCTTTCTGCTTCTCCCTCTTCCCTCCCTTCACAGGGACAGAAGGTAGAGGGGAGAGGAGAGTGGAAAGTGTTGAAACAGCAGAATTTTTCAAAGGGCATTTATGCTTGTTCAGCTGACCCTTTGAAATCCCTCAGTTGTTAGGTCTGTCCGCACACACAGTAGATGTATGATGTCTTTAGTCTGTTGTAATCATTTTGTTTTGCTTGCATCTGCTTTCCTGATGTCCAGTGGAGTGTTTCTAGCAAGCATATACAGGCTCTTTGCTTTTGTTGGTTTTGGACATCCTCAAATGCAACAGTACTGGTCAGTCAGCATAAGCTCCAGCTTTGTTGTATGAATTAGACATACATACAGTATTATTTTGCTGAAAAGCAAAGCGCAAGTTCAGTGGCTCTTAGTGTTGTTTGGTTGCCTCCTCCCTTTGGCTTTGAAAGCTCCTGAAGTACATTGTTCTGGGCATTAGCTTTGCTTTTTGTCTTCTCCATGTATGCCTTGAAGGAGAGTGTGCAGTTGGTGTCAGACCAAGATAAACAGAAATCCAACAGTGGACAAGTGGTACTCCATTCCAGGCAATGCTAAGTTGTTTCTCTTGGCCTAATGGCTCCATAGATGAAAGACCTGCATGTGTTTTAGCTGAGTTAGTGCACAGCTGGCTCTTCATATAATGGACTGAGCACCCAGGCAGCATTGATATATTAAGATTGTTTCAATCTGGGCAAAATCCTTGGCTTGGACAATGATGCCTAAGTCAGGTTTTCTAATGAAAGAAAGCTTTGTATGCAAGGATGGATGGAAAGATACACAAAGGGCACTGACAAACATACAGGTCTTTGCTCTAGCTCATGGCACTTTGCATAAAGTGCCATAAGTTAAAGCAATCCCCCTGACCCAACAGATGTTCATCTGTTGTGTCAGGATGTGGGGATTGAGCCTGCCTGCCTGCCTGTCCCACCATCAGGGCTGGGCTGATGGAAGCCCTGCCCCACATTCCCAGCTCCGGTGCTGTCTGCAGGAAGGGAGGGTGGAGGGAGGAGAGAGATGAAGAGCAGGAGCTGCAGGCTTAGACTAACCTGTGAAGACTGAATCAATTCAGACTTGGGCTTTTTGACTGTCTGTAAACAAGACAAAAATGCCTTAAAAATGTATATCATATCTCTCTGACAGTTTTGGGATAGTATTTAAAATTTACTGTGTTCAAATGAAAGTACAGGGGATTTGTGGTCAGCAGACTAAAGTTACTCCATATAGAATTTGGCTTGTGCACCTTTGGTAACCTTTTTAGTTTTACTAAAATCCCTAAGGGATCCTGTAGAAAAGTGGAGGCGTTAACATTTTTGGCAGGCATGCCACAAGGTAATCCTAGTACTCTCCCCTACTGCCACTTTGATCCCCTCTTCTTCATATGCCTCATCTGTTGCTATGCTTTCTGCTCCCTGCCCTGTGTTCCTGCCCAATCTGATGCTTCCTGCCTTATCTGCTGCTTTTCTCCTTGCTCCCTGCTGCCTTCCCTTCCCACATGCCATACAGAGAGGCTGCCAATGGTGTTGGCCTTGGTTGAGCATTTATTGAGACGTAGGAATGTCATTTATTACAACTGCTTTTTTGAGTGTAACTTGGATATCTCTTTTCAAAGGGTTGATGAAACATATCCCTAATCAGTTTATGAGAAATCATGACCTCATAGCCATAGCAAAAGATGTAATTATATGAGACACAGAGACCAACTGAATTTTTTAAATGTTTTCCCATATGAATGTTTCCACCATTTATAGTACACCTTTAGTAGAGATGAGTTAGGGTCCCAGGAGAAGCTTGGAGAAATTAAAGAAAAAGTAAAAAAAAACCCCTAACAACTTAGTACTTTGCTATAGTAAAGATGGGAGTGGCATCAGTGCAAGCATAGTGCTCAGAGATATTGTTTTATTGTCCTGAGATGTGACCTGTGATTTTTGTTGTTGTTTTATAGGAATCTTACAGCAATCTTAATACTAAAAAGCCTGATAGCTATTTTTTTATTGGATCCAATGTGGGAAAAATATGTTAGTTTCAACAAGACACATGTTTTTTTTCAAAAGGGATTAGGCTTTTGCAGAAAGTATGTAGAGCTTTTGAAGAAAGTGTGTGTTGTTACATGCTTTTCAGAAGGAACCAGAACAAAAATCTGGTTCCATGATTCAACATTTACCTGTTTAATATCTTAAATTGAACTGAAATTATGTGTTTCTCTGAATCCCATAAGAGACAAGAGCAGTCAAGAGATTCTTTTGCAGCTCTACAGAGATAGTATTCCTTAAAGAATTAGCCCTAGAGTTTAACGTATTCTTTAAATAAAGGACACTTACAGTTGTTATATTCAGTAAACTTATGGTAGGAAATTGATAGTCATAAACTTTTTAATACTTTTCTAGTATTTGGCCTAAAAACAGATCCTAGCACTGAGCGTCTCTCAACCTTGGGAAAATTTAGATGTACATTTTTATTTTCACAGACAGAATTCTCTCTGATAGGTTAGTCTTTGACTCTTCTCATAGCACATTATAATGTTAAAAGGCTAAGGTCCCTTCTGCTATAGTTGGCCCCTATGTTGCACAGCTGAGGCATGGCACATGAAAGTGGAATATTGTCTTAAGGCATTGATTCTTAACCAGGATCACTACCTTAGGGTGCCTTGAGATTACCTTCATGCGAGGTGGTTTGATTCATAAGATAAACCCAGACGTTGCAAATAGGAATTAATTTTTAAAAATTTTTTAAAATGTTCTCACCTGTTGTGGTCTTTGAGTTCTTTGCAACAGAAGAATTGCTCTATTGTTTTCCTGTAGTAAAAAAGAAAAGAATAATAACTAAGACCTGGCATTTTCTGCATTTTCCCCAAGTAATGAGGTTGAGAACCACAGTCTTAAGGCTTTCTTGATCCTGTAGAAGTTGTGTGCCAGGAACTAAGGAGAGAGCAGAGAGGGAGATGGAGGGGTAGAACACATGCATTGTCTTCCTGCTCCTGAAGAAGTACTACAGCTCATCAGATACCAGCTGCTGCCATGGCACAAGGGAGGATGGGGCAGAGCATTTCCCACTCATCTGAGTCTTCTGAGATGCTCCAGACTTTCAGAAGTTTGAGGTTGCTCTGGGTTCATCCCCACCACCCATTTTCAAGCCTTCAGTCTAGCATACCAACATATCCAGAGAGCAGAATTGAGAGTAGCTGTGGGGAAATGAGCAGTCTCACTGGCAAGTTTCCAGGTCTGGAGCATGTCTGTGGGCTCTCAGTGGGGCTGGAGCTGGGATGGTGAGCCCCATTGTCCCTAGCTTTTTGACTTTGAGTCAGAGGAGAGCCTTGGCTTCCCTTGCAGTGTGCGGTTTGGAAAAACAAACCTATCTATAGCTGAAACCCAAAGTGCTAGTGATGGAGACTTTGCTTGCATGAAGGATGGGTCAAGAATTTTCTGATAGAGCAGGATTCTGTTGGAAAATGTGGGTTTGAAAAAATCAAAGTGCTTCACAGAAATGTACCAATCAAATTGAAAATGTTGATGAAAAATTTAAATGCTTCATTTCAGGGTAGAAGTCCTCGGTTTGAATACCATTGCTATGTTGATATTTTCAATATAAAAATCAAGCTGTCAAAGTAGAAACAAACCATTTCAATAATAATATTGACATCTCCAAACTTAACTTTTTACCAATGCTTTTGTTTCATGTGAAGTTTAAAAAAAAATTCTGATTTTTAGATACAAGGCAATCCAACATGTTTGTTTACGCCACTTTGCTTTTACTAGCAAAATGTTATGTTGCTTCTGCAAAATTGTTATGAAACTTTACCAGTCCAGGCAGACAAAACTGATAGCATCTCTTTTTTGTCTCTTCCCTTTGGGAGTTTGAGATTTTTTAGGCTCTGAAACAGGTAGGAGATCCCCCCTCCCCCCCCCCCCCCCCCCACCGATGTTCTTCATGCATTATCCCCTTTCTTCCCCTGAATATTCTAACTTTTTGGGCATGAATATTCTAACTTTTTGGGCATTGTGAAGAGTGTGGAGATACCATTCCTTCATAGTTTGTAGGTGTAACAGGGAGCCTTTGGCCCCAGTTACTGGGAGAAACTTAAAGAGAGAAACTTTATAATGTCAGTGATGTACCAGGCATTTTGCAGACATGTAAAAAGACTTGCTCCAAGGGACTGACAAACTATGTACACAATATAATAAATGCAGGGACCTGGAAGTTATATGAACAAGCCATAACAACAGTGGTAAATGACACATTGATTCCACTAATTTGTTTTTAGCTGGTGGCTGTTAATGTTTCTCTTTGTTGAAGATATGTTTTAAAGATTGTTGGATGTAAAGTGTGTGGCTTTTTCTTGAGTTGAGACTTCATAAAGGACAGGGGAAGGCATGGCTGACTGATGCAAGAAGAGATTCAAAGTGCACTGGGTGAATGGCAGAAAACACAGATTTGGAGGGTGAGTATGAGATACAAATGTTTGGAGGCTTCTGGTGGCTCAAGAGGCAAGTAGGGGAGTAGAAGAAAAGCGGTTGAGCACAGTAGCATAGCTAAGGGGTGCCAAGCAGGGTACCAGCTCTGGGTGCCAGACTGAGGTGCGGGGAGCATTCTCTGTGCTGATGGTTTAGCCGCCACCAGCAGTGTAGCCATTGAGGCTGACCCACATACCATGTTGTCCATAGATGCTGACTTTTATTTTTGCTGATGGGAGGGGAGGGCTAAGATGATGGACATGTGGAAAGTTTTACACATTTCACGTGACAGCCGTCTTCCCAAGAGGGGCAAGGGCCCTGGGGCCCCCATGTAATTGGCACCTCTGATGTCACCCAGGGTGCAGAAGTGGCCAGGTACTCATCTAACCATGTATCAGTAAGACCCAGATTCTGATGGGTTTTGAAGTTCTGAGGGGTCACATAGTAGCAGTAGTTTAACTGAAGGGGCAACTGGAACACAAGCCCCAGGGGTCACCTTTGTGAGGGGGCACAAAAGTATCTACTACTGCAGCAGCAGTTGATCAGCATGGTGACAGGCAGCACTGCCCCGTGCATTGCAGCTGCTCAGGGCATGAAGCTGTGCTGCTGTACCTCTGGGTGAGTCCCAGCTGTGGCAGATAACACTGTGCCTGCCCCCTGCCCCCCACCCCTGTTCTTTTGTGCTCAGCATAACCCTCTCCCACCCCCAAACTGCTTTTGCCCAGTCCACAGAAAGAGCTAGCTATGCCTCTGCACCACAGGACCTGGTTTCTTTTCCCTCTTCTGTAACAGACACTCTGCAGTATTAGGACAAATCGTAACTTCTGCGCTTCCATTTCTCAAAAATGGAGATAATATTTGGCTCCTGCATGTGGGTGTTTGAAGACTACATTGATCTTAGTAAAGTGCTATGTAAGTGATACATTATTAATATTTACCATTCTTAGGTGGGAGGTAATATAGAAGTACTAGGCATTTCCACTATTATCTTGAGAATATGGCAAACCTTTTAGTTGTAGTTATTAATATATTGTTGTAAACAAGATTTATGTAAGCTTTTAATCTTCATGAAAGGAGTGTTTTCTTCTAACCTTTAACTGTATAAAAAGTTGATTGGAAAAATATGCTTCTTTTGTGGCAATACAATCTAGATCTCGCAAAAGGTCTTTTTGATACTTGTACAGTAATATTGCCCTTTGTAAACTAGTTACCATATTTAGTGTTGCTACCTTGCTATACAGGCAGAAATGAGGAAAAATTTATACTGTCAGCTGGCAAGGGTAAACCTGAAAGCTCTTTCATGATCTATTGATTTAATTTTCTGATTAGAAGCAGAACCTCAGTATCTTGGCACAATATGGGAGGGCTTACAGTGGTTCATTTTGTAAAAGCAAAATACAGTAGAACAGAGACTGTATTTTTCCTCAAGAAATATTCTGGTTTACATGGAATGTTTTTATGACAAATAAGGAAGCCGTACTGATTCAGTTTTCCTGAAGAAGCTAATGGCCTTCTTAATTAGCTGGTTAAAAGCAGTAGCTGGGTTTATGGTCAACAAACCACCAAAAAATAGTTGCACTAAAGATTGCTTTCAGGATGTTCATAAAAAGACATTCAAAAAGTTCAGCAAAAGAGAAGAACCAGTGTGCTTCTTATCTGTTTATTTTTGTATCATTGTATACTGCTGCTATACACTCCTTTTAAGCTTCATGAGGAAAATATTTTCATAGATTCATAGATTCATAGATGTTAGGGTCGGAAGGGACCTCAATAGATCATCGAGTCCGACCCCCTGCATAGGCAGGAAAGAGTGCTGGGTTTAGATGACCCCAGCTAGATGCTCATCTAACCTCCTCTTGAAGACCCTCAGGGTAGGGGAGAGCACCACCTCCCTTGGGAGCCCGTTCCAGACCCTGGCCACTCTAACTGTGAAGAAGTTCTTCCTAATGTCCAATCTAAATCTGCTCTCTGCTAGCTTGTGGCCATTATTTCTTGTAAATAATGGCCACATAAATTTTATTCAGTTCTGTTTAGTTTCATTTAGGGCATAGACAGGAAGTGACAATTTTCTCCTGATCTGGCCATAGAAAGTGGGGGTGCTGAATACACATGGTGCTGAGGCCTAATTCGAATGCTCCAGCAGACTGTTAATCAACTAGTTGGAATTCATGCTTGACTAATTAGAACACATTGGAGCAGGCGTCATGAATGTGTATAGGTGCCCAGTTTTTCCTCAGGGTGGAAGAAGGATGAGTGAGGGAACAAACTCTGTGTGTCAGATGTTAGTCAAGTCACATAATTAACAATGGAAAAAAATTAGATACTACAGCAAAGGAGGATCCAGTCTGCCTCACCTCAGTCCCTGGAAAAATCATGGACCAGGTCCTCAAGGAATCTATTTCTAAGCACTTGGAGGAGAAGATGGTGATTAGGAACAGTCAACATGGTTTCACCAGGGGCAGCCAGATTGCCTTCTATGATGAGATGTCTGGCACTCTGGATATAGGGAAACCAGTAGATGTGGTATACCTTGATTTTAGCATGGCTTTTGATAGTCTCCCACAAAATTCTCACAGGTAAGCTATGGAAGTACGGGTTGGATGAATTGACTGTAAGGTAGATAGAAAAGTAGCTGGAGCATTGGGCTCAAAGGGTAGTAATCAGTGGCTTGATGTCTAATTGGCAGCTGGTATCAAGTGGAGTGTCCCAGGGGTGGTCCTGGGGCCAGTTTTATTCAATCTCTTTATTAATGACCTGGAAGATGGCATAAAGAGCACTTCCAACAAGTCTGCAGATGACACCAAGGTCAGGGAATAGTAGATACACTGGAGGATAGGGCTAGGATTCAGGCAGACTGAGATAATTTGTAAGACTGGGCCAAAAGGAGTCTCATGAAGTTCAACAAGGACAAGTACCAAGTCCTGCACTTAGGAGGGAAGAATCCCATGCATCACTACAGGCTGGGGGCTTGTTGCAAACAAGTCTAATGGCATACTGGGCTGCATTGGTAGGAATGTTGCCACCAGGGTAAGGGAAGTGATTATTCCCCTCTATTCAGCATTGGTGAAGCTACATCTGGAGTACTGTGTTCAGTTTTGGGGCCCCCACTACAGCAGGGATGTGGAGAAATTGGAGAGAGTCCAGCAGAGGGTAATGAAAAAGGTTAGGGGGATGGTGGACATGACTTCTGAGAGGAGGCTGAGGGAACTGGGCTTATTTAGTTTGCAGAAGAGAAGACTGAGAGGGGATTTAATAGCAGCCTTCAACTACCTGAAGGGAGATTTGAAAGAGGATGGAGCTAGACTGTTCTCAGTGGTGGCAGATGACAGAACAAGGAGTGATGGTTTCAAGTTGCAGCAAGAGAAGTTTAGGATAGATATTAGGAACAATTTTCTCACTAGGAGGATAGTAAAGCACTGGAACAGGTTACCCAGAGAGGTGGTGGAATCTCCATCCTTGGAGGTTTTGAAGACCTGGCTAGACAAAGCCTTGGCTGGGATGATCTAGTTGGGCATGGTCCTGCTTTGAGCAAGGGGTTGGACTAGATGACTTCCTGAGTTACCTTCCAACCTAATTTTCTGTGATTCTATGACTGTGAGAACCAATATAGACTAGATTAGACCTACCTTTGAAGAAGACAGTTTCATTAACATTTGGAAAAAGCTGTCTTGTATCCTTTGTGAGCATTAATTTGTTATGCAAAAAAAGGTGAGAGCTTTTGACAAAAGAGATTGTATCTGAGTGAGACAATATAGGAAGGGCTGTAGCTAGTGAAAATTAAAATGAGATTTTTTTGTGCCTTCATTTGGTTGTTTTTCTAGGCTTTAGCAACAGATCTGCTGTTAATATTCTTAGTATGTTTATGAAAATTCCACTTGCTGTTGATTGTGAACTGAAGTCTATTTGATATCTATTGTGTAATGACTATTTTGTTTGTTAAGCAACTCATCTGTGCACCGAGCCAAAAAAACTAAAAACCAAAAAGACCAACCCCCCACAAAACCCCCCAAAACAAAACCAAACCAAAACCAAACCAAAAACCCCAAACTCCCAATGCAGCAAGTTTGGAGCTTGCTAAATTTTGTACAGCTTTTGAAGGTCTGGATATGTGGGAAAGATTTCACTACTCTGGGATTTTTCACTACTAGCTACTTGTCTGATGACAAAAGAGTCTTGGGGTATAGCCATATGTGTGTCTGTAGTCCTGCATTTTTATATGTACATCTTCTTGATCCAGTGCCAATCAGTATAATTGCCCTGAAAAAGAATAAAAATCTTTGTCAGTTAAGGTTGTTGAAGAAACTCAAACTTAAGCGTAAATCAGTTCTATTCAGTGATTGTGTAATCACTGGCTGTATGGTAATCTGGACTCATTCCAAACTCTGAATTTTCACAGGACCAAATGTAAGATACAGAGAGACCTGACCAACATCATTTTGGAAAATGGGATATTGTGTCTTGAAGAGCAGTGGGTTTGAGAAAGATCTGAAGATTATGGTGGAAAACTTTCTTAGCCACTGAATAGCATAGGGGTGGGCAAAATACAGGCTGTGAGCCTGTCTCAGCTTTGCCTGGCCCAGGCACAGGGGGCAGCCCAGGCTGTGGCACATACAACTAGTCCTGCAGTCTCTGAGTGTGCAGCAGGGCTGTAGCAGTGTAGCAGCTGGACTAGCTTCCTGGCAGCCTCCTGCCAATGTCACTGGCACTGGCAAACCTGGCTCTGGTGCCCAGCACCCTGATCTATCCACCCCACACACACCACTGGAGGCAGGACCTGCACCAGCAGGATGCATGGTTGGCTGGCTGGGATTGGGCCGTGGTCAGGAGGGGAACAGTGTCAGGGAGTGAGATGGGTGGATGGGGCTGGGATCACAGGACAGGATCTTGGGGCAGTGGCAGCACAGGGCTGAGGCCTGAGGTAGAGCTGTGATCCATTCCCCACATGTCCCTGCCCACGCAACTGGCACTCATTGCAGGGGCATGCTGTGGAGACCCCAGGATCATGGGGCCCAGGGCACAGCTGCAGCCCACTCCCTGCACACTCTTGCCTGCAGAACTGGCGCCTGTCTCAGGGGCATATCAGAGTCACTTAGGGAGTTTTGGTGGACTGTTCAGGCGGTGAGCGGGAGGTGGGGGGGAAGGAGGTGCTGACCTGGCCCATGACAGCTCAACACAACTTCCAAAGTGGCCCTTGGGCTCAAATAATTGCCCACCCCTGGAATAGCATGATCTTTGGAGAAGGGAGTAGTATTTTTATCTGCTGCTGAGTGGCCAAGAGACAAAACCGCAGCCGTCTCAGCAAGCATTAGGGAGAAATTGTGTTCAGTTCTGTCGGCCACATTTGAAAAGGATGTCAGAGAATAGGAAGAAGTTCACAAAAGACCTGCAAAAATGGTTATATGTTTTGGAAAACTACCTTTTTCATGAATGATTTAAGAAAATTGATTCAGTTTCCATATGACAGGGTCAAGAGGTGCCTTGATCCCAGTCTAGAAATCCGACATGGGGAGAAGGCCATTTAATGTAACAGAAAAAAGCATACTATCCAGTAACTGGAAGCTGAAGATGAATAAATTTGAGCTAAAAAATAATGTGTAGCAGGCATACCTTTCGGAGCTTGGGTTGAGTCCCTGGCTTGGGATTCTGCTGTTTTGATTGGTGGAGACCATTCACCAATTAGGAGGCAGCCAAAGGAGTGAAGCCATGCCCTTTTCCTGAGGGGAGGGAGAAAGGAGCTCCACAGACTTAATTGTAGACTGCAACACTGTCAGGTCCGGAAGACTTCAGGGGTAGAACCCTGAAGAGTATATAAAGAGCAGTGTGCCCAGCACAAGAGGAGACACAATGGGGGAGCTGAAGATGGAAGATTGGAGTGAGAAAAGCTGAGACAAGCTGTCCCAGAAGGGAATAGCCCCAAGCTCCTGAAGATCCCTGGGAGGATGTGAGGCCATTGGGCTCAACATGGTGAGCATTTTGGCGAATGGAGCTTGGGCTCTGGGAGCTGCGAATGGTGGCTTGAGCCTGCAATGGCGAATGTTGGCTTGAGGGGGGACCTGGTGGTTGCCTACAAACTCATCAGGAGAGATCAACAGCAAATAGATAGAGTCCTTTTCTCCCCAGCACCACCTGGGGTGATGAGGAACAATGGTAATAAGCTGATGGAGAGTAGGTTTAGGTTAGAGATCAGAAGTCAATATTTTACAGTTAGGGTGGCTAAAATCTGGAACCAACTTCCCAGGGAAGTGGTCCTCGCCCCTACCTTGGGCAAATTCAAGAGGAGGTTGGATGATCACCTGCCTGGGGTCTTGTGAACCCAGCATTCATTCCTGCCTGTGGCAGAGGGTCAGGCTAGATGATCTGTTCAGGTCCCTCCTGACCCTAGCTACTATGAAACTATGAAACCCTGAAGGGCCATTGGGCCACATGGTGCATGGGGCAGCACATGGGGCAAGGGCCCTGGGAGCCACAGTGAGGTGGCTCAGGCCCCATCTCCCAGCAAGTGGGTAGGTCGCATGGTGTGCAGGGTGGCGCATGAGGGAGCAGAGCCAGGGAGCAGCAGAGGCTGCTCAGGTTAGCCACCTGGTGTGAGGTCAGATGGCTGGAGCCTGAAGGGCGCAACCTTTGCTAAAAGAGCCCTCAGTGCCAAAGCCAGGGCACAGGGAAATAGTAATGCTGCGGCGTGAGGCCTAGCACCCAGGAGCCAGTAACGGCAGCACAGCAGCTGAGAGGAGCTGAGCCCTCGGTGACCAGAGCAGGGCACAGAGTGGGGAGGAGCCCAGTGGCATGGGGAAAGCATGGAGGGGTGCTTCAGTGGCAGTGTGGAGGAGACCACAGCAAGCTGTGCCTTGACCACCACCACCCGAGGGAGCATGAGTCATTGGGCCCTTGGGTCCCACAGGGGAAAGACATTTGGGGCTGGCAACCCTTGAGAAGGGGCTGGGAGAACAGCCCCTTGCTCAGTCAAGACCTCAAGGGGAGGGGCCCCTGGTGCTTCCTGGAACCTCCCCCCACAAAAGGGACCCCATTGGAAGGAGGACTATCCCTTGCCATGGATCATGGACTATATTAAGTAGATGTTATTAAGATTGTTTATGATTGTGCCTTATATTGAAATGCTGTATTGTGAAGTTGTATTGTGTGATGCTGCTGAAACTGTTTATTTGTGATGGGTAAATAGTGCTATAATAGGAGAGAGTAATTTCTGAAAAACACCTTGTTGTGTTTTTTTTTTAATGTTAGTTCCCCTAACTGGGTAGGGGTCCATTTGATGCCTATCAATCTGCATTAAAGAAACAGGGAACTGTTCCTCTGTGGGGTAAAATCACATTTCTGTTGTTATATTTTGCGTGACCCTTTAATTGAGTATGGGTTCCCCACTATGGGGTGGGGAGACTATGGGTTCATTCTGGATATATATTATTTTCCCTGGGGGTTGTGGTTGGGAATGATTCTCCCATAGTGTTCATAGATTCATAGATTCATAGATGGTAGGGTCGGAAGGGACCTCAATAGATCGTCGAGTCTGACCACCTGCATACGCAGGAAAGAGTGCTGGGTTCAGATGACCCCAGCTAGATGCTTATCTAACCTCCTCTTGAAGACCCCCAGGGTAGGGGAGAGCACCACCTCCCTTGGGAGCCCACTCCAGACCTTGGCCACTCTAACTGTGAAGAAGTTCTTCCTAATGTCTAGTCTAAATCTGCTCTCTGCTAGCTTGTGGCCATTATTTCTTGTAACCCCCGGGGGGCCCTTACTGATTAAAACCTCACCAATTCTTTTCTGTGCCCCTGTGATGAATTTATAGGTAGCCACAAGGTCGCCTCTCAACCTTCTCTTGCGGAGACTGAAGAGGTCCAGGTGCCCCAGTCTCTCCTCATAGGGCTTGGCCTGCAAGCCCTTAACCATATGAGTGGCCCTTCTCTGGACCCTCTCCAGGTTATTCACATCCCTCTTGCAGTGTGGCGCCCAAAACTGCACGCGGTATTCCAAATGCGGTCTGACCAGCGCCCAATAGAGGGGAAGTATCACCTCCTTGGATCTGTTTGTCATGCATCTGCTGATGCACGATAAAGTGCCATTAGCTTTTCTGATGGCTTCGTCACGCTGCCGACTCATGTTCATCTTGGAGTCCACTAGGACTCCAAGATCCCTTTCTGCTTCCGTTCCACCAAACAGGTCATTCCCTAGGCAGTAGGTATGCTGGACATTTTTCCTCCGTAGGTGCAGCACTTTGCATTTCTCCTTGTTGAATTGCATTCTGTTGTTTTCCGCCAATATGTCCAACCTGTCCAGGTCTGCTTGTAGTTGTTCCCTGCCCTCCAGTGTGTCCACTTCTCCCCACAGTTTTGTGTCATCCACAGACTTGGACAGAGTACACTTCACTCCCTCGTCCAAGTCACTGATGAAGATATTGAAGAGTATCGATCCAAGGACCGAGCCCTGCGGGACCCCACTGCCCACACCCTTCCAGGTCGATACTGACCCATCCACTATGACTCTCTGGGTGCGACCCTCTAGCCAATTCGCCACCCACCGGACTGTGTAGTCATCCAAGTCACAGCCTCTTAACTTGTTTACCAGTATGGTGTGGGATACCGTATCGAAGGCCTTCCTGAAGTCTAAGTATACGACATCAACCCCTACTCCTGTGCCCAGGCATTTTGTAACCTGGTCATAAAAAGAGACTAGATTAGTCAGGCATGATCTACCTGCTACGAACCCGTGCTGGTTTCCCCTCAGCATAATTTGTCCTGCTGGGCTCTCGCAAATGTGAGCCTTGATAATTTTTTCGAAGACTTTGCCTAGGATGGAGGTGAGACTGACTAGCCTATAGTTGCCTGGGTCCTCCTTCCTCCCCTTCTTGAAAATGGGGACCACATTGGCCCTTTTCCAGTCCTCCAGGACCTGGCCCGTGCGCCACGAGTGTTCAAATATTACCGCCAGTGGCTGTGCAATGATGTCAGCCAGTGCCTTCAGTACCCTCGGATGGAGCTCATCCGGGCCTGCCGACTTAAAGGCATCCAGTTCCTCCAAGTGACTCTGCACCATCTCAGGGTCTACGCATGGCAGTCTGGTGCCTTGCTGCTGCCTCTCTACAATCCCAGTGAGAGCCTTGTCCTGCCCCTCACTTAGGAACACTGAGGCAAAGAACTCATTGAGGAGTTCAGCCTTGTCCCCCCTGTCCGTCACCAATTGCTTCTGCCCATTTAGTAGGGGTCCTATTCCACCCTGGGCCTTCCTTTTACTCCCTATATATCTAAAAAACAATTTTTTGTTATACTTTACTTGGGATGCCATCCTCAGCTCCACGGTAGCTTTGGCCCGTCTAACTGCATCCCTACAAGTGCGAGCAGAGGAGGTATACTCCTCTTTGGTAATCTCTCCCCATTTCCACTTTTTATATGCTCCCGTTTTAGTCCACAGGCTGCCCTGGATTTCTCTGGTCAGCCAAGGAAGCCTCCTGGCCCCTTTCCCTCTTTTTCCTCGCATCGGGATCGTCTCCCTCTGTGCCCGAAGGATCATTTCCTTAAGGCACAGCCACCCTTCCTGGGTTCCCATCTCTTCAAAACTCCTACTCTGCAGTGCGTCCTTGACTAATCACCTGAGTTCATTGAAATCAGCTTTCCTAAAGTCTAGCACTTTCACCCTACTAGTTACCTTACCCACTCAACGTCTTATGGTGAATTCTATTATTTGGTGATCACTGTCCCCCGGGTGACTACCAATCTGTAGGTCCCCTACCATATCATCCCCCGTTGCCAATACCATATCCAGTAAGGCATTCCCCCTAGTGGGACTGTGTACCTCCTGCATCAGGTGGAGGTCCTGTATGCAGGATAGGAATGTGTGTGAATGGTGGGACTTTGCTGTCTGTGTCTCCCAGCAGATGTCTGGGTAGTTTAGGTCCCCCATGACTACCGCCTCCTTAGTTTTTATGGTCTCTGAGAGCTGCCTCAGGAGTCCCGAATCTAGTTCTTCCCCTTGGTGTGGGGGTCTGTAGCAGACCCCTACCACCAAATCCCTTTCTCCTTGCCCCGCATGTAACAACCCACAATCCTTCTACTTTCTCCTCCTTCGATTCTGTCTTGATGAGGGTCAAAGTATATTGCTCATTGACATAGAGCGCAACCCCTCCCCCTTTCTTTCCCACCCTGTCCTTTCTGTACAGCCTATAACCCTCAATATGTATCACCCAGTCGTAGGAAGAATCCCACCAGGTTTCAGATAGCCCTACTAAGTCGTAGGTGTTTTCTGCAAGCAGGAGTGCTAGTTCATCCTGCTTGTTCCCTATGTTCCTAGCATTAGTATATAGGCACTTGAGCCCTGTGACTGGTGCCTTTTTTGCCCCCCAGCTCCGATTCCCAAAGGGACCCTTATTGCTTACCTGCTTATTGCTTACCTGTGCTGTATTGCTGGCTGCCCCATGGATCGCAGGTTCCCGATGTTCTCCTTCTTCAGGCTGGGCTGTCCTTGTGGGTGCCACATGGTTTGGTGGTCCACGGCTTCCCCCACCCTCATCTTCCCCTCCCCCCGACGAGCCTAGCTTAAAGCCTGCTGGAGGAGATCCACCAACCTAGAAGAGAACACACGCTTACCTTTGGGGGACAGGTGAAGCCCATCCCAACTGAGCATGTCCCTTGTCGTGATGTGCGGGTCGTTGTCCAGGAAGCCGAAGCCTGCCTCGAGACACCATTGCTGAAGCCGTTTAGGGTTTTACCTTGGTTATTGGTAAATGTCTTCTGTGTAAACATATGTATATAATATTTATTTTTATATTTATGTATATTATATGTTAATAAATACTGTAAATAGTTAAGAGCCTGTCTTGAGTCTAACTCTGTAGAGGTAGGAGGGAACAATGAGTCAGTTTTGGTGACCTCTCCCACAGCACCCTCATCTCTCGCCTCCCCGTTGTGATTGGGATCCCGGGCTACAAATGTGAACAGTTTTAACCACGAGGGAAGTTATCCTTTAGAACAGTTTATATTGGGATGCGCACATCTACACAAGACTTCTACCGCACAGCAGACTAACTGGCTATGCAGTTGCGTGTCTACATGTGCACTAGCATTCCCTGGCGCCATGAGCATGCCACACATCTTAGAGGGAATGGTATTAGGCTGGAGTAAACTAATTGACTCCACATCAGGATAGTAGTTGTAAATAAAAGTCCTACCCTGCTGCAGAGTTTTTTACTCCGCAGTAGTGCATGTGTAGATGCTGCCTCAGCTTTCTGGGGCATGAGGGTGCTTCAGTGTGGAGGGCTGTCTGCTGGCTAGCCCTGCACTGAAGCACCCTTGTGCCTCAGTCAACTCCTCTGCATCATGTTGAGCTGGGGGGGAGCAGTCCTAGGCTGGCAGGCTGACCCCTGAGTCCTCTGCCAGCCAGGGCTACTCCAACCCAGGTCAATGTGATGTGGTCTCAGGTGCATGTGTAAATGTCATGCCGGTGAGAAATAAACTCCGGTGCGATAAGTGCCAGAGTTTATTGCATTGCATTAATATGCATATGTAGACTTGCCTGATCTGAGGTAGATTCTGTCATTTGAATTATAAATTAAGGTTGGACATTTTTCTTAAATGCAAGACTTGATTCACAAAGTATTTGGTGATATTGTGTGTCTTTGATTATTCAAGAAATCAGACTCCATGATCATTATAGCCTTTTCTAGACTTAAAAATATATGAATCACAGGCATTTTTACATGTTCACATTACACTCTAGTAAAATGTACTCCGTTTTGCATAGATCTTTCTATATTTGTCATGCATGTACTGTTAATGTTGATACATGAAAACCATTCCACAAATTATTGTCTACTTGTTATGCATCATCTTATTTGAATGCAATAGTTTGTAACCATTCTTAGTAAGGGTGTCTGAGAAGCCTGTTGTTAATAAATGAAGTAAAGGCTCCACTGCTGCAATCAAAATTTTATTTTCTTTTAAAATTTTGACTGAAAGTCAAAATTTCTTTTAAAATGTAAAAAATTTAAGTGCTGTGTTAATGTATCACATAATGTCATAAAGTTCATGTAAAATTACTGTTTGTATTCTGCAGTCAATTATGGCTTGCATTCCTATAAATACATTTATTTTTGTTACTAAATGCCTTTGTATTGTAGATGGAGAATTTGAGGTTCTTCTTGAAATGTAAGAATGATTGCTAGTTAAAGTGGATCTTAGATAAGGGTACATGTAGCAAATATCTTCTTTCTGTTGAGATTTGCACATATTTTTGTAGCAGTAACTGAGAGCTTGATGCTTCACTGTTCATGTCAGCTGGAGCAGGATCAAGCTTTTGGTTAGTAAAATTGAAAGTTTTTTTGGGATAAACTGTTAAATATTCACTAGGTCAGATAGATTCCCCCTGGCACCACCTCCATTTTTGCTTTTGGTTTTTATTTGGGCAGTCTTAGAGAACTACTTGGCTTTCTCTGCTCATGTCTATGTTATTCCTTTTGCAGAATCTACTATTCAGGGCAATCCAAGTTAGCAGTTAGAAACAAAAACATGTTTTGAATATGTTTAAAATATTGATTAACAGAAACATGTTAGCAATTAGAAACAAAAATATGCATTAAAATTGGCTTTGCTGGAAAATTAAAAAAAAATCTTTTGCTTCCAAATCACTGAATGGATTTTGCATCTAAGCATGTGGATTTCTGGCCATTATTCTGGTTGACCTATTATTTTGCTGTATTGTGGCTTTCCATTGGCCTGAGTCCTTGCCCACTGAAGGCAATGGAAAGATTCCCAGTGATGTCAGTGCGCATTAGATCAGGCCCCAGGTAAATAAATTGTCTTAAATGCATCCGCTCATCATTATTCTCACTTAAAATCTGTATTAAAATATATTAAATATAGAGAAGCAGATGTTCCACATATGGGTAGCATAGAATCATAGAAAAGTAGGGCTGGAAGGGAATCTTCAGAAGTCTAATCCAACATGATCATCCTTATTCAAACCATCCTATACAAATCCATTGTCAAACCTATTAGCAAAACTACAGAGTCAACCCTGGTACAACAAGGTATAACTAGGAAACTACTTAAATCGTGGTGGAAGTTCATGGCATGGTGTTACCTTTAATCTTGCTCTTTTTGCTGTTCTCCCCTCCTCTCCCACTGCTGAGTGGCTGAGGGGCAATTCATGCTGCAGTTTTTATTTCTCAGCTACTCAGCAGTGGTGGGGGTGGGGGAAGGGAATGCATACGGTGAAAAGAGAGAGGTGAAGGGTGCTTCTGTGCTGCGAACTTCCGCCATGATTTAGGTAGGTCCCTAGGCACAGCGCCCTAACCTGCCCCAGTTGAGGCAGGGGGACAACGGTGGTCTATGATTTGCTGATTCAAGGGGTGTTAAAATACGCTTGAGAGATTCAAGGAATAGGGCATGAGCAAAGTGGTATCTTATCCATTCACAACTGCTTTTGAGCACCTTGTTGAGAAGGTAATGGGACAAATAAAAGTTGAAATGTGGTAATCTTTCAATGATGAGTGAAAAATAGTTTCAGCCACTTGCACTTAATAACCCCTCTGTTGGGTCTTGTGGTTTTACCAGAAGCAGATTCAGGATTTTACCAAAGGGAATGTGGGAGCAGTGACTGGCACTGCAGGGCTGACTGCACCCCCAGTCCCCAGCCTCCTCCCCTCTCCCTCCACCCTATTGAGACGAGCATACCATGCCATGGGAGCAGCAGTCAGGGACTTTTTGAAGTCCCAAAGCAGATAAGAATTCCCCTTGCTTCCCCTTCCTTTACCCCCTGTCCACCTGCAGCTGCCACTGTCCTGGAGGTGAGAGGAGCTCCAGAGCTACTCCAGCTGAACTGTGCAGGGCCTGGGCTTGGCCCAGGGAATCAGTGGTAGGCAAGCTCCCCTTCTTCTCCCCTGCTCCCATGGTGACAGGCAATACCTGTGGGGACAAGGCAGGAATGGAGAACCTACCACCATAGATACTGTCACTGTCCCAGGCTGGGCTTAGCCCCCATATAGCCTGACTGGAGCAGGACAAGAGCTGACAGTGGGGGCAGTGGCACAGCAGGTAGGAGAGGTGGGGAGTGGGAGGGAAGGGGACCTGTCTCTGAGCACAGAGGGGCAGTGCGTGGGAAAGAATAGGTAAGTTCAAATGTTGAAAATAGAATTATTTTTCCCGCCCCTCCACAATTTGTTTAATGTGTCATCTTAGATGTTGTTTGAAAATGTATGGTTTTTAAATTGACATTATCCCGTTAAGTGTCTCTGCTGCCTAAAAAAATGAAGACCAGTCTTTAGGAGTTGAGCTTAAATTTACATGCAGCTCAGGCTATGTTTTGCAAGGATAGATTAAATGCCTTGCTGTAGCAGTAAACTTTTCTTGCTGACAGTATGAGTTGCTGTGTGCATAATAAAATTGTTTATATAAAATAGAGTAACTTTTTATTTTGCTTCAGTTTTACAATATGAGGATTTGTATGGATTGAAGTGTCAATGAATAGATAATTTATCAGCCTTCACACTGCAAAAATGTTTTCTTTTTCTGGTGTCGAAATATACAAAATACATGTCTATCTCCATGATTTTTTTAAAAAGCTCCTTTTCTTTATATGAGACAGCAAAGTTTTCTTTTATTCCCTTTTCTTTCACAGTGGTTTCCCATTGTTACTCTGAAACATTCTATTATTTCCAAGGTATTAAGGCATGGTGGCAAGATGTCAGAACAGAACAGGATGCCATTCTTCTTGCTTAAATAAGACCTGCTTCTATGGAAGAAAAGTATTAATGTATGGTCATCATCATCAGCTTGTTTGAGATGAATAAACAAATTTTATATTAGGCACTTGGCAAATCGAGCATGTTGATATAAGGTGCATTAAAAAAGCAAGCTCTGTCATTTGAGAGATCACAACACAGGGAAAATCTTTCATTTTCAGGCTTAGATTTCAGGGATTTTTTTGTGACATATGCAGCTTCAGTGTGTTACAGAGGGAATCACATGGCACATATAAAGCATATAAAGCATGCTTCTGTACCAATTCACTACTATGCTCCATAGCCAGGGGATTCTGGCTCTGGTACCCACTGCCAAAGATGCTTTCTGACAAGCATCAGTGCCTATTTCATGCCAGCGTTAGCGAAATTAGCACGTGCCTGCTGGACTCCACCTGTTTGTTCTACATCCCTTAAGGGCAGAACGCTCAGCTCCCCCCCGCTCTTTCTTTCATGATCTGATTAAGTGCTGACAGTCTAATGTGAATTATAACTGAGATTATAATGTTCTCTTCTTGATTTTTTTTAAAAGAAGAACAAAAAAGACGTGCTTGTTTATGTATATTGTTGCAGCTATAGGTAGTTGCACTCCTGTGGAGAGGTGTTTTGGCCTAGTGCAGCAGTGGGCAATTTTTTCAGCTGGAGGGCTGCTTAATGAGTTTTGATGAGCTGTTGAGGGTCCATATGGGTAGCCCCACCCCGTGACAGTTTCCCTATCTCCTGATTGCCATCTCAGAGCCAGAAGTCCTGCCCCTAACCCCTGACCTTTGCCAGCAGAAGTCCCTCTCATTGCCCTGGAAGTACTTCCTTGGGGGCAGGGGTTGCAACCTTGAAACTAGAAAAAAAAACAAATTGTACACTAAAAAAAAAAAATCAAACATCTACTATAACATTTCAATTTTATCTAAAGACATCTTTTCTCTTGATTTATGTCTGCTTGTGCAGTGTATTAGAGGCGATTGCATACTAGCTCAAAATACGCTCTTACTCTTGTATATTGTGAGTGGTGGGGTAAGGAGGTGTATCGTGGGACTGTGTGGTTGGGAGGTGGATGTGAGAGCATGGGGGCATATGTGGGATGTGACTATGGTGAGTGGGATGTGTGTGGGAGAGTGGGGGGGTGAATGTGAAGGGGTGTGGGGTATTATTACCCCCAGGTATCATAGGGGTAGGAGGGTGGGAGTGTGTGTGTGTGTGTGTTGGGGGGGGCTGTGGGAGGGTGTGGGTGTGTTTGGGGGTATGGTGCAGGGTGGAGTGAGCAGGAGGATGTTGGTGTGTGTGTGTGTGTGTGTGTGGATATGATGGGGGTGTGGGAGTACATGTGGATGTGTGCTGGGTTTTGGTGTGGAGTGGGGGACTGGGTATGGTGGCTGTGGTAGGGTATGGGGTTATGGTGGTGGGGGTGGGAGTGTGGAGACTGTGGGACTGTGGGAGTGTGTGGGTGTGTGTTGGGGGCATGGTGGGAGGTGGGGAGCCAGCCCCACCCGCCCATCTTGGTTGCAGCATGCAGGTCCCAGCTGCAAGGCTGGGACCCATGTGGCATGGCATGGGGCCAGCCCAGCCTGGCCTGGCACAATGCAGTTCCGGCTGCAAGGCCAGGGACTGCATGGCATGACACAGAGCCAGCCCAGCCTGGCATGGCCCGGCTGTGCTGTGTGGTTCCTGGCTGCAAGTCTGTGACCCCCGCAGTGCAGCAAGGAGCCAGCCTGTCGTGACCCGACCCCTCTGTGCCACACTGCACAGGTCCCGAACTTGCAGTGCAGAACTGCGCACAACAGTTGGGATGGATTCCACATGTCTTGGCTTCCAGTGTGCTACCCACTAGGCCAGGGGCATGCAAACTACAGTCCACATCAGGCTCAGTGCTCCACATCAGGCTGAGCCCCACCCGCTCCCACCCGGGCAGCCCGCCTCTGTATTCCCTCCAACCCCAGCCCAGCCAGCATGCAGCTTCTAGCAGGGCTGTTCCTACTGTGTTTGCAGGCAGCCAGGTGTTTCTCTGCTCCCCCCACCTCCAGCAGAAGCTGCCAGGCTGAAGCTCCCCCAACCCCCACCTGTCCAGAGCAGCACAGAAGGGAGCCGGAGTGGGAAGAAGAGTGGCTGCTGGAGGCAACGGGAGCACAGCAGCACCCAGACAGTCACCAGGAATAGCCCCACCGGAAGCTGCATGTGCTAGCTGAGGCTGGCGGGACTGTTCTGCTTCCCTTGGCTCCAGCCTGCAGCTCCTGCTTCTGCCACACCACGCTGCACTGCTCCCGGCACATGGATGAGGGAAAGCTTCAGCAGAGGCTCCTGACCAGCGAACGGAGCTCCAGCTCCAGGCCACCTTCTACTGACTCTGCCCACCTGCAGGGGCTGCTCCTGGCTTGTTGGGTATATCTTAAATGTGGCACTTTACTTCCCTGTGCCTGTGGTTCCCCTTCTGAGTCTTGCCTATTTAAATAGCATCAGTGTAGCGAGCTCATTGAGTGCCTAGAGTGGCACAGGGAGTGGGTGGAGAGGGTATGCCAGCTATGGTGGTTGTAGGGGGTGGGTGCAGAGTGATGGGTGAGGGGAAGGGAAGTTTTCCCTGCCCATGCTAATGCTGAGCAGCAGCAGCAGCTATGTCAGCTCCCCCGGGGCGGGGGTTTCTCAAAGCAGATCCTTGTTCCCCTTTCAGAGCCAGCTCCCCTTGCCACAGTCCTCCATCATACATACATACTGGGAACAGGGCTATGCCTGCTCTGGCAAAGATTCTGGAGGGGGAACACCATCCTGCTTACCCCAATTGCCCCCTGCCCCTCATGCACTATTTGCTGTTGTGTTATGCTGCCCAGGTTCTGTAAGTGGGAAGGGGCAGCACAGGTCTGCCCCTGCCATGGCAAAAACAGGAGGGAGAATTGTGCCACTCACCCAGGGCAGGTGCCTCACTCACCCCTACCTAGTTATGCTGCTGTTAAACAGTAAATGCTTTGGGACAGGATATTTTCATACTATATCTTTTTTCAGTGCTCATCTCAATGGGGGCCTCAACACTAGCAGAATACAAAGGTAAATTAGAAAAATTAAAAATTGACATCTACTTTGATCCATCTAGTGGTGGGGACCTGCCTCTGATCCCAGCTACCTCTGTTGTTCTTGCTCATGCTGATAAAGCCTGCTTTTGTGTCGTCAAAGAAAGATTATTTTAGCTCGTAATGCTCCTTTTCTAATCTTTTTCCTTAAGTCTTTTTCTGGAGGCAGTGTTCAGATGTGTATACACATCTTACAGCAGTTCTAGGGCTTGCCACAGACTACTTTTTTTTTGGAAAGTTGACAGACGCAGGCCAGCATGATAAACTATTGGCATTGACTCCATCAGTTTTCAGAGATGAATTTCCAAACTGCGGTGCTGAAATATAAATCTGTCTCTCCAGGGAGCCATATGTTGCAGCTTGATTTTAGGAATACTGATACAGAAACTAGTGTTTGTCTCTTGTTAGGAACAGTAAGAAGTGTGAGATGGGGAATTATTGGGGGTAGGCTGAAAAGTTAGGAAATATGGGGTGGAGTATTGAAATGTTGTCTGACCTATTATTTAGCATAGGTTCAACACAGAGGATTTCAGAAGACTAACCTTGGGGCAACAGGAGAAAGAGACAAGTATTTTTCTTAAAGAATGATTAAAATTATTTTATGAAGACATGGAGTCAGGGTATGGCTGGTATATGACTTCCATAACTTTCAGTACCTAGTATTTTATTAGCCTTGAGTGGAAGAACTTCCACTTGCATAGCGTCTGATAGTTGAGAAGGGCTAGGTACATTGCACATGTTCTGTGCCCTTGGCCTCCTCACTGTTACTAAATCTAGTTCAATATACCCGCTAATATTCATAGACTGGGGGATCTGGGGTCCTTGAACACTACACCTTATGTAGCTCACAAAAAACTGGACTTACTGGATGCAGAGAAACTAGATGTGTCTAGATTGTTAGTTTCAGGAGCCAAAGGTAGGACACTTTTTAATTGGAGTGGAAATTAATGTGTTATTTCTTTTCTACTGAAGCGGTCTGAAAAAAAGGCAGTCTGAATTTAAGTTGTACGAATAGTTGACTCTTCAATTTGATGACTGTAAGCAGGTCACTCACCCAGCTTCCTTACTGAGGCCAGGCAGCCCTGTGGTCAGGTTTACAAACTGTTGATTCTACTTGGGCAACCTTGTCCCCACAATAGAAGAAAAACAAGACAAGCATATGCCAACCACAAACAAACAAAACCCAAAAGCTGTGGTCTTTCTTCGGACCCTGGGAGGCATTACACCAGCTTAGTTCTTTCACCTCCCCTCTTTCATTTTTCCACTGTGGTCCTGGAGCTTTTAAGCTTCCTTTTGGCTCTATCCTAATTCTCTTGGCAGCTATAGCTGCTGTCAGCCTTTTAGCCAGGCAGACTCTCTTAACTGCTGACTCTTTGCAGCTGGGTCTCAGGCTGAGTACCTCCTTACAATGACCCTGAAAAACTGAGATTAATTGTTGAAAAATTAATTGTTGATCTTCTTTACTAAAAAATACACTGTTGTGGATTAAGCAAAATATTTTATTCAAACTGGAATGTTTTATTTTGATTCCAGGTATTTTTAACCAACTACTAGTTTTCACAGCCCACTGACAGGTTTTGCAATGAGGAGAAAACTACCTGCAAAAATAAGATGGGGGGAGAGATTTAAAAAATGAATTGAGCTCATATTGTCAAGCCTTAGGACTGCAAGAGCAAAACTGAGTGAAATTGTAATATACTTGGCTAAAAAAATGTATTTTGTGTGTAGTTATATTGGCTAGAGCTTAATGAGTGCCACAGAGGTCTCTCTCTTTCAAATGTGTATATGTAATCCTGGGTGCAACACTACCCGTGCCCTCACCTGAATAGTGGGGTACCCAGTAACCAGTGGCCCCACCCAGCTCCCTGGGTAGCTGCTGCAGGGTCCCCGAGTAGACACCCTCCCCTTACAATCAAACAACCTTGCAGACCATTATAAAACTTTTTACAGGATGTAATTATTACAAGGTAACATAACCAGTGCAGTAGAACAAATGTTACACTGCATGACCTGGTGATGGTGGCTTAAGGGTTAATGCTTCTTGGATACACATTACACTAGGGGAAGGTATACAAATTACCCATGATAAATAAGGAACCAAAAAATAAATACATTGATACTCCAACTAATAAACCATCAAGAACTTATTTACACAGTCTATAACTTGTCTACTGTGCACTGAGGACCCTGTGTGCACTGCCCCTGGCTGAGTATCTCAGGGAACAGGACTGCGTCTGTGTCCCTGGCACAGGATCTGTGGGCGGTCCCTGGTGCTGGGGTCCCTTGACAAGCTTCAGGGGTCTCCATGCAGCAGGCGGTGGCTCCTCCCCTGCAGTCGAGCCGATTCCTGCCCAGACCCCTTCCCTGGCACAGCAGGGAGCAGTGTCTGGGCAGTAGGTAGTAACAGTATCCCCTGCCCAGCACAGCCTTACAGCACCCAGCAAATACAGCCCCTCCCTGGACCCTGCCTGCCCCTCAGCTTCTGGTGGCTGGAGCAGTCCCTGCCCCTCTAGCCCAGGGCTTCCCCAGCACCCTGAGCCTGCCCCTCCCTGCGGTCTTCTCACTCACAGGGGAAAAACCAGGGCAGTCTCAAGCAGTGTCCCCCTGGCCTTGCGCCCCTGTCCCCTGCTATGCTCACCCAGCCACATAATGGCTTGCAGGAGGGTGTTTCCAGACTCGGAGTCTCCTCACAGGCAGTTCCTCTCGTCCTGCCCTGGACGGACTTGGTGCAGCCCCTGCTGCTACTTTTGCAGGGCTTTGCCAGAGGCTCTCGGAGGGGCGGCCATGGGGAGATCCTTTCTCTGGTCACAAGCCTGTCTCTCGCCTCCTCTTCCTCCCCTTTGTTTTCCACCCCCGGGAAAACTGCTCCCCTCTTTTAACCAAGCCTCTCAGCCAATCCCAGGCCAGGGTTCTTTCCAGGCTTTTGCTAACGTCTCTCATTCAAACCCTGCTGGGGTTATATCACTCCTCCCACTTCCAAGAGGGCTAGCTCCAAAACAGCTTTACTTGCTTTCAGGGCAAATGGTGTTCCTACTGGGACAAACTGGGACAAACTCTGTCTCTTCACACTCTGTCCCTCTGCAGGGCAGCTCTTCTGATTCCTTCAGGTGGGATTTTTAATGCTGCTACATGGATAAAGATAGAAAACTAGCAATGAACTGTTTGAGATGAAGGTGTATAGATGGGGACATGACCTCAGCAGGTACCCCCAGTGTCTGAGGGTGTGGACAGAAGAATGCTTGGAACCCTATTAAAATGGGAATGTTCTGAAAAGGGCAGCAACTGGCATGATCTCATCATGGGTATTTCCTTGATATGAGGATGAGAGTCTTTCTTTAAACAGGAGAGTAGTAGGGGAATCTATAGATGACTGAGCAGGCTGATCTGAGATCTGCATGTTCAATTGCAAATGTGGCAAATAGTTCTGGGAGGAAGGAGTAGATCCTGGGGATGTCAGGTCACATCTTTTTCCATTTGTCTCTCTCATCTACTCACCTCCTACAGTAAGGTAAGTTTGCTCAAAATGATCAAATGATAGATGCCTTGTTGTACATCACAGTGCCACTGGGAATGATTCAGCATTGAATCTCCCAGGTATTGATGTTAATATCCCATTTCTTCAGGTTACCTTCAATGTGCCATTGAATATCTTCTGCCCACCCCTGGAGTGGTGACTACTGGTGCTTTGGAAGCATAGGACCTGTTTTGGGAGTTGGTGTCAGGCATCCTTAGAACATGTCCTCTTCAACAGAGTTGGTGCTGTATAAACATGTCTTCAAGGCTGGTGGGATTTGATTGAGCCAGAACACTGGCATTCATTCTTCTGTCCTTCCAACTGATATTATTCCAAAGATATCACTAATGGCAATGTTCCAAACTTTCAAGTGTTTCCAATATGTCATCCAAGTTTCACACCCATATAACAGATTAGGGGTGACAACAGCCTGGTAAACAAAGGGTTTGGTTTGAGTCCTCAAGACATGATCATCAAAGACACAATTTTAGAGATCTACAAAGGCAGATTTTATGCAATGTTGAATATTATTTTCTATGTTTAATTTTTGGGAAAGGTGGTTACCCATGTAGGAGAAATGCTCAACATTCTTTAAGTTTTGCCCTTTAATCATAATATGTGGAGGAGCAGCTAATTGGTTTGGGGTGGTTTGGTAAAAGAACTTGGTTTTCATGAAGTTGACAGTGGGCATGTCTACAGGTGCTATTAATGTGCTGGAAGCTTACTGCGCAGTAAAATACTATGCAGAAAGCTTTCCCCAGCACCTTTGATTGACTGGTTCAGGGACAAATTCTTGGAGTAGAAAATGCATTTTAATGTGTCTGGGGAGGACACCTGGCAGCTAAAGCAGTATCAGTGCATGCTGACACAAGCTGCTAGCCAGCTGAAGATCTGAACAAAGCTGTTTTGCTGGTGGTCTAAAACCATTATTCCTGGGAATTACAGGGTGTGAGTTCCTGCTTGTTCCCCAGGAACATGGAGCGGCAGCTTGCGCCGCTGCTTCTTGTCCCTGGGGAACTCCCGTGCCATGCACGCTTTGGCATGTGGCAAGTTGCCCCAGGTGGGATAGGAGAGGCTGAGGCCAGCACCATGCTGGCCTCAGCAGCCTTACCTGGGGTCCTGGGGGCCTCCTGGAGCTGCAGCAATGGTAATCCTGCTGGGTGGGTCCTGGGCGGCAGCCACAGCATGGCTCCGAGAGGCCTGGCTCTGCTTTTCAACAGTGCATGCTGCCTGAGTGTGCACTGCTTTGGGGTTTTTTTCCGCCTTTTTTATTTGACCCCTGGTTATCCAGGGGTCAAAAAAAAAAGCATGGAAAAAAAAATTGAGCAGCGCATGCTTGGGTAGCATGCCCTTGCAGCATGGAAAACTCCAACCTATGCGGTATGTGGCACTGCAAATGTGTTGGCAGCACCACATACCGCATGACCGTGCTCGTCTGGACGTGCCCCATGTGTGTATCAATAAATCAGATTGTGTGTGTGTGTGTTCTCCTCCCCTTATTTTTTTCCTCAAATCTTTGTCTGCTTGTAGTCAGAGACAATGATAAGTTGCTGCTACAGAACCAATAGTTCAGTTTAGAAGTTACTTGTTATGGTCAAAGGAGGCCTTTGTCAGATAGCTCTTAATGGCCTTGTGTTTAATTTATTTGTTTGGAAGGAAAGAAGAGAGGTGCAAAATGAATTCTGTTGAGGTTTGAGACACAACACAAAAGGAATGCTAGACTGGCTGTTTTGCATATATTTTTGATTCTCACTCAACTGGCTGAAGTCCCAAAAAAATCTCGTGATATTTTTAAATAGCTGGCAGATGCTGAAAGATCTCAGCAATGGTCTTTACTTATATTTCATAATAAATACATGGTCAAGCCTTCATCTTTATAATAAAAGAATTTGTCTATTTCTCAACAATTTTTAAAATGCATTAAGAAAATACTAAGGCTTTATGATTCTAAGGTTACCATATTTCCAGGTGCAAAAAAGAGGACACCTGTCATGTTGGGGGGGTGGGGCGGGGGGAAGGGAAATATGACAATGGGGGTGCAATGATATGCTGGTACCCTGCCCCTGTCCATTCTGTTGCCCTTCACTACCAAGCCCAGCCCCACCCCTAGCCCTGCTGCTGTCCCTCAGTCCTGACCCACTGACCCCAGCCCTGCCAATCTCCCTCATTCCCAAACCACAGTACCCTGCCTCCCTGGGCCATTATGGTGCCCCTCACTCCTAACCTGTAGTCCCCCCCATCCTTGCTGGTGCCCCTCACTCCTGACCCACAGTCCCCTGGCACTGCCTGTTCCCCTCACTGCCTACCCACAGTTCCACGCCCACCCCCCCCATGACTCACAGGCCCCTGCCCTCCTAGCCCTGCTGGAGGGGTCCCAGCTGTCTGCATCCTGACCAGGCTGGAGCGCAGTGGCTCCGATTCATGCAGGCAGTGGCAGAGTGTGTCCAGCCCCAGTGCAGGCTGGAGGGAAGAAGAGGGGAGACTTGTGGCACTCTGTGCCCTGGGATGGGGCTCCAGTGGCAAGCCAGGTAGCATAGCCATGGCCCCGTTCGCCCCTCTTTCTTCTGCCTCCCCCTCCACCCTGGGCGACATTTCCTGGCTGCTCCGCCCCTGCAAGCACAGGCGCCAGCCCCTGTGTGCGCTATCAGCCTGGCCACAGAGTTCCCTGCTGCCCTCAGAGGGCAACCCCTGCCCCTTTCCCCTGCTGGAGGAGCAGGCAACCACCCTGCTCCCCCTGCTTTGTCACAGCCCTAGCCCCCACCTCCCCTGCCATGACTAAATGTCCTCTTTGCTCTGCTGGTGGGAGTAAGGGGAGGGCGATCAGAGGCAGCCGGGAACACCACATGGGTCTGCACAGGCCTCCACAGCTGCAGGCAGTGTGTCTGTTCCCTGCTGCCTCGACTCACCCTCCCCCTGCTCCCACCAGCGGACACTTGATCAGATTTAAAAAACCCACCTGGACAGAGATCAGAGGGCTCAAAAAGAGGAGAAGTCCAGGAAAACCTGGACATGTGGTAACCCTAGATTAAGCTGAGATTTTCACCTTTTGGCCTGGCACACCTACAATGGCTAAGCTAAAGTTGCAGTATACTGCTTGTGATGTATGTGGTGCTAGGATGGGGGAAGAGAGGACAACTGATTATCTCTTCATGTCCCTGCTTTCGAAGCATTGTTAGACATGCTATGTATAGATCAGGATTAATTAATGCCATATAGTATGTACATGACACAGAATGAAACACCACTTTTACTATGACTGCTGTAGAAATAGGTTATGGTTCAGTTGAAGGCAATTAAACTATGGAAATTTAATGTAGGAGGAAAAGCAAATATGAATTCTAATGAACTGAACTTACATAATGCTACTTGGTATAGGAAGAATATGTAAAATATATGTGACAGTGGTTGCCTTTTTAACATTTCTGTTTACCCAGAAAATGATTTCCCAGATACCTCAGTTTTTACCTATGCTTAATGAAGGAGCTAAGTGTGGTGTTGGGTATATAGTATATAATGGGTGCATCTACACATACTATTAAATGTGCAGCAATAAACTCCAGCATGATATGCAAACTTATGCCAATTTGAATGCATGCCCAGAGCAGCCCTGGCTGGTAGGGGGCCTGGGGGCTCAGCTTGCCAGCCCAGAGCTGCTCCAACCTGGCTCAGTATGCTGTGGAGGGGCTGGCTGGGGCATGAGGGTGCTTCAGTGCAGGGCTAGTCAGTAGGCACCCCCCACATTGAAGCACCCTGATGCTCCAACCAGCCCTGTCAGCATCTACACAGCAAAGACCTCTGCTGCAGGATAGTGCTTGTATTTACTATTACTAACCTGTAGCAGAGTTAATTAGTTTCTTGCAGCCTAATAGCACTGTATGTATAGACGCCAAGACATTTACTGTGGAGCTAATTAGGCAACTGTGCTCCCACTGTGTAGTATGTATCAAGTGTATTATGATCTATGGTATCTTACTGATTGCTCAGAAGATTATTTCTTTGTAGTTTTTCATTTATGCTGAAGATGAACTATTCTACTCATCTTTCAGTAACTTATTTATATTTTACAGTGCATAAGAGGTAACAAAGATATGGGGTTTTCATCTTCTTGAGATGTTTAATTTGTTGTGATTAAATGAGAATAGCCTTCTGAATCACCAAGTGAATCTGGCCTGTTTTAAAACCTGCACTATTTCTATAGCTTTTCAAAATGCCACCACCCAGTTTGAGCCTTGGTATTTTGGATGTTTAAATGAGACAAGTTCAGAGGAGAGGGAGATGAATAAGAAAGTAGATGCAGGAAAGTACAGAGAATCTAGTACAAAAGAGAGCATGACTTTGAAATTGGGAAATGTTGAGCAGTGGGAGACAAACTTTTTGGCAGGTGTGCCACAAGATAAGTCCAGGTGCTTCCTGAGTGCTACTCTGATTCCCTTCACCTATTGGATCTGTTGCTCTGCTTTCTGCTCTCTTTCATTAAAAGGGTAGTAGCTTTTTCTGATGCCATACATTTATAGCAGAATGTACCGGTCCAATCTTTGCTGGAGAACATTTTATGTTTAGAGATTACTTTTATGTAATTATACTGCTCCCTATGCAAGCTGCAGTCCTGTCTGGGTTGGAAAAAATTCTTAATCTTTGAAAAATAAGCAAGATATTGAATGTTTAGAGAGGAAAGAAAAAGTTGGTCAGGGGGAAGGGAGGAAGTGTTACTGAAATAAACACCAATCTTTAAAGTGTGTGTAAAGGTGTAATACTGTATGACAAAAAGTTAGGGTTACATGTATTTATTAGCTGGTGAATACATCATGTGGTAATATTATTATCTAACCGAATTGTGAAGGCTTCAGTAATATGGGGTCTCCTGTAGCTCATTTCATTATCACTGACAGTGAACCAAGAAACTACTCAAATATGTAACAAATCAGAATAATTATAGTCTGCACCAATAAACTAGGAATCTGACCAACAGAAACAGACTATAGACAATTAAAACAGAGTTTATTAAATTCTGTAATTCACACAAATTGCTTTTCTCATTTATTAAAGTAGCAGAATTTCAGCATTGCATTGTGGAATAAATCCAACAACAAATCAATCACTGAATAATTTATGATGGTGCTAGCATGCCTATATTAAAAAGCACTTCAGATATAGCTTAGAAACAAGAAATGAGTGTATCCATCTTACTTTTACAGTGTAAATGATGCTTTCAGCTTGTAGGGAGATAAAATTTGTGACAAGGCAGGAAAATCAGATTTTTACAGGCTAGAATGATAGGAGAGATTGTTTTATGATTGTTAGCCAACAGACTGGATTCACCCCTTGTAAGCATCATATGTAACAGGGTATTCAACCTGGAAAAGGTCAACCAGTGGGCTTACTGTTCTGCGCCAATGGTTCCATCAGGAGATGAATGCCTAGAAATGTGACTGATATCTATAGCAATCCTGCTGGCTGAGGCTGTCTAGAAAATCTGGTGAGTTAGTACATCTTGGGTGCATCTACATGTGCAATTAATGTGCCTGAATTTTCTTTGCAGAAAAAATTCAGGCCCATTACAGTGCTCCAGGGTGCACGTCTACACATGCATCCCTGTGAGGAGTAAATTGCACCTGACAGGAGCAGCCCAGTGCAGGGATGCTCCTGCCCTGCTCTGCCCCCCTGCAGCAGCCGAGGGGAGCTCCAGGCTCCGCATGGTAGGGCTGGCAGAGTGGGTATGGGGACCCTCACGATCTCCATGTGGTTGGCAGGCAATGTCCTGCAGAGCTGGGACAGCTCTCCCCACCCCCTGTGGACTCTTGCTGGCTAGGCTGACCAGGAACAATTTGTTCCTACACATGTGCTACTGTGTAGCAGTTAATGTGATGTTAATCTAGTACCTGTATTTGTTGGTACTAGCAAACTGTACATTAGCCTAATTTACTGCACAGTAAATCCTGCACATTTGTAGATGCTGATGCTTAACTGCTCATTAGATTAGTCTAATGTGCAGTAAAGCATCTCATGTAGATGCACCCTTTGTCTGACTTTTTCTTCTGGTGGCACTAGTTGCCTTTTGGCTTCTCAAACAAGAGGACTGCAGGGAGCTTGCATGCCTGTGCTCCTAATCCTCCCCTTTTGGCAAACCTGTTGAATTCACTGATTCTAGTCAAGTCATCCTGAGATCACCTAAATATGTTTTTATTTGCTGGACAGCTTTTTAAATTTTTTTCTGACTTGGGACAAAAATAAATCTCAAAACATTAGAATATCCATTCCTTGGGAAAATCTGAGTTTGGATGAGTTCTATTCACGGGACTAACTCTGAAAAGCTGAGATTATAAATTGTCCCATTTAATGCATAAAAAGGATTCGAAGAGCTCTGTTTCATTTCTCACATTACTAATTACCCTCCATTCTTCATGTTATTTGGCAACTCAACAAAGGAGCCAAAAACTGTCTGGGCCACAGAAAGTGAACTCCTTGTCTTCCCCTTTAAAGAAAAATCCCTCCTGTATCTAGGACTGAATCATGTGAACAGAAAATGTACGTGTTTGCCTTGCTGCTGCCCTATAGGTTAATGGAGGGCTGTTAAACTCCAAGCTGCTCACCAGTAAAAAATCCTCGTTTGATTTACATATACATGTTTAAAATACATATGTCAATTTAATTAGTTTGCTCAAAGCATACCTGCACCAGCAAAAAATGTTAGAACTATATTACTGTTCCAAACTAAATACCAGTAAGTCCTATGTACAGTATTGTAACTATGGATAGGTGCTCCATAGGTAAGTCTTAAAGTTAGCTTGCTATTACAGTAAGCCCAATTCTTACACTCAGTTTCCTCCAAAAGTTAGTGATGTCCCTAAAATGTGCATGCTACATTTTAAGTCATGGGAGAGGATCACCTCCCTGAGAAGTATGGAAAGAGTAGTGGAAAGTCAGAAAGAGTAGTGATGATCACATTTGTTAGGGAAAAAAACCAAAAAAGCCACATAGGGAGCCTGGGAGGGAAAGCTGTCTTAGGGTAATATCTTTTATTGGACCAGCTATGTAGTTGCAATAAAGTTAGACAAACTTTTGAATACAAGACCATCACAGCTACATCATCACTCCTACAGTACTGCAGATTGGCTCAGGATATTCCCAAAATGGTTTGGTTTACCAAATTTCAGATTTTATTTCTTTTGCTTGGCTCAGCTGAGAAGAATTGGAAAGGTGTATCACAGGATGATCACAGGCACAGGAAGTTGGAAGGGGGCAGAATTCATCTGTAATTCACATACCCTTTTCCATGTGTTGGTCTGGACTAGCATGTCTACAATGTGTTCCGCTTTAATTTATGACATTCTTGAGCATTAATGAAAACGTATATAGGGGGTGTACTTTTAGCCAACGTTCCCTCTAAGGCAGGCTTGTCCAACATATGGCCCACGGGCCACCATGCGGCCTGCCAAGCCATTTTCTGTGGCCCGTGGTACTGCAACAGGAAATGAAAGTAAACGCTGTTTACTTTCGTTCCCACCCCTTGTCCCTCTCGCAGCCCCTTGGCAGCTTCCTAATGGCTGCTGAAGGGCTGGGGAAGGGACAAGGTTCCTACATGCACCATGTCAGCTTGACGTTGCTGACACGGTGTGGCTCCTCCCCTCCCCCTTCATTTCACTGTGTCCCATCCTAGCCCTGCCCCTCCCTTTCTCATCTGCATGCTGGCCCCGCCCTGTGCTGGTCCCGCTGGCTGCGTGGACTGGAGCAGGTCGCAGTGCAGCGGGCGGGCGGGTGCAGGGGGTGCGGATGCTGGCACGGAGGGATGCTGTGGCCAAGCCCACAGGAGATGCTGCTGCCGCTGATGCTGTGGCTGTGGCTATGGCTGTCAGGGCAGGAAACTGGCACCACTCCTGCCTCCCTGCATCCCCCCATGCCTGCAGACATCACGCTGGGGGTGGTGAGTCACAGGCCCTGGGGAGAGAGGGAGCCCTGCCGGTCAGGCTCGGGCTGCCCTGGGGGAGAGGGAGCAGGGGCGTGTCCCTGCACATCCTGCATCCCCCTGTAGGGTCCCCACATGTCCCTCTGGCTGCTGAGCCCAGGCGCTCAGGTGTGGAAGCATCCTCGAGGCCACCCAGGTGGCAGGGAGGACACGGTGGGGTCAGGCGGTGCCCCTTGACCCCTGCCCCCCTCCCCAGGCTGCAGCTGGACTGGACAGGCCATGCGAGTGCCCACTCCTGCCAGCCTACTGGGTGATAAGAAGTTCATGATCCAGCCCCACATTCAAAAAGGTTGGACACCTTTGCTCTAAGGAGTAGTGGTCCGTGAGCATGCCACTTTGGTGTGGCGTGGGACACTTACTGAAGGTAAGCTCCTCACTACTTACCTGGGGCAGGCAGTGGGGTCTGGGGCCTAGAGGCTAGGGGGCTGGGGGCTTTGGGGCTGGGAGCTAGGGGGCTTCAGGGCCAGGGGCCGGGGGCTTGGGTGGGCTTTGTTGGCTCCAGGACACTGCTCCACTCCCCCGCTTCACCTCGGGGAGTGAGAAGGCACGTGGCATCAGGGCTGAAGAGTGGAGCACTTCCCCAGAGCCAGCGGAGCCTGTGCCAGCCCCCAGCCCCAGCCTCTACTCCTGCCTTGCCTCACCTCATGGAGGAGCCTCTGCCTGCCCCAAGTGAGGCTCTGCCAGCTCCGAGGAACTGCTCTGTGGGCTCTGCCAGCTCCAGGAAAGTGCTTCATTCTCCAGTCCTGATGTCACGTGCCTCCTCACTCCCCGAGGCTAAGTGGAGGAATGGAGCAGTTCCCTGGAGCCCGTGGAGCCCGCGCCAGGCTCCACCTCTGCCTCCACCTCGCCTCTCGGAGGAACTTACCATCATGTAAATGTCCCACACTTCAGCCCAGCTCCTATCCCTGTGGGTGCACAGACTAAAAAAGTTTTTGTGCAGCCAGCCTTTTACTTGTGCACGGCCGCACAAGCGCGCACCTGAGAGGGAACCTTGCTTTCAATCTCTCTTTCTTTCCTTTTTTCTTCAAATGCTTAATAATGTTTAATGCTTTTTGGCTCAGAGAAGCAAAATCTGAGCTATTTTAATTTCAGTCATAAACATAAACATCCACTTTAGTCTTGACAGTTCAACATTTGTATTCCGCTGCTTGCTTAAGTTTTCAGAAGCCAGCTGTCTTTCTGATGCATATACCACCATTTCAGAACTTGCGGACTTACGCAGTTTGGACTGCAATTCAAGATTAAAGGCACATGTTCTCACCCTTTTTAGTTTAAAGTAGGGCTGTCAATTAATTGCAGCTAACACAGATGATTAACGTATTAATTTGTTTTTGCATTCCTATTTTTAATGCATGTTAATCACTGCTGGTGATGGGGGAAAAGTGGCCTCTCCCCCTCTCTATTTTGTGCCTGCCTGTGCATGCTGGGGGAAAAGCAGCCCTTCCCCCCTCAGTGCTGCCAGGCCACACTGACACATATGGCCAGTAAGCAGCCAGGCAGGGTCCTGGGAGCAGACTCGGTAGCTGGATGCATGTATTACAAGCAATCTGGCAAAGTTTGCTGATGACACCTAACTATGGGGGAATATTGTCATGCTCAAAGACAGGCTGGCAATACAGGATGACCTGGACAGGCTCATGAAGTGGGCAGACCTCAACCTTATGTCATTTAATACAGAGAAATGTAAAGTGCTCCATCTGGGGAGAAATAACCCACAACACACTTACAGGCTTGGCAGCACTCTCCTTGCCAGCACCACAGCTGAACAAGACCTGCGTATCATGATTGACAACAAAATGAACATGAGCCACCAATTCAATGCCATAGCTGGCAGAGCTAACCAAACACTAGCATGCATCCACCGAGGCAAGGCAAAGGATGTCATCCTCCCACTTCACTCGGTCTTGGTGAGACCGCAGCTGGAGTACTGCATCCAGTTCTGGGTGCTATACGTCAAGAAGGATGTGGAGAAGCTTAAGAGAGTTCAGAGAAGGGCCACATGCATGATTAAAAGCCTGGAGACCAAGATGTATGAGGAGAGGCTGAGGGACTTGGGACTGCTCAGCCTGGAGAACAGTAGACTCTGAGGGGGACTTGGTTGCAGCCTACAAGTATATTGGGGCATACATCAGGGTTTGGGGAGCATCTATTTACCAAGGCCACCCAGGGGAGAACAAGAAATAATGGGCACAAGCTGATTGAAGATCACCTCAGGCTAGACATAAGGGAAGACTTCTTTACAAGCCGAATACTGAGGGTTTGGAACAGGCTCCCCCAGAGGTGATAAAATCACTTACCCTGGCGATTTCCAAAAAACATCTTGATGTTCATCTTGCTGAGATCATTTGCGATTAATTTTTTTAAATAGTTCAACAGCCCTATTTTAAAGAAATAAAATTAATTTATACTGTAGATGTGAACAAACTTTTGAACCTATAGTTCTATAATTAGTAGAATTATCAAACTAGAAGAGGTTGCAAATTTTGCTTTGATGTCACATGCAGAGTTGGTCCTGCTATATTTAAACAAGAGTGACCCATAGAATGTATTTCTATATCAAACTATCCCTTGCAAAATCTCACTGTTTTTAGATGTTTACGCTCTTTGCACAAATCTGAAATAGTTTGAAAATGTTAATATTTTGCTTTAAGTTATGAAAGGCCTCATTCACCTAAGCTCTACTACATTTTTCATACTGGTATGATTGTCAATATTGCTACTATGGGTAGATTAGAAGAACATGAGCCCTAGGGCTGTTTTAGAAGGGAGGAACATCAGAATGGAGGAAGGGGTGCACCTTCCCTGCAGCAGCTCTGCCACTCAGGTGAGATGGGTGGGGAGTGTAGGGCACCAGCCATGGTGTTGGTGCCAGTCAGAGGTTTGCTCCTAAGGGAAGCTGCTGCTTGGGAAGGAAAGTATAGGGAGATATTAGAGATAATTCACCCTTTCACCTCTTTTTGCTGCCCAAATTTTGACATTAACCCCTGCAGCAGTGGCTTGCCCAGGGAGCAAACTGTACTTTGTAAGACTCTGATGACTATATTAAAGTCAATGGAATTAAAACTGGAGTCCCAGTAGCGGTAAATCTGGACATAAAGTCCTGTTTCTTTTGTACACATATACAAACATCACAATATAAAAATATGTAGTACTCGGACTAATATTGCCTCCAGTTAGCCTTTGATTTGAGCCATATTTCATCAGTTGAATTACCCCATATATCCCCATATCTTGAAGTCTAATTTTATGAGGGATTTTCAGGGGTAAACCCTCTTCCTCCAGGCCAGATCTGGACTTAGCAGCCAGAGACTGCCTGAAAACTGAAATGCCAGAGAGAGAAAAGGGAAGCATTGATGAATTACAAATTATCCTGTAAATTGTACTCAGCCAGATACAATTCTAGCCATACCTATATTTGTCCATTTTGCTGAATGCTAAGTTATAGCAGTATTATGGAGTCTTCTAGAGCTAGGTTTCCATTATAATGATACAAATCATTATAATAAAAAAGATCAACTGAAACAGGATATACTTATTTATGCTACTGAACTTAAGATATTACCTGGAGACATACATGGCTACTATGCAGCAGACTCAAATGTACAACCAAAAATACCTGACAGCCATCCAATAAAAGAAAAAGTGGAATCAGCTATGACAACAGGAGCCACCTTGCAGGCAGTGTACCAGCAGCGCATGGGAGAATCAAGACAGCAGGATCCAGAACAACGAAATCATTAACATACCACAATGCTCCCTACGGACTCTGAAATACCTGAACTTTCCTAAAACCTGAACATCTGCCCAGAAAAACAACTTGCCAAGATACTAATATGTGGATAATTAGAATTCTGCAGGCTTCACCTGAAAGAATATGTCCACAGATGGAACAAAACCATCTCTGACAACCTTCCTGACATAACAGGTAAAATAAACAACCAAAACGATTGGACTAAACATCTCCCAGCAGATGGAACCAGACATTAAACTACTACATCAACTGATTTGGGGTGAAACCTAATTGAATTTTTCAGCAAAAGCCAGGACCACTACAACCTCTCTTCCCTAGAGAAAAGAAGTCATGCAGTCCCTAAGATCCAGCAATGAAGTAGTTGCTTGTTGGCCTCCTTGACATAATCTTGATAGTTAAGGATGACTATAACTCCACCTCCACCGGTTTGACTACTCCCTAATACCAGTAATTTTAGGAGGAACCCACAGTAGTATTTGCTCTGGAACTGGAAAATATTATTTAATACTTTCTATACCAACTTCAGAAAAAATATTTTCTACCTATGCCAGAAACTTTCTATATGCTCACAAAGATTCACAAATGGGGTAACTGGTAGACCCATCATAACCAACTGTGGTACCCTCACTGAAGAGTTATTAGGATTCATAGAAACTATTCTGAAACCATTTGTCACTCAAAGAGCAATATTTTTATAAGACACTGACTTCCTCAACAAAATCTAGAACATCACACCGTCCTTGAGAAGGCCATAATTGCAAACAGGGATGTTACCAGCCTGTACGCTGACATCCCATATCATAAAGGTACCGCTGCCTGCCTGAAATACCTACACTCATATTTGCAACATGTTGTACAAATCATCCACATCATCCTCACTCACAACCACTTTCAACAGTGGGTACAATAATAGGCATAAAGATGGCCCCTCATTATGTCAAATTTTGTCCTGAGCCATCTGGAGGAGGAATTTGCATTGTCAAACCTGCATGATACCTGTGCTACATAGATCATCAGTGACTTGGATGAGGGATTGAAATGTACTCTGTCCAAGTTTGCAGATGACACAAAGCTATGGGGAGAAGTGGACATGCCGGAGGGCAGGGAACAGCTTCAAGCAGACCTGGACAGGTTGGACAAGTGGGCAGAAAACAACAGAATGCAGTTCAACAAGGAGAAATGCAAAGTGCTGCACCTAGGGAGGAAAAATGTCTAGCACACCTACAGCCTAGGGAATGACCTTGTGGGTGGCACGGAAGTAGAAAGGGATCTTGGAGTCCTAGTGGACTCCAAGATGAACATGAGTCGGCAGTGTGACGAAGCCATCAGAAAAGCCAATGGCACTTTATCATGCATCAGCAGATGCATGACGAATAGATCCAAGGAGGTGATACTTCCTCTCTATCGGGCACTGGTCAGACCGCAGTTGGAGTACTGCATGCAATTCTGGGTGCCGCACTTCAAGAGGGATGCGGATAACCTGGAGAGGGTCCAGAGAAGGGCCACTTATATGGTTAAGGGACTGCAGACCAAGCCCTACGAGGAGAGACTAGAGAAACTGGACCTTTTCAGCCTCCGCAAGAGAAGGTTGAGAGGCGACCTTGTGGCTGCCTATAAGTTCATCACGGGGGCACAGAAGGGAATTGGTGAGTTTTTATTCACCAAGGCACCCCCGGGGGTTACAAGAAATAATGGCCACAAGCTAGCAGAGAACAGATTTAGATTGGACATTAGGAAGAACTTCTTCACAGTTAGAGTGGCCAAGGTCTGGAACGGGCTCCCAAGGGAGGTGGTGCTCTCCCCTACCCTGGGGGTCTTCAAGAGGAGGTTAGATAAGCATCTAGCTGGGGTCATCTGAACCCAGCACTCTTTCCTGCCTATGCAGGGGGTCGGACTCGACGATCTATTGAGGTCCCTTCTGACCCTAACATCTGTGAATCTATGATATGTTCACCATCTAGACTGAACACCTGGATTCACTTACTGACTTCCACCACAGGTTTAACAATTATTACCCCTTGATCAAGTTCTCTGGTATATTCTGATGCTAACATCAACTTGCTAGATACCACAGTCAATATCCAGGATGGCACCCTACAAACCACCATATACAAAAACCCCATAGACTACCACACCTATGTTCATGAAACCAGCAATCATCCCAAGTACACCAAAACCCTGTGATCTACAGTCAGGCCCTAAGATACCACTGCATCTGCTCTGAGGAAGATACTCACGACACCCAACTTACCAGTCTGGTTTTATACAAGGACATTGTGGTAGAGAAATAGATCATTATTCTTTGAAAGAGCCACCCAAATACCTCATACTAATCTACAAAATAAAAAGATCCCTTCTCCCCTGACCACACGCCCCTGGTGGCTATCTACCATCCCAATCTTGAACTGATTAAAAGAATCTAACAATAACAGCCTATACTGTACAATTTTCAGACCTTGAGGGAAGTATTCCCAGCCCCTTTGCTCCTGGCTTTCAAACAACACCCTAACCATGCCCAACTCATCATCAGAAGCAAATTCCCTGATATTCAAAATACATAAAATGAGATGCAGCCTTGCCTTAATAATAGATACAAAACCTGCCAACACATCTCCACTGCTACATCAATAAATAAAATCCTCAGAAATCATGGATCCACACATGCCTATCCCAAAATGTGGTATATCTGATCCAGTGCAGCAAATGCCCTCATGAAAATGATGAGTGAAACTAGACAGAAACTATGTACCAGAAAGAACTGTAACAGAAAATAATATAAAGGACAGACATCAGTAGGAATGCATTTTTCACAGAACAACTACTCCCTTTCTGACCTCTTTATCCTCATGCTCAGAGGAAATTTACAAAACATCTTCAAAAGGCAAACCTGGGAACAAAAATTCGTAAGCTGGCTAGACACTGAAAACCCAAGGACTATTGAACACTGATACTGACTTTATGGCATACTATCATCTATTTGATTCCTGCAAATTTTGCTTTATACTACAGGTGATAATAAACCTCTTCCTTTTTTGAGGGTCTTGAACTCCCACCAATCAAGTTATCTGTTCTTTTATTAATTGTTTGTTTACCATCTCTGGTAATTTCTCTTTTCCTTGATTTCACTGCCTTCCACATCATCACTAAACCTGTTATTTTCTTCAGACTCAATGAAGAAAGTTTTGCATTTGAAAGCAGGCCTAAGTCTAAATCTAATCTCAGCCATGGAATTGGTCTAATGAAAGATATCACCCAGGAAAATCCTTGCCTTTCATACAATTCCTGGACTAACCCAGATACTCCAGTGCTCCTATTATAATCAACCTGCTTTTTTATGGGAATAAAAGTCAGGATTGGGGGGGCAGCGGGTAGGAAACAAACAGAACCTCAAAACATGCCTTTTGCATGTCATACTAGTGTTATATGGGGAATTTGTCACTTTGTACATCCTACATATCTTATGGTGTATAATCTTGTGCTTCAAACCATAATATATACTATGGGAATCCATTATATAAATTTGTCACTGCATTTGATTTGTGGTGAGTAATTTCAGTGCTTTGGAGAGTGGCCATGTGCTGAATGACTCATACCAAAAGATTTTACATCAGTATAGATCAAAACAGTATGATTTCTTTCATAAAAAGACTCGATAAAGACATACTCTGAGGGTCCAATTAGCAGTTCTTTACACAGCCCTCATATTCTGGTAGTAAAAGGTTTCTCTGAAAAGGTTACACATACATTTTAATTTTTCTAGTTCTTGTATAAATATTCTACTTCCACAGAAATCAACTTTTGAGGAGACCCAGAAGTAACATTCTGGGTGGAAAGATTTTAAATGCTTTAGAGAAGTCTTGAAGCTATGAGACTGGAAAAAACAATGACATACTAAAGTATATTACATGACATTACATTAATTTATATGGTGCCTTTAATTTGAATCAGACAAGAACAACAGAAGGACAAAGCAATGAAATAAAAGATTGCAACACAAATAAATTGGTGACTGAAGGTCCAGTGATCTAAAGTGATATTAAAGCAGAAGGAATAGATTTTTTCAGTTAGAAGTTGAAAGAATGAAGAGACAAAGAATGATAATTACAAACACAAGAGAAACCTGAAGATCAAGCTGATGAATGAAGAGAAGAAGTAGAAAGGAAAAAATGAATATGAAAAATATTCAGTAGAAGAGACAAATGCCGATTATAATATTAAATCATATGTTAAAAAGGAGGACAGATGGACAGGAGGAAAGTGAGGCAAAGAAGCATAGGAAATATGCAATTTAGAAGACGCAAAAAATAGATGAGCTACATAGCATTGGCAGAACCTGGAAATCAACCTAATGCTTTTGCCAGTGATCCGTTGGGAGGTCAGAAGCCATTTTATTTGATTCTCATCAGAATAAGAAACCTGATACATATGATGCCTAATAAATGTCTTCAAGATTTATAGTGAGAAATATGGATGGAGAAATTTTAATTGGTACTTAAATGTTATTTCCTAATAAAATTTAGACCAATAATAGGTATATCATTGGTAGGGATAAAGGTAGATAGCAGTAAAGAAGAGAACTGAGGAAGAATAGAACATGTTTGGTTTATATATTTTAAAAAATATTTGCCTTGATCTTAACAAGAAATAAAGAAAACAAGAAGAAATAAGTTTACAGATACCTATATCAGATGAAGACTGCGGAAGCAGAAAACATAGCCATCAATTTTATTAGTTGATAATGTAGCCTTTAGGAAGAAAAAATGTTTAAGGGCTTCTCTACATGATGGCAGCAGTTAGTCCCAAACTCGATAAGCCTGTGTCTGCCTGGTCCTCTCACACCCTCACGCACATTCCAAACCAGGAAGGAGACACAGACAGACAGAGAGACAGAGACATACACAGAGACAGAGACAGATAGACAGACAGAGACCATGGGCGACTGGTGCCTCCTGAGTCTGGGGGGGTGCCAGATCACCAAGGGGAGGGCTCCCTCCATAGCTGATCGCCGACTGGGGGGGAAGGTTGTGGGGCCGATCGCCAGCCAAGGGGGAGAGGTGGGGCCCAGCGGCTGATCACCAAGCCAGTGTCGAAACTGGAAGTGCACTTCTGCCGGCACTTTTGGTTTTGTGGCTGGCATTTCCAGGGCTTGCACAGCTGATCTCAGGGGATGCTCGTGCACACCCTATGCATCTCTAATGACAGAGGCAGACAGGCAGATAGAGACAGAGAGAAAGACAGATCAGAGGTTACTCTGGGCTTGCCCCTCTGCCAGTTCTCAAGTCTCTGGCAGGCATGAAAACTGCTGCTGGGAATAAGCCCTGAGAGAATTCCCTGATTTCTAGATTTGGACAGTGTCACCAAGTGTGAGTGGGTGGGATGTGCTTTGAGACACTTTACTGCCTTGATGTAGACAAGACAATGAAGGAGAATGGAAAAAGACTGAGAATAGTTTCCTGGAAAATGCTCATTTTTAGACTTTAAGAAGGCCTTTGACACTGTCTTTCACCCCATCCTCATCAATAAATTAAGTGACTGCAGCATTGATGCCTGCACAGTTGGATGGGTAAAAAATTGGCTTATGGGGCGCCCCCAGAGAGTAGTGGTGGATGGGCTGTACTCAACCTGGTGAGATGTGAGCAGTGGGGTACCCCAGGGCTTGGTCCTCGGGCCTGCACTGTTTAACATCTTCATCAGCGACTTGGACGAGGGGGTGGAAAGCACGTTGTCCAAGTTTGCTGATGACACTAAGATGTGGGGCGAGGTGGACATGCTTGAAGGGAGAGAGAGGCTGCAACTAGATTTAGACAGACTACAAAAGTGGGCAGATGAGAATAGGATGGGGTTCAATGTAGACAAATGCAGGGTGCTGCAAAAAACCTTGGGAGAAGGAATCCACAGCATATATACAGGCTGGGGAGTTCCCCTCTTGAAAACACAGAGGTGGAAAGGGATCTTGGAGTCATTATTGACTCCAAGATGAACATGAGCCACCAATGCCAGACCGCAGCCAGCAAGCCCAGCCATACCTTGTCATGCATCCAAAGATGCATCTCAAGCCAGTCCAGAGAGGTGATACTCCCCCTCTATGCAACTTTGGTCAGGCCGGAGTTGGAGTACTGCGTCCAGTACCGGGTGCCGCACTTCAAAAGGGATGTGGCCAGCCTGGAGAGGGTTCAGAGGAGGGCCACCCACTTCGTGAGAGGGCAGCAGGACAGGCCCTACGAGGAGAGACTGAAGGACCTGAACCTGTTCAGCCTCAGCAAGAGGAGGCTGATGGGGGACCTGGTGGCTGCCTACAAGCTCATCAGGGGGATCAACAGCAAATAGGCAGAGCCCTTTTTTCCCCAGCACCACCTGGGGTGATGAGGAACAATGGTAATAAGCTGATGGAGAATAGGTTTAGGTTAGAGATCAGAAGGCAATATTTTACAGTTAGGATAGCCAAAATCTGGAACCAACTTCCCAGGGAAGTGGTCCTCGCCCCTACCTTGGGCAAATTCAAGAGGCAGTTGGATGATCACCTGTCTGGGGTCTTGTAATCCCAGCATTCTTTCCTGCCTGTGGCAGGGGTTCAGGCTAGATGATCTGTTCAGGTCCCTCCTGACCCTAGCTACTATGAAACTACTATGAAACTATGAAACATGTCATGAAGAAGCGAGATTATCTCTCAATCACCTCTCAATGTCATGAGATATTGATAAGACAAATAGAAGGATAGATATTTTAATACCAGATTAGAAAAGTTGAAAAGATTGATCCATAGTGTCATTATTGCTGAGTTTAAACCTGTTTGGACTTGGATTTAGTTATCCAAAACCTGTTTGGATCTAGTTACATGTCAGTCATTAATTACTGGGTGCTGTCTGCAGAATTAGGAGTTTGAATGGACTAGAACGTGGGAAACTTCAAGAGTAGAATAGTGGATTGCATAAAGAAGTTGAATATAAACTGCCATTTTGGGAAAGGGAATTGGAAGTGGAGATTGGAATAGAGGGAATCGGAGAGTGAAGCATGAGATTTTCTTCCTCTACACAATTAAAAAGCGAAGTGTAGACAAGGGAGACCTTGAACGTTGCAACAAAGAGAAAGAATATGGCTGTGGGAGGACACTTAGGGTGTCGTCCACTTCAAGGAGAGAAGCAGCCTGCTGAGCCACTTGCAGGTGGAGCCAGAGTTAATTTGGGACTCTTGTGACCTGCAGGTGGAGCTAGGCCTGATTAGGGGAAGTCATTTGACCTAAGAAGAGGGCTGGGTTTAGAGAGGTATAAGTCCAGGCCCTGAGCAGAGCTGGCAGTAACATCTTGGAGGCTGCTGAGAGAACAACAACTCCACAGGATGATTGCAACTCCAGAAGATCTTCATGGAGAGTAGCCCCTGAATCAGCCCGGAGGTTTGGGAAGGAACTGAAGTGGTGGAGGAGGTTCCTAGGGACCCAGGGAGGGGTCTGTAGCTGAGAGAGAAGGGCTGAGAGTGTGTGAGATCTGAGAAGAGGTCTGCAGCCCAGGCAGGATGAGTGTTAGATGGGCCATAGAGCTTAGGTTTCACTGGCCTAGGAGCAAGGCCAGGGTCCAATATAGGGCCCAAAGGCCCTAGAAGGATCATGGCTAGAGACTGCTCAAGCCCATGGGTCTCGACTGACCCAGGAGTGGGGCCAGGACCCAGAGAGGAGTCAAAGTCTGGGGGACACATTTGGAGACTGAGGGGGCCCAGGAGCCCGTAGTTCAGCAGGGGTCTGGAGCTGGGGCCTAGATAGGCTGAGTACGTGGGATTGGATGAGGGTTCCAGTGCCTAGAGAAAGGCTAGGTGCGTGGGTCCTAATGAGAGGCCTAGAGATGAGAGACAGAGCTAGGGCCAGGAGGCATGGAGGTGAAATACCAAGCCCAGAAGAGACAAAAGGCCACAACAGGGGCAGCTACCCACAGGGCCAGAGAGCCCATAGGAGTAGGGGGTCTTGTGAAGGTCCTAAAGCCCAGGAAGGGGATGAGAGAGCTTGAGCTTACTGAAGGAGCAAGTACCAGCAAGGCCAGAGAACCCATAGGACTAGTGGCCCAGTGAAGGTTCAGGAGCCCAGAGAAGGGGCAGAGAGAACAGAGGCTCTGAGGCTGAAAAGGGGCTCAGCACTGAGAGTGGGACCCAGCAGAGACAGCAGAGGTCCTGAGACAGAGTGAGACCCAGCAGTTAGAGCTGGAGCCTAGAGAAAGAGCAGGACCAGAAGGGTCCAGAGGTCCAGAGAAGGGCTGGTAAAGTTGGACCAAGGGGTTTGACAGCCTAGAGCAGGGGCTTAGTGAGATGAGAGATGGAGGGGCCTGGCAGCCCAGGGAAGGTGCTGAGGGAGTGACTGAGGGGTTCAAGGACCTGAGAGGGGCAGAGTGCCAGTAGGGCTAGAGATCTCAGAGGTTGGTAGCCCAGGAGAGGTGACTGTGAACAGGATCTGGGAGCCCAATGGGTCTCCTCTGGCCTAGGAGTGGGACCAGAATCCAAGAAGGGGACAAAGGCCAAGAAAGCCACAGCTGTAGACTGGTGGGGTTAGGGGAGCCCATGAGTCTCACTTAGCCTAGGAGCATGGCCAGGGCCCAGAGAAGGGTCAAAGTCCAGGGGCACAGATGGAGACCAAGGGGGCCAAGGAACTCATAGCCTAGGAGGGGCGAGGATGGGTTCTGGGAGCCTGTAGCTCAGGAGGAGCTTGACATCTATAAGGCTTGGGGTGTGCTGTAGGAACAGAATGAAGCCACACTTAGCCCATAAGGCACACAGTTGGCTGGTGATCATTACAGTAAGATCAGGGCAGCCTCCTGCACTATTATATCAATTAACATCAAGGCCTGGTGGGTGAGTGCAGGGTGGACTGCCTATGGAACAGGAATAGCAGGGAAAATGAATTTTTTTTGGCCTCCAGAGGCATCATGGCCACCCCTGGAGAGCTGTCCTACTATAATTGAGGAGTGTCAGTTGTAGCTGTGTTGGTCTAAGGACATAGGCAGACAAGGTTCTCTGGGGAAATCTGATATCATTTACTAGATTAACTCAAATAGTTGGAAAAATTCTTCTTTGCATGCTTTTGGGTACAAACACCCTTCATGAGGCAGAGGAAGTGTCTGCAGTTGTACTGGCCTCTGGCTGCTTTACTTCTCTATCCAGCAAGAGCATAAACTATCTGCAGATGTTTCCTCTGGCTCACAAAGAGTAATTGTACCCAAAGGCTTGCAAAGAAGAATTTTTCCAACTATTTGAGTTGGTCTAATAAAAGATATCAGATTTACACAGAGAACCTTGTCTGCCTATGTCCTGCTATAATGGCATCCAGTGATCAGGTGGCAGAATGCACCAGAGTAAGAAGGGGAGATTGAGGGACAATGAAGAATAGCACCACAAAAAGATGGAAAGGAAGATTGTACTTTTGCTTCTGTTCTGCAAAGTTCTTTGTCAATAATACTGAGTCTGATCCAAAGGTACTGAGTAGAGTAATTAGGGATTTTATTATAAACTGATTTGGCAAAAGAAAGGAACATCAGAACGAGAGAGGAAAAATACACATTGAAAGATGTAATTAGGGCTTAGTAAAGAGACAGTTTAATTTCATTTTGAAATGAAAACAAAGGTAGAAATGAAAATAAGGCAGACAATAAAATAAAATGTGAGTCTGCATGCTGGGTATTTTGCCTGTGGCTTTCTAAATGACTAATGTACTGAATTCAAAGAAGAGATGAGGGGTGGAAGCAGGAAGTATTTGACTTGTGAGAGGAGCAATACTATATAAAGAGTAGGTGTTCAGAGTAGAAAGAGAGAAAAGGGCAAAGAATTTTGCATTAAGAGACAATGATGTAGTTGAAATTGGGAACATGAATAGGAAAAAAGGAACCAAGATTAAGGATTACTTTTGAGCTAAAGCACAGATAGTCAAAAAGCCCAAGGCTGAATTGATTCAGTCTTTGTAGGTTAGTCTAAACTGCAGAGATTAAACTGAGAAACAAGCGAACAGATGTTCACTTTTGATTCAGAAAATGCATCCACATGCCTGCAGTGACTTATGCCAGAAGGGGGGTGGGGAGCACTAGAGCATGCCTGCCAGCCACTGCCAAAGGGAAGGGAAGAGAGACCTCCAAGACTGTCTGCCCTTCCCTGACCCCCCCCCATTGGCTTAGCGGGGAACACTTCAGTAAACTAAATCACAAAAAGGAAGCTTCTAAGACGTTGAAACTTGGACAAATAACTAAGGAAGAATATAAGAGCATTGCTTAGGCATGCAGAGATGAAGTCAGGAAGGCCAAAGTGCAATTGGAATTGCAGCTAGCAAGGGATGTGAAGGGTAATAAGAAGGGTTTCTACAACTTTGTTGGTAGCAAGAGAAGGATCAGGGAAAGTGTGAGTCCCTTACTGAATGGTGGAGGCAACTTTGTGACTGAGGATGCAGAAAAAGCTGATGTGCCCAATGCTGTTTTTGTCTCAGTCTTCAAAGGCAAGGTCTGCTCCCAGACTACTGCACTGGGCAGCACAGTTTGGGGAGGAGGTGAGCAGCCATCAGTGGTGAAAGAACAGGTTAGGGACTATTTAGAAAAGCTGGATGTGTACAAGTCCATGGGGATGGATGGGATGCACCAGAGGGTGCCGAGGGATGTGACTACAGAGCCATTGGCCATCATCTTTGAAAACTTGTGGTGATCAGGAGAGGTCATGGAGGATTGAAAAAGGGCAAACATAATGCCCATATTTAAGAAGGGGAAAAAGAAGATGCAGGGAACTACAGACCAGTCAGCCTCACCTCAGTCCCTGGAAAAATCATGGAGCAGATCCTCAAGGAATCCATTTCTAAGCACTTGGAGGAAAAGAGGGTGATTAGGTGATTAGGAACAGTCAGCATGGATTCACAAGTTCACATGGAACTTGATTTGTTCTATGGATGTGGGGAGACCGGTGGATGTGGTGCATCTTGATTTTTAGAAATGCTTTTGATGTGGTCTCTGACAGCACTCTTGCAGGCAATCTAAGGAAGTATGGGCTGGATGAATGGACTGTAAGGTGGACAGAAAACTGATTGAAGTTTTGGGCTCAGAGAGTAGTAATCAATGGCTCAATGTCTAGTTCGCTGCCGGTACCAAGTAGAGTGTCCCAGGGGTTGGTCTTTGGGCTGGTTTTGTTCAATGTCTTCATCAAGAACCTGGAAGATGGCACAGAGTGCATCCCCAGCAAGTTTGCAGATGACACCAAGCTGGGGGAAGTAGTAGATACACTGAAGGGTAGGGCTAGCATTCAGTGTGACTTGGGCAAATTGTAGGATTGGTCCAAAAGAAGTCACATAAGGTTCAACAAGGACAAGTGCAAAGTCCTGCACTTAGGACAGAACAATCCCATGCACCACTACAAGCTGCGGGCTGACTGGCTGGGCAGCAGTTCTGTAGAAAGGGACCTGGGGGTCACAGTGGACAATAAGCTGAATGTGAGCCAGCGGTGTGCCCTTGTTGCCAAAAAGGCTAACAGCATCCTGGGCTGCATTGGTAGGAGTGTTGCCAGTAAGTCACAGGAAGTGAGTATTCCCTTCTATTCAGCACTGGTGAGGCCACATCTGGAGTACTGTGTTCAGTTTTGGGCCCCCCACTACAGAAAGGATGTGGACAAATTGGAGAGAGTCCAGCGGAGGGCAACAAAATGGCGAGGGGGCTGGGGGACATGACTTATGAGGAGAGGCTGAGGGAACTGGGCTTATTTAGTTTAGAGAAGAGAAGACCTGAGAGGGGGACTTAATAGGAGCCTTCAACTACCTGAAGCGGGGTGTGAAAGAGGGTGGAGCTAGACTGTTCTCAGTGGTGGCAGATGACAGAACAAGGAGCAAGTCGCAAGTTGTAGCAAGAGAAGTTTAGGTTAGATATTAGGAAGAATTTTCTCACTAGGAGGGTAGTAAAATGCTGGAACAGGTTACCCACAGAGGTGGTGGAAGCTCCATCCTTGGAGGTTTTCAAAATCTGGCTAGATAAAGCTTTGGCTGGGATGATCTAGTTGGGGATGGTCCTGCTTTGACTCTGCAGGACTCTGCAGTGTTTCTTGTCACTTTCTCTTCCTGCTTCCAGGTGCCTTTGGGACTTGTAGTCCATAGTCATAGCCAGCAGAACAGAGAAAGGGGACATAGCCAGCACACTGAGCCCCACTCCCTGGCCCCAGACCCCAGCTGGGGCTTGCCTGGGAGCCAGCCAGTGAGGCCAGTACTAGGGATCAGAGGGGCGGGGCCAGCCTTGCTCTCTAGAACAGACAGCACAGCCCAGGGCTGCAAAGCATCCTGGGATGCTGGGGGACTCTGATTTAACATGAACCAGGAAGGGGTCTGAGACAGAAGTTTCATAAACCAGTTTGACCTAAATCAGTTAAGTCTTATATTACATTTGACCAAGTTTATTTTAAAACAGTTATAGCCATTTTGAAACTGGTTTATGTGCACTGAATTTCTGTTCTGTTCCAGGTTTAAACTAGTTTCTGATTATTTAAACCAGTGTATGTATAACTTATCTCCCTAGCTGTGGAATTGAAATAAAGGAAGAGCAGGTAAAAGGATCATTCTGGAAGATGATGTTTTGCTCTTAGAAAGTATTTGCTGTTTTCAGATCAGAAAATCTATAGGAGTATGGTGAAACCAGATTTGGATTTATTAGAAAGTTTAATTTTTTTTTATATGCGTGATTATAATATTGGCATGTTACTTCCAGAATTTTGGGGCAGATTCTCAATTGGTATAAATTGATGGTGTGTCCCACTTGACTTCCATGTTGATTTATGCCAGCTAATGGTTCTAGCCTAATTACTGATATCCTCTCATCTTTAATTGAAATGCACATGGTCAGTGACCAGTTTAGGACAGAAATGGATTTGTAACATACTGCACAAATGAGTCTTGCAAGTAATAACTGGAAAAAATTAAAGGTGTTTTCTAAAAATATGTCCTGTTTTATTATGTTGTTCTAAACACAAAATAATTGTGTTTCCTCAAATATAGTGTGTGACCCCAAGTGTGCAAAGAGATTCATATGAATGAGTTATAGCTGCACTGAGGTCAAATATGAGGGGTTTGGAACTCCTGAAGTACAAATACGATTAGACTCAAGAAATCTAGATAACAGTACTTTGAAAGGTGCCGGTGGACAGACACAAATGTTGTGGTGTGGTGGCACAGAGAAGATAGTACACAGCGAGTTTGTAGAACAGGACGCTAGAATTTTGAACTGCATATAAAGAATAATCATGTTGTGGAATGAAGAGCTTTGGATACCAACTGATATACTTGAGTGGTGAGCAAATAGTAACGTTTTCCTGCTCGCCTGCGATGACCTAGGGTTCTGCAACTATTCTTCAGTACACACCTTTGTGTCAAAGACCCTCCTTTACAGGCTTTGAAAGATCTAATGCCTCCCATCTCCAGGCCATTTGAACTCCCTGTTGTACTTATCTATGCAACATTTTTTAGTAGCAATTACATCGCCCGGAAGAAGTGAGAAAACTCAAGCTTTCTGGTAAAGATGTTTCTGTATTCCACAGCATAGTGCTCAGATCCCATCCCATGTTCTTGTTCAAGGTATCACAGATCCATTCCTCCTCTCCACCTTCAAGCCACTTGCTAACCAAGAGAAGCTTAAGCTGAACAAGTTACAGGGGCCTGTGTCTTATTTGCAAAGGACCAAAACCCTCAGAGTTCCCCAAATGATTGTATTTGGTAAGTGAATGAAAGGTCAAGCAACATCAAACCAAGGCTATCTAAATGTGTGCTGAAATATTTTAAGATCTGTTCTGGATGAGCTAACTGGATCCCCCAGTGTAGGTTAACACTTGGCCCTTTCTTCATCTTCTTCGTTCTGATGCTTCTTGTGGCAGAGGCATACCTTAGCCTTTAAGTAGATTCTGTTTACCTACCTGCTCAGATCACATAAGGGCTTTTGGGTCACCAAGAGTGGAATATGCATGTACTGGCTCTTCAAAGAAGAAACAAAAAATATTTGCCTCATAGTAACTGGATTTTTCATTTGAGCACTTGCAATATGTCCATCTTTCTTTGAGTGTGCACTTGCCCCAGGCACTCAAGCTTGGAGACTCTTAGCCCTAGCAGTAACTGCACAGCATGCATAGGACTTATCTCTCTGCATACAGGCAACCCCCGCTTAATGTGGTTTCACTATGGTGCTCATTTAAAATACCTGCCTGGCTCCACTTAGCGCTCAGCGTGTTTCGTTATAATGCTGAGTGCAGGGATGGGGAGAAGTGTCAGCAGTGTCAGCATTGAGTGGCAGCCAGCGGGGGCCCAGCAGTGCCAGATTTAGGCTTAAACTACAGTTTAGGGCCTCACAATATGAGGGGCTGCTGAATAAGAAAAAAACCTGGATTTTTTCATTCTAATATGACAAAAATATACATATATATGGCTCCACAGTTATTATTCATGTTGAGTTCATAAATTTGTGCAGAAATAATAATTAATGTTAAAATTTCATGAAAATCTATTTTCGTGGATTTTGTGGATTATTTTTATCATATGGGGCCTCTTAAAATAGACATAGTTTAGGGCTTCAGCATGTCATAATCTGGCCCTGGGGCCCAGGGTGGGGCACATAGTGTTGGAGCAGGTGAGGAGGAGCAGCAGCGGCAGTGAGAAGGGGCAGGGAGTGTGAGCGTGGAGCCCAGGCCATTGCCTGGGGCCAGGGCTGGCAGGGCCCAGGGTGGGGCAGCAGGAGTGTAGGGTGCTGGAGTGGCTGGCAGGCAGGTGGGGAGGCTGGGTCAGTGCCTGGGGCCAGAGCCAGCAGGGTGGCAGGAGCTCAGGACCAGGGCCAGGGCTGGTGGGGCTGAGGGCAGGAGCATGGTGCTGGAGCAGCTGGAGGGCAGGTGGGGAGAAGTGGCAGTGGTGAGAAAGGGCAGGAGTGGGGTGTGAGCATGGGGCCTGGGCCAGCAAGAAGGCAGGGCCTGGGGCCTGGGCCGGTGTCACAGCAGGAGTGCGGGGCCCAGGCCAGTGGGGTGGCAGGAGTGCGGGGCCCGGGCCAGTGGGGTGGCAGGAGTGCAGGGCCCTGGCCAGTGCAGTGGCAGGAGTGTGGGGCCCAGCCCAGCAGGGTCCAGAGCAGGGTGGCAGGAATATGAGGTCCAGCCCGCCAGGTAGTGCAAGAGCATCCAGCAGGTGGGCAAGGAGGGGCAGTGAGAAACAGCAGAACTAATTACATTTATTTACATTAGTTTCTGTAGGAAAATGAGTTTCACTTAGCACGGTTCCACTTAACACTGGGTTTTTTTCGGAACCAATTAAGAGCGCTAAGTGGGGTTTTGGCAAGACATAGCTGTATAGTCTGGTGTTGAGTGCATTCCTAGCTAACAACATCTCTGAGAACTGCCTTTTTTTAAACGCTTTTGAATCTTGATCTCTCATCCATCTGTCTCCTTCTCCACCATCTTTTTACCCAGAGTTGAGGCTCCCATGACTTGTACCATGTGGCTTCTCCAGCTGAGCAAACTTTTCCTTTCTTTTTTTCTTTTCCCCTTCCTCCTGCTCACTTCCCCCAGGTCTCCTTGTTTCAAGCTATGCCTCTTCTGTAATTTGTCTTTGCTTAATGCTGATGGGCATGCTATGTGCCTCTGCTGTTAAGGGAGTCTCATGTCCCTGGGAAGTAGGATAGCTTGTTCTCTTCCCAGACTAGGAAGGAGTGTGAAGTCAAACTGTATGTTTACCTGCTGGGTAACTTGACAGTGAACTCTTAAGATTTGCCAGACTCAGCTAAGCACAGATGCAGCAATGGTACCAACCCCCTTGAGAAGGCAATTGTTAACACCAGGGACAGATAAATTCTCCTCCATTTTTCTCTAGACCCTAGAACCTCTAGGTCTATAAAAGATCTGAGGGAGGGTTCTTTAAGGAGATCTTTTTCACTCTTCTCATTTTTCCTCTCCTCTTTCCTTCTGTTCCAAGTATTCACAGCCCCCTGTGGATCCCAGTGTAGCTTGGAACCATCTCAGTACTGAAGTCCTGGCACTAGAAGAGCCACCATAAAGCACCAGGAAAAATTGACTTTTATTAGTAAATATTTAGGATTGTGAATCCAAAAAAGATGACAAAGCCGGTAGGGACATACATATTGCCCAAGCAAGGGACTAACATTAGAGGGATGGGGGTGAGGAGGGGAACGCAACTAGGTTACAGAAAATACAATGTTAGCCAACTAAGCCCAGGGGTGGGGGGATGGGGGATGGGGGAAAGGGAGAGAGGGGGTTCGCAATGCTGAGAGAGAAAGAAGATAGATACACACAAACCTGTTACAATGCTCCACAATGGTGGAGGAAGTGGTTCGAAGAAAGTGTCTCAGTCCATATAGAGTCTCATTGTGGGGGTCCTCTTGGGGTGGAGTGGGGTCGTCCGTTGCTGAAGAATCCTCTTGAAGTGAAGTCCATCTGGTGCAGAGGGGGGGGTTCAGGCGGTTCCCTCTGGGTCCGGTCCGGCAGTGGTTCATCTGGTGGCGTCGGAGTACTGGCAGTGGCCCGTGATGTGTTCCGTGTAGATGTCACGGGACCAATGGATAGTGTCAGGCACCATGAGGCAGCGCATCAGCTTGGCGTAGTGGCGGGAGACATGGCAGGCACACAGGACGCTCTCATTGGTGGGGTCCCAGGCTCCGAGTGTTCCCACGATGAGCGCGTCTGGTTGGCGTAATCATTCCCTCCTTTTCTGGTTGGCATAATCATTCCCTGCACCACAAATAGATAATTTATGGGTTTCTAGGACCTCATAAGGCAGGTGGCTAGATTTTGCAAATGCCTATGAAATGCCCACCTGTGGGCATTTGATTATCATGCAGTTACCACCAAGCAAAGTAGCTCTCTCCATCAAGAGAGGATAAAACACTACTCTATTTAATAGGGGTAAGGAAGGGGGGAAATCCCTTTTCTTGGAATAAAGTACAAGGCTCTGTGTGTGGGAAGGGGTGTGATGGGGCAGGTTGCTACTGCTGTTCTGGTTCTGGCCCTGATCTGGGGTTGGGGCTGGAGCCACAGTTGCTGCCTGCCCTCTTGCTGCCTCTTCCCTGCTGTCCCCCATCCCCCTGCAGCCTTGGCCCCTCCTGCTGCCTCTTCCCTCTTTCTTCCCCCTTCCTCCCACAGCCTCTGCACCCTGCCTGGCCCTTCCCTTCCCATCCTTGCTGCCTTCTCTGGTAGGCTCCATCCCCACTCCAGCTTGGGGCACCGAGCATGTGTTTACTCTGGCCCTAAAGCAGCAGCAGCTCAGGCCAGGCCCTGGAGCTGGGGCTGGAGCTACCACACTGCTGCTGCCACAGGGCCAGGCTGGGGCTGGAGCAGGGATGGAGCCTGATGAAATTGGAGCTGGAGCAAGGGTAAGGGGTGGTGGCGGGGGAGAGACAGGTAGAAGGGGAACCTGAGGCTGGAGGGGAAGGCAGGAACAGGGGGGAGCAGAGGTTGGGGAGGACAAGTGGCAGAAGGCAAGGTGTTGTGGGGGTGAGGGAAAGGGGTCAAGTCCCACCACCTGCCTCCCTCCTACTGCTCCCCCCCACCTCCTACTGTCTTGGGTGCTAGGACCTAGCTGCTGCTGCCATGTTTTCTCTCACTGGCATGGGGAAAGTATCCACTGCTGCTGATTTTTCCCTGACAGCAAGGGGAAGTTACTGCTGCCAAAGCCCCACACCTTTAAGTTGGAACAAATGGCTCTGCAGCCCAGATGCAGCCCATGGGCCATAGGTTGCGGACCTAGGCCTTAACAACACAGGATCCATTACCAACATAACATCTAATATAAAGTTTTTATGAAGGCACATGTAGTGGGTATCATCTATTTCCATAAAATATCATTGCAGTTTTCCTTTATCTAGATGACTGGCTGAGGAAGAGCAGTTCAGGTAGCAGAGAACCTCCAAAATGTCCTTTTGTTCCATACATTAGGTCTGAAGGTGAAGGCCTAGAAATCAAATCTGGTCCCAGTTCAGAGACCAGATTTTTCTAGGGAGTACTCTAATCTCTCTGTTTAGCTTTCTGCAAGATATTACCTTCTGAAGGACTTTGGACCTTATTGTGTTAGGTAGAAGCTAATGCAACAACTGCATTCAGGACTTGACTGTCCATCCAGAATCACATTGTGTTTGTATATACTTGATTCTGGATGGCAGGCTACACCGTAGATGCATGCAGGCATAGTTATAGATTCTCTCTTAGCCTGGAAGATATCTCGTGGATATTATGGCAACAGTTCCTCCCCTGGCTGGTTTCTCCCTGGCATAGTGGACCAGTGACTGATATGATAGAAACCTCTCAGTTAGGAGTGGCTGACTTGTGGGTGCTAGGAGTGGAATCCATCAACCCAGTTTGGGAGCCAAAATTCTCTCCCATGAGGACAACTAGGTATCTAAGAAGGAGATTCAAAGCAGTGACCATGCTGAGCTGGCAGATATCCGAGGCACCTAGCAGAAGACTAAAGAAGGAGGTTTGGGGGAGGTGGGGGGGGACAGTATTTGAAATTTGGCCTTTTTTCTATCTAAGCACAGCTTACTATGCAGCCTGAAGTTAGGTGCTTATGTGACACTGGGCTCATAGCTTAAAGCCACTCTCTGTACCTAGTATCTCACTGGGGATGGAAAGCAAGAGGGAGTGACTGTGGTGCTTGCCTAAGAGTGAAGCAGTTAAAAGCACTCACCCGGGGACTGAGAGACCTGAGTATAACTCATATATCCCACTGTAATCTCCTGTGTCTCTCCACTGGATGTCATGCGTGTGACTTCCTCTCGAGCCTGGCTGTGGCTTTTCGGGATGGATGGGCCAGTTACCGAGCGACTTTGGGGTGCTTCACCAGGGACCTCTCCTGCCATATCTTTGATGATTGGTTTGTTTTACTCGGGAGGACGATGTCTGGTCCCACCTCCCCTGATGCTTCCCCTTGGTCGTTCCCTCTGCTCCTCCTTCGTGGGGCTCCACCTCCCCTACACCCTGCCTACCGCCAACCATGATGTAACCGCTCGTGTCGTCAAGGATGGTGTTCAGGATTTTCACCGCGCTTGAGCCCACCAGGTCTGATGGCCGCAATCAAGTGGTGCTGTCTTTTCCCGCAAGCATCTCCAGCGGCCTGCTCTCTTCACCTATGTGTCATTCGTGCTTTGCACCGTCCTATTCCCTGGTGCTTTGCCCCTCTTCTGGGCTCAGGTTTGCCTGTCCATCAGCTGCAGCTGACCTGTGGTGTCTCTGGGTCCTGCCAGGCTCCAGTCTTTGTCGGAGGTTGATGCTGCCCACACTGACTCTGTGGACAGCTACTCCAATCTTTGCTGTCTGTGAATTTCTGAGGTGACCCCTTCCTGGGGTGCCCACCAGGATTCCTCCCTTGGACTGCTCGTGGGCTTTGGCCCCTCCAGCTCCGCTGGGGACTCTACTTCTGGTCCCCACGATTAGTACTCCCCTGGGCCTTTTAGCCCAGCTCTGGGCATCCAGCCGGCCAATCAGCCTGGGCCTGCCTGTATAAAACATGTCCAAGCCGATGCGGGAGCCATTCCTGGCTCCCTCCAACTTGTCTGCTTTTTTTCCTTTGATCTTTATCCGCGGCGGCTCCACCCACCGCAGTTTCACTTTCGCCGGCTCCGTCCCTCCGCACAGCATTCCACCACCTCCCAGCTTCTTCAGGTAAGTCTTTTCCACACCTACATCTCATATATCCCACATGAGAATGCTCATGGCTACAGGTAAGCTAGGTTTGACCTACCTTCCACCTCACCATTAAGCTGTGCCACTGAGCAAAAAGAAATAAAAGATTCATTAGGCCAGAAGGAGAGCAAGAAGAAACATGACTCCTTGGGCCCAATTGTGAGGGAACTCCCCAGCTCCACACCTTTCTCCCAGTGCTGCTTATGCACTTCATCCAATGACTCTCTATGCAATATACTTAAGGAGTCCTTGGAACCAGGGACCACACCAGTACTTGTGGTATAAATTTTAGTTAAGGCTGTTGGTTACACAGAAGAACACAACACCACAGTGTGGGGGCTGTTCTTTAAGTAATGAATGTTGCTAACACATACCATATGTTGAATCAGAGCTGCAGAGTTTGTAAGCTTATAGACAATATTTCAAGTTGTTTGTGGAATGTCATTCATGTTTTCTTGCATTCATTTTACTGATATGGTGTGTGTGGTTTCTTATGTACAGGCAGATTCAGGTTATATTTAGCCTCATTGTTCTTATGTTTATAGGCATTGTGGTATTGGATATAAAGGTATTTCTTATGTTACAATTGGGCCATGATTACATAACATGATAATGATATTTAGGTGATACTCCTTAAATGAGTTTTGCATCTCAGAGGGGGTGAGAGAAGTCATCTAAATGGTTGAGAGAAGTAATCCTGAGAATTAGCATCTGAAATGTAAGAGATTTGGTGCTGGCACGACAGCATTCCCAGCCTGGCTTACTACCAGACTCTGACCTCCTCACCCTTGCTTCTGGGCTCTTTGGCTCCTGCCCCCTCATGGTTGTCTTGCCTGCTATGACAAGATTCATAGATTCATAGACTAGGGCTGGAAGGGACCTTGGAAGTTAGCTGGGGTCACAGGAGCCCAGCAAGATAAACGTCCAATTGTCTCTTAAAGGAGTCCAGAGTAGGTGCTTGCACCACATCTGGCGGCAGTCTGTTCCAGGCCTTCGGGGCTCGGACTGTAAAGAAGTTCTTCCTTATGTGCAGCCAGAAACGGTCTTGGAGAAATTTGTGACCATTTGACCTTGTCATCCCATGGGGTGTTCTGGTGAACAGGTCCTGATGTACACCCCTTATATACTTATAGGCAGCCACCAGGTCCCCACAAGCCTGTGCTTTTCCACGCTGAAGAGTCCCGTAGCTCTCAGCCTGTCATCATAAGGGCTGTTTTCCTGCCCTCTGATCATGCGCGTGGCTTTCCTCTGGATTCTCTCAAGCTTCTCCACATCCTTTTTGAATTGTGAAGCCCAGAACTGGATGCAGTACTCCAGCTGCGGCCTCACCAAGGCCAAGTACAGCAGGAGGATGACATCCTGGGATTTGCTAGAGAAGCATCTATGGATGCAAGCCAGAGTTTTGCTTGCTTTGCCAGCTGCAGCATCACACTGGTGGCTCATATTCATCTTATGGTCAATTGTGACCCCCAAGTCCCTTTCGGCCATGGTGCTAGCAAGTGTAGCACTGCCAAGCCGATAAGCATGCAGCAGGTTTTTCTTCCCAAGGTGGAGAACCTTGCATTTTTCAGCATTGAAGGCCATCAGGTTTTCGTCTGCCCATTTTCCGAGCCTGTCAAGGTTGGCCTGGATTACCGTCCTGTCCTCGGTTGTGGACACTTTACCCCAAAATTTGGTGTCATCAGTTAACTTGGCCAGCCTGCTTCTGACACCAGTGTCCACATCGTAAATGAAGATGTTGAAAAGGTAAGATGTTATAGGTTCATAGGGAGGCTGCCCTAGGAGACTGATGTAAGTTTTGGAATAGGTCCATGTCTGAACTGAGACCCTTCTGGGCCTTAGTTCACTTTTAATCTGGTTGGGTCCTGCAGCCTGGGGTACTTGGTGGGCTTCCAGCAGGCAGGCTCGGCGAACAGTTGGATTGGGCTGGGTGCTGCCTCTGAGCTAGGGCAGCATCCGTTTCGCTAGCAGCCCACCCAGGCAGCCCCAGGGGGCACTGCCACTGTGGAGGGAAGGACTGGGGCCCCCGCAGCTCAGGGGCCACTTGGCCCACCCGCACCTTGCTCCCTGGCCATGGAAGACACGAGCAGGCTTCTTGTGGGGGGGAGAGGAAAAGGATCGGGCCCCTCATTGTAACAGTGACAGAAGCCCCTAAATTGAAACGGTGGGTTTTTAATTGTCACAATTAGAAACCTATCATTTTAATTTAGCAGACCAAATCCCCATCACCTGTACAAGTGTCCCATATGACTAGACTATCCTTTCTGTGCCAAGTCGTGGGCTTTTGAGCATCTCCCTGGGTCACCTTACCCTCTACTGCTACCCCTGGCCTGCCAATCACAACTTATACCTGGGGCAGCTGGCCACCTTATTTAAGGTCTCCTTTTCCCATTAAGTCTGTTCAAGGGGCTGGGCTAGCTGGTAGGCCCTGGGCTGCCTCCCCCTCTCAGTAACAGGGTAGTGGCCCTGTTACAGCATCTGATGTGGGTATGATTAATGGCCTGTCATGAGCCAGGCACTTCCAGACAATGAAGAATTTACATTTTATAAGAAGTGGCCTGTGGTAAAAATGATACCGGGCTGTTCAGGGAAGGACATGTCTCACAGTGGGGATATTAAGTGAGTGATGGTATCCTTAAGATATTAGGTCAGTAATCTTTATGTCTGAACAAATATAAATAATTATAGTCATAATTAGATGGCCATAGTTAGATCAGGAAAGATTTCTGGTTTTGTGGCTAGATACTTACTTGGGGAGGCAGGAAGTTATATGCGTTGTATGAGCTTCCCAAATATCCAATGTATAATTTGTGTAAATAGCCAGATAAGAAACCATACTTAAGCCTTACAACAAGTGTTTGAGCTGTGTTACACCTCACCCTGTGAGCTGCATAAATGTTGACTGATGTTATTGCTAGCTTGAGTTCGGAGCAATGACATGTTCAGGCCAGCAAGAGTCTGGAGGTCTGAAAGGTACAAATCCCTCCTCCCCACTAGCTCCAGTCTCCCCCTGTCCCTGGAGCTCCCCTGGTTCTCCCCTGCCCCTTGGGGTTCCCTCCTACCCCCTTGCCCCCCCTTACTTGTAGCTGCTTGTGCTGTCTGTTCTGGGGAGCAGGCAGGGAAGGGTTAACCTGCCTGCCTGGCTATCACTGCTATTGTTGCTGCTCTTTTCCAGCAATGGTGGAATGGGGCAGTCGGGTTAACCCTTCACTGACTGCTCCCCTGGGACACAAGCAACTCCAAGTAAGGGTTGGAGGTGGGTATCTGGGGTGTTGGGGAAGGTGGGGCGTGGGGAGGGCAGTAGGCCCAATCTGGGTAGGTGGGGTGTTTACACTAAGGTGCAGCCTAGCATGGCGACACCTTATTGTAATTTGAAATGAGAATCTAGCCCTGCAGTGGTGTAACTTTGAGCTGCCTAAGAGCACTTAAAATTAGTGTCAGGTGTTAATGTTTGGACAATTAAGGTATTAAGAGCTCCAGGAACTCTTTGTCTCCAGTTTTCCTGGGCATAGGGAGTGACTTCAGGTACTTAGCCAGTGGGCTGAGTATACTAGTTCAGTGGTTCTCAACCTTTTTGTACTGGGACCCATTTGTAAACATTGATGGCCAGTCCCTACCCAGTGCCCCTCACTCCTGACTCACTGCCCCCAGGCCCCAACCCCCACAGAGCAAGGGGCAGTGGGGGGGACCCCAAGCAGCCCCTTGTATGCTGGAACTCTGCCAGCCTGCAAGGCAAAAGCCAGAGTTTCCCATGTTTTTCTCCTTCAAAGGAAATCAATTTTTAAAGTTTGTTTGCGACCCTTTCACATAGTTTTGAGACCCACTTTTGAGCTGCGACCCATACATTGAGAAACACTGTAGTTGACCTGAGAAGTTGCAGGGAGCCCTAACAGGAAGGTCAGAGCCAGCAGTTCCTTTCTAACCTGTTGGATGGAGAAGTGAAAGTTGTATACTTTGAGCCTAGGGTTAAGACACAGGGATGAGGTAAAATTATTGTTCTGGTATTTTCTTCTATCTGTTTATTCTTCTCTATCTGTATTTCAACACACGGTTACTGACTACTTATGCTTGCTTTTGTTTTCACATTAATCATTTTGTTATATATTGTATCTTACAGTGGTAGGTGAGATTTCAGAGCATTTCACCATCCAGGCAATCTTCTGTGGCAGGGGAGATCTAAAATGTCTGAGCAAGTCACCAGACAAGGGTGCAACTCTTCTAGTTGGCAAAATCCACTTTGCTAGGAGCAGGTAAGAGCTACGGGAGGCAGGTAAAGCTGAGACACCAGAGACCAGGGAGATGACCCTTTGAAAATCTCAGCCTGTTTTCAGAGGTCAAGCAGTAGGCAGCATAAAGGGATTTGAGAGTGAAAATCCTTGGAATGTGTCTCAAAGAATCACCTGACTAAATCGGGTGTCATGGTGTGTCACAGCAGACTAGTATTTTCAAAGGAGCCAAGCACTCAACTCCAATTTTTTATTTTATTTTTTTTAACAGAGATGGGAGCTTAATTTCATAGATTTCATAGATTTCATAGATTTTGGGCTGGAAGGGACCCCAGAAGATCATCGAGTCCAGCCCCCTGCCCCAAGGGCAGGAAGTCAGCAGGGATCATAGGATCCCAGCAAGATAAGCTTCCAAATGTGTCTTGAAGGTGTTCAAAGTGGCTGCTTGAACCACCTCTGGCGGCAGTCTATTCCAAACTCTGGGGGCTCGGACAGTAAAGAAGTTCTTCCTTATGTCCAGCCTGAATTGGTCACAGCGGAATTTGTGACTGTTTGATCTTGTCATCCCTTGGGGCGCTCTGGTGAACAGACATTCCTCCAGATCCTGATGAGCACCCCTGATAAACTTATAGGTGGCCACCAGATCACCCCTGAGCCTGCGCTTTTCTAGGCTGAAGAGTCCTATGGCTCTCAGCCTCTCATCATAAGGTCTGTTTTCCTGACCTCTGATCATGCACGTGGCTCTCCTCTTCACCCTCTCAAGCTTCTCCACATCCTTTTTGCATTGTGGAGCCCAAAACTGGACGCAGTACTCCAGCTGCGGCCTCACCAAGGCCTAGTACAAGGAGAGAATGACATCCCGGGATTTGCTTGAGAAGCATCTATGGATGCAAGCCAGCATTTTGCTCGCTTTACTAGCAACAGCATCACACTGAAGGCTTGTGTTCATCTTGTGGTCAATCATGACCCCCAAGTCCCTTTCATCTGTAGTGCTAACCAGTGTAGCACTCTCAAGCCTATAAGCATGCTGCAGGTTTTTCCTCCCAAAGTGGAGAACCTTGCATTTTTCAGTGTTGAACACCATCAGGTTCTCATACGCCCACTTTATTAGCCTGTCAAGATCTGCCTGGATCACTCTTCTATCCTCAGGTGTGGATGCTTTATCCCAGAGTTTGGTGTCATCGGCAAACCTGGCCAGCCCGCTGCTGACACCAATGTCCACATCATTGATGAAGATGTTAAACAGTTCTCTTGGGCCTCTTTGAAAATTCCGGTCTTAATATGATAGTAGAATAGATTGGTGGTCTTTTGCTTTTCCAGGCAAGATGCAGACTGAAATAACATGTAAGGGATGATAAGAATATTATAACAGAACTCATCAATATTTCTGTCCTAATTAAAGGAAATAGGACATCTGCAAACTGGGCATCCATATCTTGAAAATAAGTCCTGAATCAATCATTTTAGAAAAGAATGATTTGTACACATAATTTTGCTTTTGGCAGTGCATCAGATAGCTATTAAACAGAAAGCTAACTTGGCCCCAGTAATTGAAGCCTGTCTAACTGATAGTAAAGTTATAAAAAACACTTGTAAACTGCTTCCTGAAATATGGTAATCAAGGCAAATTTGAGTCATGTGGTGTCCACCAGCATGCAATAATTCTGATTCTTGGAAGGGCTTGTTCAGGAAAATTTGTTCCAAGAAATAATATCGTTACCCTTTGTTCCAGGTTGTTGATTTGTTTCACTGAAGTATGTGAATTAACATTATAAAAATATTTAATTTCTCTCTGTATAAACCAAGGGTTCAGTAGTATTTCCAAAAAAAATCTTGAACATCCAGTTGAATATTTATTCAAATTTAATAGGATGTATCTTTGAAGTACTATATCTTTTTCTGGACATTTGTAACCATGTATTTATTACCAAGAACTGTAATACATATTGGGCTTATATATGGACTGGGAGCAAGGTATCTTGAGTCCTCCTTTTTGACCCTTCTGCTCTTTCCTAGGTGGTATTGGCTGCATTATGTGACTCCTAACTATCAGCTTTTGTAAATAATGCAACATATTTACTCTCTGTGTGGCATGGATAAAGTTGGAAATCCCAATATAAATCCTAAGTGCTCTTTATCTGATTTTAGTTTGTATTAGTGATAGAAAAATCTGAACCAGCCAGTATTATAGTATTTGTACTATTTACTGCTCCCATCTTTTGGACTGAGCTACAGTTAGGAAGTTGCTGACAATACATGGGGAGAAAGATGCAGCTTAACGAAGTGTTTTCCAAATCCAAAATGAGCTTTGCTTGAAGATTTAGATCTTATGTTCCAGCTAATTTACCCTTCTTCATATTTATTTCTGTAAGCATGTAGCGCAGATCAAAATTTAATATGAGTTTGGGAAACTAATCATATTAGAACTAAAATAAAACCTTTCTGTTGTACCATTTTGGGGTATCTATGTTCAAATATTACAGAGATATTGATGCCAATGTTGCAGATATTAAAAGGAATGGAAAATCATAAATAACCCCTCCCAACCTTTAAAATATCACTTAATATGGCTTTTCTATGTAGAAAAAGTCCAATATTACTTGCTAACAGAGCTTGAAAAAGCAGAATTTCCACTGGAAAGAAGATATGTATTAGCTCTTTCTTCTACTGTGAGGAATTAGTAATTTCCACTGAAGAAGATTTATAAAAATGGAAAAAATTACTGTGTTGGCTTTGTTTTTGATCTATAAGATGGCAGAGGACCAGTTATAAACTTGTTAAATTTAGGGCTGTGTGAAGCTTCAGTCCGTGATTCAATTTGGTGGAGATTTGGCCTGATTTGGTGGCCGAATCTCCGAATCGAATCAGAGGACGCTTTAATCTCCCTGAATCGATTTGGAGAGATTTGGTGATTCGGACATAGACACAGCTTTAAATGTTTTTTTTTATATACCTCAAGGTACCAGGTGGCTTGTGAATGCTGTAATGCTGGGGCACATGGAGTGTCCCACAGAAGCATGGGGGGCTTCCCAGCGCACTTGGCAGCAGGCCCGGAAGTGGAGCAGAAGCATTTCTGGTCCACTTCTGGGTCCACTGGAGAGTGTGCTGGGGGGCCCCTCATGCCTCCTGGCTCGGCGACTGGTGCCTCCTGGGTCTGGGGGACCACCTGGGGTCCCCCCGCAGCCAATTGTCGAGCTGGAGGGAGTTGTGGGGGGGACTCCTGTGCTCCTGTGGGACACTCCATCTGCCCCAGCATCGCAGCATTCATGAGCCACACCTGGTACCTCAAGGTATGTAGAATAAACATTTAAAGCTGTGTCTGTCTGAATCGCTGATTCTCCGAATCAGCATTGAATCTTCAGATTTGGATTCAGGTGAATCAAATTGGGGACAGTGATCTGAATCAACTAATTGAATCACTGTCCCCGATTTGGGCCGAATCTGAATTGAACAGGGCCCATTTCGCATACCCTTAGTTAAATTCAGGTGATGGTCCTAGCTATATACATAGACACATGATAAATGGGTCATGGTTAGGAAAATAAAGCTGGAAACTCTCCTAAACCGATCAATATGTGATTTTGTATCCCCAGCTATATTGACACATTTGAGAGTATGGGAAACACCAAACTGCAGGCTAGTAAAACCATGGGGCTTGAGAGAGATGCAGTATGGTTGGCCTATATGGGCGCTTGTACATGTGACACCATTAACATGTACACATGACGAAAATGGCACTTTTTGTGGCTTAATGACATCACAGTGTACACATTCAAGACTTCTGGTGGTTTTGGTGGCAGAAAAAAAGGATCAAGCCCCTCACCACTTCTGCCTTCAGCAGGTGCCTTCTGAAGGCAGAAGCAGTGAGGGGCCTGATCCTTTTTTGTGGATGCTGGGTTTCCTGCAGCATGCCTCTTGGTGCCCCTGTGCTGGGAGACTCAGCTATCACAATCTCCCAGCCTCCCAGCTTTGTGCACCCCCAGGGCTGGGGGAGCATGGCAGCTGTGTTTCCCAGCCTTTGGGATGCATTGGGCACCCCCCTGGCTGGGATCCCCTCAGCTGAGCAGGCTCCCAGGTACAGGAGCTTGCTTCTTGCTGGTACAGGGCACAATGAGATCTAATGCATGATGTTACTGTTGTGCCTCGTGCCTTACATGTGTGGCATGGCAGGAGGCACAATTGTGTGGATCAAACATTAGATCCCATTATGCTTTTACCTGCACATGTAGTGGGGCCCAACACGTCCCCTTGTCTGCCAAAGGGTTGACTTTGCTGTCTCTGCAATGCTGTCACTCTCTGTCAGCATGGCCACCTTGATCTTAATTTTTAGTGTGACAGTATGACATGCTAACACTGGGCTGGAAGTATTTTCTTCCACAAAATTAAAGTAGTACCTCTGCTTAGGACTTTATGGAAAATATTGAATTTATTTATACAAATATAAAAATAGTATCCAGATAACTTTTGGGGAGAGATCTTATATTTCTGAAGAAAATCAGCTAAGAAGCAATTGCATGGAATAATCAGATTAGTGATCTATTTGTAGGGGGAAATCATCTGCTTTGAATAAGTGTTATGTATTTACTGACTTCCCGGGTTGGAAATGCATTTTCACTCCTTCCATATATTTTCTATATGAAGAGATTTAACACTTGCTGCAAAGTGCTTTCAGGGGGCCGATCATGCAAAAAAACCTAACTTCTGTCTGTGCCCTTTGTGTCCCCAGCTTTGAGACATTTCTGTGTTACCACTTCAGTTGTATCACAGGAGGTGACAAGTTGCTGTTTCATTTTAAATACATTCTTTGCAGCATTAACTTTAGTTATTGGTTTTGGTGCAAACATATAAATGAGTTAGTACTTTGATCTCTTATAGTACATAATTTTTTCATCCATATTGCAGTTTTGCAAATGTTACATACAATTGTTTAAGAGTTCTTAAAGAAAAATTGTTACTGTTCCAAATTTCCCAGTCATATAAATCGGCACAGAAATAAATCTTTTCATTCTACTTAAGAATTTCAGATGAAACTTAATAAGGACAAGTGCAAAGTCCTGCACTTCAGACAGAATAATTGCATATACAAATACAGACTGGGGAATGACTGGCTAGGTTATGGTACTGCAGAGAAGAACCTAAAGGTTACAGTAGGCCATAAGCCGTGAACAACTCATGCTCCCAGCAGCTGGGGGGGCACGGCAGTGGTGAGCGGGGAGCTCCTGCAGATGCCACTGGCGCTGTTGGCGGTGAGGGGAGGGGGTGGTGAGTACCGACCAACGGTTGGTGACCACCCGCAGCCGCCATTGGTGGTGGCCAGTGGGGGTCATGGACCACCTGCAGATGTTGGCAGTGGGGTGGCAAGTGGCCTTTTTGTACGGGGTGCACCACCACACTCAGGGGGTGCATGTGCACCCCCATGCACCCCCTACAAATCGCCCCTGTCATAAGCTGAACATAGCCAACAGTGTGCTGTTGGGGAAAAAAGCCAAAAACCCACTGCATTGAATTAACAACAATGTAACTCGCAAATCAAGGGAAGTGATTCTTCTGCTGTATGAAGCACTAGTGAGACCTCACCTGGAGTACTGTGTCCATATTTGGGCCACACACTTCAAGAAGGATGTTGATAGTTTGGAAAGAATCCAGTGCAGAGCAACAAAAAATGAGTAGGGGCCTAGGAGGCAGGACTTATAAGGAGAGGCTGAAAGAACTAGCATTATTTAGTTTGGAGAAGAGAAGACTAAGGGAGGATTTGATAATATTTTTCAAATCCATGAAGGTCACTGTAGCAGGGCACTAAGATGTGCCTGCTCCTTAAGGCTGAAGAAGCCTGGCCAGGGAGCTCTGCAAACCAAACAGAGCTCCCCAGCTGTACATTGCCAGGGTAATTGGCCATACCTGCTGACATCACCTGATTGGCAGGAGGCAGGGTTCTGAGATATATAAGCCCAGGCTGTAGCTAGTAGACATACACTCTCTCCGTGACAACTGATGGGGAAGGAGCTCCGGCCTGCTGAAGCTACTTGAGACCTGGTGCTGACTACCTAGCTCTCCTTTCTACTGCCTGCTCTGCTATTTAGGTGCTACATGCCTACAGAGAGTCTCCCAGATACCTAGATTGGGGCATGTTACTCTGAGTGGAAGTTTGTTCCCTTAAAGGGGCATAGTAGGGCTGTTATTGTTAGTATTTAAGTTATAGCCTAGGGACTTGTGTTTGTGTTCATGTTTATCCCCGAGGATTGGGATGAGGCTGGAAGGGGAGATTTGGAGGCTTCATTAGTGCCTGGAGAGAGAGGGCATATGATTTGGTAAAGCCCAGTGTCAGGTGCAGTAAGCCCAGGGTGCCAGAGGGGCTCAGCTAAGGGGGTGTAGAACCAGGTGCCCTGGAGGGAGGCACAGAGTCAGGCATCTGAGAGAAAGGCACAGAAAGCCAATCACTAGAGAACTTGGTGCATGCATGTTGCAGAGTGATAGGAACCAGAGGGCTCAATGCCAGGGGCGTATAGAGTTGATGTAGGGAAGGTTGAAGCATGTATGCACCACTCAGTATAGCTGGGCGCATGAAGGGCAGCCTCCCACCTAATGAACAACTTAATTATTTACTAACGAGGCATGGTAGGAAAGATAGGCAGGTGGACTGCCCAAGACAGGAGGGTAGGATGTTGCAGAGGTCGGCCTCAAGGCGTCCCCCTGTCACAGTCACTAATAGAAAACATGGAGATGGTTTTTTTTCTGTGGCCATAGGGGACAGCACTAGGAGCAATGATGTCATGCTTCAGGAAGGGAAATTTAGGTTGGAAATTAGGAAGAACTTTCTGACCATGAGTATGGTCAAGCATTGAAACAGGCTACCTAGAGAAGTTGTGAAGTATCCTCCCTGGAAATTTTCAAGATTAGGTAAGACAGACATTTCGCTGGACTCTTTGGGCACTTGTACACGTGCATTGAGGCTGCATCAGAGCAGATTTGATTAAATGAGTCTGCTGGAGACTGGTAATTACTGAGCTCCAGCAGACTCCAGCGTCACATGTATCAGCATCCCTGCCCTGAAAAATGGTGGCGGGGGCGCTTTAAATAAAGCTTGTTTGACAAACTGATACATATTATGCTCCAGGCAGTTTAGACTGGCTGTCCTGGAAATAATATTTACATAATTTTCAAAAAATACCTTCCAAATTTACAGAATTGATCAGAAAATTGTTACTGTTTAAATGCATTACTGGCCTGGATTGTAGCAGTTGGCCCTGTCCCTTTTTAATATGTTACATTTTTTAATACATTTTTGCTGCTGCTGTGAGTTTTCTCATTTCTGAGGGGTTCTGATGTTTGTTCATTCCTCTAATTTCTTTGATACTTAAGCCACTTTTAAAAACCTCATTCACATACAGGTTTTTAAAATGTTAACTATTCAGATAAATCATTTCAGTACCAGTTTACAGAGAAATAGGAGTGCCATAATACACTAGGGATGTGGAAATGCCATTCTTAGAGATGTAGAAGTAAAAGTGATGGCAATTTTTGAAAGATAGATAGGGTTCTAATATCAGGAGTAAGGCATCACAAAAGCATCTGTGCTTGTTTTCATTTAATAAGGTCTTCACATTCAGGGTATTCAGATTATAGCAAAATATTTTAAAACATGATCATGAGGACCAGCAACTTGTTTTCATTTTAAATAGAAAACTGAGATTCTCATATGTTTCCAATATCTTAAGACTCTCAATGATATCTCAAGAGTTAGAAAGATTACCCGTGCTGCCATGATATTTATCCTAATCAAAACTGAAATCCAATTCTGGATGACCTTAAAATCTGTTATCACTCAGACTTTGATTCTAATTATTTTATCTGTCTACTATATACCATTATGGAATTAAAGATCTGAAAAAGATCACATTTCTTTCTTGAGATCTTTATTGCTTTACAACATGTTTTTTGAACACACCTCCCTGCTTTTTTCCATTTAACTCACTGGATAGTGCTTGAAGTTTTACTAGAATGTGTTTGTGTTGCTTCATGTAAGATTGACACAGTAGGCCTGGTCCAGGGGTGGGAAGAAGGGATGGAGTCTTGGGTTTTGGCCCTTAAGCTCAAATGCAAAATGTAAAAACAGCTCTGAGTATTGGCTGGAACCCCTGGCTCTTTTTCTTTCTTTAGGAGATTGTCATTGTCACTGGGCTATATAGTCGGAGTCCATCTTGCATGCTTTCCTTCTGAGTCCATGATTCTTGAATTCCTTTCCACCCAGTAGCTCAGCTTCATAGGATGGGTGAAGCGTGCAGTTAGCCTTGTCTAGCCTATGGTTTGGTGGCTAAATGTACAAAAGGTGCCAGGTGACCCTGGAGGAAATTGGAGTCTAGGTTTTTTCTCGACTCTTACCATCAGCAAAATATATCCTCTTTCTGATTTTTATGTTTGTAGTGGCTCTTTAAATAGATGCCCTTTCTTTTTAAATGTAGCATTAAACCTGACACAATTGAGTAGAAGAATGAATCTGACATGATGTGTGAAAAGCATTGTATGAATGACTGCCTGGTTTTGAAAACCTGCTCAGGCTGACGCTCTCTGCTTAAAGGGGTAACGGTCTTCTTTAAAGAGGCATCTAAGCTGCTCATGGGCATATATGTTGTAGTGTGGATTGGTTGACACTCCAGTTATTTGGAAATGCTGATGGAGCATTGCTTAGTTCTCACTAAGAAGTGTTTGCATACTAAGAAGAGAATTTTCATGGAGTGAAATGCCCGGGGTTTTTTGGAACCAGGATGGTCCTGTGGCAGAGGAGGAGGGGGATGGCATCAAATTTTAGACTACTGGCAGGGGCAAGTTGAAAATTGGAAGCAGGAGGAAAATGGTCACATAAATTTTTTGTAAGACAGATTTTGGACTTCTGTGCTGGTCTTGTTACAACCAAGAATCAAGGGATTGGATCACTTTATTCTGATGGTCTTTGCAGTCTTCCAGTCACTCTGCTGGTAGAAAAATTCCAGGTTTCTTGCATGAATGCCAGAATAAGATGGTATGATTTGTTATTAATTTATTTTTATTTGTTTATTTAGGGTCAGTGAAAAGAATTATTTTGCAGGCTTCCTGCTTTTCATCAGTGTCTGAGGATGATTATGTCCCCTCTAACCCAAAACAGAGCTACAGTCTAATCTTTTCCTACAGCTGCTCAACATCAGGTGCATGTTGCATCCTTCTGTCATAGGAAGACTTGTTCTAAGGAACAGACTGGTTTGGAATCCCAGATGTTTTCATGAGTCTGTAAAGTGACAGTTTAAGAAGATCATTCTTGTGGCAATGAAATCTGACAACCACCAACCCAGGAGATTTCTTTACATCATAGAGGCTAGGCACATTTCCCTACATATTTCAATTGCTCATACCTATCAGTGCTATTTTTGTTTTGCTCTGTGTCCTTTCTTCTTCTTCTTCTACTATTCCCTGGTAGGGTTCCCATAGTTTCACGTATCCAGAAAGCTGTTGTCAATTAACTAATTCTCCCAATTAATGTTAAATCATTTATTCATTTTGCTATTTTAATACCTGCCCCTTAAATGAAGAGTGTTCACATGCTACCTAGGGAGCTACCTTTTATGCAGTACTAAAAGTTTAACAGACATTATTTCAGCCCAGCTTCTAGGCCTAAAGGGGCAGCAGTAGCATGCTATGTTGTTCCCTTGACTACACAGAAAGCATTATCAGCAATAGTCTTCCCTGTGTGTGAAAACTGAGGAGACAAGTGTTAAAACAATCTCTTAGTGAGAAGTAGTGAGTCAATAAACTTGGAGATCTCTTAAAAGCCTTTTTGTGTTGGCAGCAATAAATTGCATTGCATCCAAAGTATGTCTGTGTCCCCTAGGCCAGGGACAGAAGTTACACATAAACTGGTTTAAGTGATTGGAAACTGGTTTCACCCTGTAACAAAATAGAAGTTCAATACACATAAACCAGTTTCAAAATGGTTGAAATTGGTTGATAAACCTGGTTGAATATAGTACCAGACTTAATTAGTTTGGCTCAAACCGATTTATGAAATTTGTGTCTCAGACCCCTTCCTGGTTCAAGTTGAATCGGAGTCTCCCAGCATCCCAGCATTTGCAGCCCTGAGCTTGACTGTCTGCTCCAGAGAGCAGGGCTAGCCCCACCCCTCTGCTCCCTAGCTGGAGCAGTGAGGGCTAGCTCACTGGCTGCCTCACTGCCTCCCACCCTCCCCAGGCAAACCCCTGCTGGGGACTGAGGTTAAAATTCCTTTCCCCAGAGTATGGAGCTGCCCTGCCCTGCCCTGCCCTGCCGTGCCCTGCTTACTTAGTGCTGGCTACGATTGTCGACTTCAAATTACAGAGGCACCTGGAAGCAGGAAGAGGAAGTGATAAACAACCTTTCAGAGTTCTACTGTTGTGATTCTGGACTGCAAATCCCAGAGACCTCAGGGGCAGCAGGAAGAGAACAGATAGCCCATGCTGGCTGTATGCCATAGAGCCATGCTATAGTGCTTCCTGGCTTCTGGCTTGAGCCACTGCAGGCAAGTGGCTGCATTACCTGAATCAAAAGTGAATGTCTGTTCACTTGCTTATGGGTTCAATCTTTACAGCTTAGACTGACCTGCAAAGACTGAATCAATTCAGCCTTGGGCTTTTTGACTGTCTATACTTAGCCCTAGTGTTGCTTCCATATATGATTCTGAAGTGACAATATGAAGTGGGAAGTAACAGTATGATGGGATATAAGTAACATAGAAAAGGTCCGGTTTTTAAAAAACTATTTAAAACTTCTGTGTTTTGATGTGTAATACAAAAGGATGGTAGTTGAATGAAGTGTCAAGAATAGCTAGGTGCTGATGATGCGCAAAATAGCAAATTTGATTTTGAGCAGTTTGGCAGAACCCAAGATGTGAAAAATAAGGCATTGTTGGCAAGCTGGAATCCCCCAAAGGCTGATGTCTCTTGCCCTCAAGTTACCTTAAAGTAGGAATAGCAGTAACCTTTTTGTTGTCTGCTTTTGCTTTCTCCTGATTTCCAGTAAGTTAGGGGGATTTTTGTTATACAATATAACAAGAAGGATAAATGGGTTCCTTCTGATTTTAAAATCATTTCCATTAGAAAATGTTGAATACCTTCTAGTCACAATTTATTTTCAAGATCACTATAACTGAAAGAGGATAATTACCTTTGATTCTGTTTGTTTGCGGCAGCATTGTTTTTAGAGTCAGATGAATTGTTCTTGTGATGATCTGTTGCACATCCTATCGCGCACACTACTACAGAGTTCCCTTATGTACCATTTTGGAGATGGGTAAGGGAGAGAGGAGCTCATTCTACAGACCCTGCAAAATTATTGACCAGTATTTGATGTTTTCTTCCCTTTGGGACATTCTAGACCATTGATTCTTAATTTGGGTGTCATGGCAACCTGGATGACTTGAAATCCTTGGAAGGGTGTCATGGAGTGCCACACAATGTTAGCAGTGTTACATGGTGTCTTTTTGTGATCTTTGAGTGCTCTTATTTTTTCCTGTAGTCAAAAAAACAAGTGGAAACTAAGAACTGGTATTTTCTGAGGGGTGCCTCAAGTCTAAAAAGACTGTGAATCACTGTTATAGATAGACCCTCTACATATGCTAGGGAACATCCCTCCCCTAAGCTTAGTAAAGTCTTGTGAGGCCTGATAGCATGTCGGGATCTGGCAGGAATTGGGCATAGCGAGTCACAAGTTCACTCACTAGGTATAAACACAGAGCTTAGTGGAGTGGGACAGTGAGGGGTGTGGAGTTTCCTCTTCTCTACCTGCATCCTGACATGGAGCCAGAGAGAACCATGAAGTAGGACTCCTCCTCCAGTTCCTAGCTCCTGTCCTGTGACCTGGGAGCACCTGACAGCAAATGTTCATATGCCTTTCTCTAGCATTTTGGAAAGGTTCTGTCCCAAGAAGGATTAAAAGCAATAAGAACCTTTTTGCAGTTTAGGGAAGGAGCTAGGAGATACTAGGGACTGAGAAGCATCTCTTCATTTTCCCATTTGTGACAAAAGACCAGAAGTCAGGCCAGGAGGGAAGAGATGCCCCTTTTTATTTGCAAAAATAAAGAGAAGGGTAGAATCAATTTTTACTATCTACAAGCCAAGAGAAGGATTGAAAAGAATGATTGAGTGGGGCTGAAGAGAAGTTACGCTCTTCTTGCCCTTGTACTCCAGGGTTTATGTCATCAGAAACTGGTTTAAACCTGTAACAGAACAGAAGCTTAGTGCACATAAACCAGTTTCAGCCATTTTGAAACTGGTTTAAGATAAATCTGGTTGAATGTAATATCAGAATTAACTGATTTGGTTCAAACCGGTTTATGAAACTTCTGTCCCAGACCCCTTCCTGGTTCAAATTAAATCACAGTCTCCCAGCATTTTGCTGGGCTGGGCTGTCTGCTTCAATAGACCAAGGAAAACCCTGATGAGGATCAGCGGAGGAGGTTAAACTTCCCTTCCCCCAAGTACAGAGCTGCCCTGCCCTGTCCTGCCCTGCCAAAAGTTTACTGCTGGCTGTGACTCTGGACTACAAATCCCAGAGGCACCTGGAAACAGGAAGAGGAAGTGATGAGCGCCTCTGCAGAGTCCTGTTTCTGTGAGTCTGGACTGCAAATCCCAGAGACCTCAGGGGCCGTGAATGCACAGCCCATGCTGATGTGCCAGACAGCATGCTCTAGTGCTCCTTGGTTTCTGGCTTGAGCCACTGCAGGTATGTGACTACACTTCACAAATCAAAAGTGAATGTCCATTTGTTTCTTGGTTTAATCTCTGCATCTTGGACTAACCTGCAAAGGCTGAATCAATTCGGCCATGGGCTTTTTGACTGTCTGTACTTAGCCCAAAACCCAGCCTGAAGGAGAAACCAATTGGAAGCATCTCAGTTTTCACAGGACCTATGCCAAAGAAATGGTACATTTTGGAGAGCAATGAAGAATAGTGGGAATGCCCAGGTCCCCCCTGCAGGAGTCAGAGAATGTAAGAAGCTGTGGGGAGCAGGGGGAACAGAGGTCTCAATTCCCTGAATCCCAAGGAGCAGATGATGCCTGGAGTGTATACAAAGAATAGGTTAATTACTTAGAAGGACCTTTTCCTGAGGTCCCAAGCAGTTTAGCTGCAGGAATACCTACATTTCAGCTGCTACCTGGGCTATTCAAATGGAAGGAAGAGCAGAGGCGAAGGGTGAAACCTCACTTAGCTGCTGGTGTTAATTTTCTCTAGAGCCCGACCACTCATTCCAGAGGTAAAGAGCCATACTGGTATCTGAAGGGGAGCAGAAAAATCTTTGCAAATTCATTTTAAGTTTGCTAATAGGCTCTCCAAGTGCACCTTCAAGTTGAACTACTTTCCTTTGTGCATGGTCCACAAGTAGGACCATGTAGGGCATCAGTTTCTGGTATTTGCTGCCTTCATTGCCTTCTCCCCACCCCCAACCTAAAAGGACGTAAAGATGCAAGGAACTTTTCAGCTCTGCCTACCGATGCATTAGGGCACACATCAGTGAGATGTGCTATTATTGCCTCAGGAGGAATTTCTCTGAAGGGTGAAATATTGTAAATAAGAATCAGAGTTGGAGAATGGCCAAGACGCTGCTTCCTGCACTAGGATATTCAAGGGTCATGCACAAGAGAGGCTATTTTTTTAAAGGAGAGAGCTCTTGCTCCCAGTCTGGAATACTTCCTTTTTCAGGTGAGCAATATGAAGAAAAAAGGGGTTAAACCCATTTATAAATATTTTCTTCTAATGGTTTCTTTGAGAGTCTGTCTCTATTAAAAAGATTTAAAGCACATTTAAAAAAAAGTTTAGGGGAAGGGGGAAAACCCTCTCAACACCATGGTATATTTGATTCTTTAAGACTGTCTGAAAACTTCATCAAGTGAGATGCTGCCCTATGGTGCCTGTTGCACACCTAGGACATGCTTTTAGCCAAAAAGTAATTACATGGGTATGGTTCTAATGATAAGTTGGAAAACACAAAAAGAGCAGATGGGTTTAATTTATAAAGGGGAGAAGCACATGTAGAGCATAGAGATTCAAACATTTTTTTTTATTTGAAACTCCCTGAGTAAGTAATCTTCTGAACTCTACAGAAAGGTAAAATGAATTATTTTAGCTGAGTTTACAGTTTTGAGAAAGCTTTCATGTTACTCTGTTTCAAATTGCCACTTGCAGCATGTAACTTCTTGGGGGGGAATGTTCTTAATTATTTCTGTGAGCATTTATGGTCACTAAATAATAATATTTTTTTTTTTTAAAATTGAGCCTCCTCCCCACACCCCACACCATCCTTTACCCAAGCAATAGATTATAAATCACACATGTGCCTCTCTTTTGGGGCGGGGCAGGGGGAAGCTAAATTGATGTGAAATGATTGTTGCATGTTGTTTTATTAACCTCTCCATTAGTCTCTTGCTCAGGGTGCTGAAAATGCTGATTACACCTCTGGTTTATATAACACTAGGAAGGACTCTAAAGCTAGAAAATGCTTGATTTTTTTTTTTTTTTTGATTGCTCCCTATGTACATAAGCAGTATGATCCCTAATTATGTTATCATGCACTAGTTTTTCACAAGGCCCTTTTGTCTAATTCAGGGTATAGAATCAGAAAAAGGGCAGGATTACATCTGTATAGATATCCTAAACCTAGCATTTCTTAACGTTCATGTATTTGACTTGGCAAATGATAGAACCTTCCTTTAACATAGGTTTTAGTATGGAATTAAGTTGTATGCTTGTCTTTTAGAGACTCAGCATGGTGGAACAGCAGTCATGATTGGAGTTTCTTAGTGTTCCTTTAATACAAATAACAAAAATGTTTTTCAAGGGAACTGAGCCCAAGGTTTCAAAATGCCAATTTCAAGAAGCCACTAGGCTCATGGTGGTGAAGGCTTGTTTTAGGATGGAAAAGTTGCATGTAGCTTTGGATTCATTAAGCCCACCTTTCTCCAGCAGAAGCAGAAATTTATTTATCTATAGATCAAATTTTGCTCTTGGCAAGGAACAATAATTGGATTGGTCATAGATAACTTTGTGCTCACTGATGATTAACTATGTAGATTAACAAAACAAAAGCAAAATTCAACATTTGGCTCAGAAGTAAGGTAACACTAAGAACTTTCTGTCTCTGAAATAGTCCTTTTTCTCCTTATGCCAACATCACCAGCAAACTTTAGGGTTCAAATAAAGGGTAAGCACAGTGAAGAATGATGAGACATCTTTGTACTTTCTGACACTACACTAGCAGAGTGTGTATTATTTAACATCTTTCATGTTTTGTTCCTATTGCTCACGGTATGTGGCTTTGTTGCATGCAAGAGGATAGATCCTGGCAATTTACTTCAGGGTAGTGGATCTCAAGGAATAACCACAGGCTGAAAATCCTTTTTCAATAGAACTTTAATATTTGCATCTGAAGAAGCACCAAGGTCAAATAATGTTTAGTACAATATTATTCTCATGTTGATGTTATACTTCTAGAGAAAAGAATGGCTAGAAATGCACCTCAACAAAAAACCAAAGTAAATCTCGTCGTTATCTGCCGTGTGATTCTGTTTGTTTGGATAGCAGCTGTGTTGCCCAAAGTGCAGTCTGAAGGCCAGATGCAGCCCACAGCTACTGTCACTGCAGGATGAGAACAAAACTGTTCAGCTGTAGGTTTCTAAATTGTTCATAAACTGAAAGTTCTTGTTTGAGTTTGAGGAAGTAAAAGTGAATAACATTGTGCACATTTTATTTTTCTTTTAAGTCATTAAAATTAGCTGCAGCACTCACGTGAGGCCTCACAAGTTGCCATTTTGACTGTTTGCATCATGACTTTATGGCATTTCTGATATTTCCTGTGTACTAAATAATAACTTTTGCTTCCCTTTAATCCCTCTTCTAAGCTCGCTTCTGTTCCCTTTGCTAATACACCTCAGTATGATCCTTTATCAGGAGCTATCTGAATGGCCCTAAAATTAGGAGGAGGGAAAAAAAACAGTTTAACCAACAAAGTATGTACTACAAAAAGAATATATGCCTTGCTTAACTTGTAAAACCAGACTCTTTCACCAGGTTTGTCTCTTTCCATTTTACTGATGTTTTATTTCTTCCCTGTCCACTATTTTCTGTTATCATTTATTGTTTCTCTAGTGGTAAGGATTTGTCTTTTTCTATGCATGATAGCAGAATACAAATCTGTGGTAATGTAGGATGATTGATACAGACATCTAAAAATAGCTGCATCTTAATAGCCCCAGTTTGCTAACAATGGTTTTTTTTACTTTTTTTTTTAAATCCAAGGTTCTAAATCTAATTCTAATCACTTGACAAAGAAGCCACAAGTATTCACAGAATAAATGTGCCATTATAACATTACAGCCCTCTGTGGCATGAGAATCTCTTGTAGTTGAGAGGTTTGCCCAGACAGGGCATAAATATATTACTGTAATCACTATAAACATTATCCACTCTTATTTTTTTTTTTGGCAGTCGGTGAGAAAAGTTCCTGCTGAGAGAAGCTGAGCAAATGTAGTGAACCACACTAATTGTCAACATTTATGATTTCTCTTACTTAGTGGGATCCTTGCTTGTTGTCTGTTACAACTGAAGCCAAAATAATTAGGTTATATTCTAACTGTGAAGAAGGCTCCACTCTGCATGCATGTGTGTGTTCCTTACAATTAACAAAAGATCAGTGTGTCGATGCCTTTCCAAATTGCATAGAACTGTAATCCTCGACTATGACTTTGGTTAAATCTTGGACCACTATAGACCTTCAACACTAATTCAACAATCAGAAGAATTAAAGCATTTCTGGTTTTGTCAAACTAACTTGTGTAACAGTGCAGAACTTTGTCAAACAACAATATTGTCTTATAGTGGGAGCAGGTAGCCATCCCAGCCTACGTTAAGGTGCAAAAACATCTTCTGTCCTATAGCTTACCCACCCTTACAGGTCTAAAATATTCATGTTTTGGTTAAAATTCTTCACGCTGAGTCTTTCCCTGAAGGTTAATGCTTTAGTGAAGTTTGTAGCTGATATCTTTAGATGTTTGAATTGTAGGTAGGTGTTTATACATTTTCCTCGTTGGAAGGAAAAAAGGTTGGAGCTTTAACATGACTCGAACAGAAAAGCTCACTTGCAAATATTCTCCTAGATACAGTACTTATTTAGACAAGGTTAAGAACTCTTTTTTTTTTTAATGCAGCTGAGTTATGAGCCTTTAAATATTTTTCATGCCCCCCAAGTGTATATACCAAGTGGGCAATTATTTGACCCCGAGGGCCACAGGGAATTTTGTGGATGGGGGGCGCTGACACAGCCCGTGGCAGCTCACCAAAACTCCCTGTGGGGCTTTGGGTGGGTGGGGAGCAGTATTCAGGAGCAGGACAAGCATGATCCATTCCCTGCATACCTTGCCTTGTTGGGGGGGGGCAGTTTGTGCATGTGTGTGGGGTGGGGGGCTGCCTAGGATCCAGGCAAGGAGGGGAAAATGGGGGGTTACATGCAGCAGAGCTCAACTGGTCTTCAGCTGCTCTTGTGGCACTCAGCATGGGGCCGAGCCCTGCTCAGGGCAGCCCATGCCATGCTCCTGGCCACACCCGCTGGCCCTGGGCCTGGCTGCTGCACAGCTTCTGGTGGGGCTGTTTCCAGTGTGGCTGCAACCAGCAGGATGCTGCTCTGCTCCTTTGCCTCCAGTGGGAGCTGTGTGACTGAAGCTTCCCCTTGGTCTGTCCATCCAGAATGGCACAGCAGGGGCAGGAGTGGGAGGATGAGTCCCAATGGAGGTCAGGGGATCAAGTGGCTGCTCATCATGCCAGCCAGGTGGAGCAGGTGGAAGGCACCTGGGAGTTGGAGCTGGAGTTCCTTGTGCTAGGGCTGGGTCAGGAGCTGCCCAGCTGAAGCTCCATTTCTCCCCTGCCTGACTGGAGCGGTGCAGCAGGGCAGGAGTGGAAGGAGGATCTACAGCTGGAGGCAAGGGGGGCAGAACAACCCTACTCTGCTGGCCTGGGCCCTGAGCAGTGCATGCAGCTTCTGGTGGGGTTGTTCCCATGTGACTGCAGCTGGCTGGGTGCTGCTGTGCTCCCCAGCACATCAACAGCTCCTCCTCCTGCTTCTGCCCTTGCTGCACAATTCTAGGTGGGTGGGGGAAGCTTCAGCCTAGCGACTTCTGCTGGAGGTGAGGAGAGCCGAGCAGCAGCTGCAGCCACAGTAAAACAACCCCCTTAGAAGCTGCACTGTGGCCTGGGTCAGTGGGTGCTGGCAGAAGTACAGCATGGGGTGCTCTGGTGGAAGTGGGTAGGTCTTGCCACCATGTAGAATGCCAAAGGAGCAGCTGCGGGCCAGATCCAGTCAGTTGGTGGGCTGGACCTGGCTTGCAGGTCATATTTTGCCCACCTCTGGTGTACACAGTGGAAATTCCATTCACGTTCAAACATCATTTTTACCAGTAGATATTCCTGTGCATGGACGCATAACTAGCTACCTACCACTTGGATCTAAATCTGCTTGAAATTCTTGGGCCAGGTGCCAGAAGCTCATCTTTATCTTGCTGCTTGCAGGGGGAAAGCTAACATTATTAAATATTGTTGTCTTCCACTGACTGGCTTTAATAATACTTGGGTCTCATACAGCACTGCAAGAAACTTATTTTGCGATGAGGGGTAGACTAATAATGCCATAATGACCTTTGGAGGTCCCTTCCAGCCCTACTTGTCTATGATTTTATGATTCATTTTACTAATGATGCATTGGACTAAAACACTGGCCTACTTGTACAGTGTTTTGATCTCTAGAAATAAGAAAGTATGTTCTTTTGTTTTTATACATCAGAAAAGTGATATACAGCAGAGAAGTGATGTTCTTGGGAAGCACTGTTGTCTAGTGTGTCAGACATTGTCCACAGAAGTCAGGAAAAAAGACTCAGTCTTACAGAAAATGATTGAATATTTTTTTAAACTAGCAACTTTCTCTTCTGGTCTCCCAGCTTGCTTTGTATTACTCTTTATTTAGACTGAAAGGTCCTTGGTCCTAGAAATGTGATGTTACTCTATTACAGCACTGAATACATAGCAAATACTACATACTAGTAACAGTTCTGCTCTTGATAATGACTGGTGACCTTGTACAAGTTATTTAAACTCTGCATCCCACTCTAGCTGTTTGTAAAATGGTGATAATGCTTATTTATCTGCCTCCAATGTGTATTTACTTGTATATAAATTACTTGTATTTACAAGTACTATCCTGCTGTGGTGTAAATTGGTTTAGCCCAGCCTAATAGGGGCACATGTGTAAATGCACGATGCTTACTGCTCAGCTAGTTAGTCTACTGCACGGTAAGTGTCTCATGTAGACATGCCTGAGTGCTATTTTTTTTCTTTTTATTAGAGGCATCTGTCACCTTGAAGAACCAGATGGCAGGTGTCACAAAAGGAGAAGAATGTCCATTACTTTATCCCAGCTCTATTCCTTTCTATAGAAACAGTATGGTTTTTAGGTTATGTAAGCTAAACAGGTAAAGGAAAATTGTGATGGTGGTAGGGAATGTTTGTTGAAATCACTCCCTAATGAGAAGCAGATCTGAAAACAAAATGAGAGCAATAGTTCATAGTACAGCACTGTAGCTCTTGGACTTTAGAGATGAATTGGGTCATACAACAGCTATGTTTTATTCTTTTTATTTCCTTTTCCTTGCATTCGCTCCTTTAAAATGTCTTTTCAGTTTGAGCATAAAAACAGTACTCATCACTGGGTAGTATGCTTGATGCATAGGATTGTGAGCTCCAATTCACTCTTTAACTCAAAAGTAAAACAAATGTGTACATATCTTTTCCTCTGTGAAATGGGTAAAAAATTGCAGAAGCCCTCTCTCTTTCCCTATGTCACTTTACTATCACAATACCATGCAGGTGGTTTGTGCACCCTCTATTTCTGAAGGAGCCCAGTGACAAAGGGTTTTGTCCCTTTTCCTGTAAGAATTTCTGCCTCACTTTCAGTAAATCTAGGTGCTGTCACTCTTTTGTACTATTACACATCCAAATCCTAACTTGTCATGCACACCTGCATAAAGTTGTGGAGACTAAATCTAGTCCTAGTGTCTTAGCTCAGGTTGAAAATGTGATACACTCAATCTCTTGCAGGCTTTTAAGGGCACACAAATATTGCATTTTTGCTGTAGCTGTCTGTGGGGGCAGCTGAAGGATTGTCATGCTTAGAATGAGCCTCGTATTTGTCAAATAAAAATTAATCCGAAGACTCGAAGACTCAAAAAATCTATTACTCTGAAATAAGAAAATGAGAGTTAACTAGAATCACAGTTCATGACTCACTTGAGTCCCTTTTAGAAATGCTTGATGTCGGTGACTGCAAAAAGTATAACACACACAAACAAATTGGTGGTTAAATGTGTCCTAGGAAAGGAGAACTTGTGGATACACAGTTAGCATCTGTAAAGCCTCATGTTTTTAATTTGATTTTTATAAGAATAGCTAATATTCTGTTAACATTTTATTTGTTATTGTATCCTACCACTTCAGTGTCTCTGAGATGAAGATTTTTTTTTTTAGGTTTGATAGTAAAATCCTGAGCCCATTGAACTCAGTGGGAGTCTGCCATAATTTGTCAGGCAAGGAGTACACTCTGACTGCTCTGAGGACAAGGCAAGAGAGGGGAGAATTATTTAATTTTATTGCATTTTTACTTCAAATGGCCACAGTGTCCCTTATGGTTTGAAAGGAACAATTGTATAATATTTTTCTGCAACATTCCCTAAGGGACCAGCCCTGTTCTCACAGAAGTGAGTGATAAACCTCCACCGATTTGGAGAGAACAGGACTGGGCTCCAAATGCTCAGGGAAGGACAGTGGTTAAAAGTAGACTGACATAAGAGTAGCTTTTCCTACTGTGCGGGCCGGGAGCAGTCCGAGGCCCTCGGGGTTTGTTTTTTTTTCGCGCGGCGGGCTGTGGCCAGCAGCCCGGACACTCCGGGTCGGGGAAGGCAGGCGGCACGCTAGAATTAGGCACGGACGCTTAGCAGTTGATTTAAGATTATTTTACTTACACCGAAGATGGTCGCGGTGCAGGCAGAAAAACTTGCTTGAGTTGCAGTTACAGACAGAAAAGAAGAGAGGTGGACTAGAGTTCCTTCCTGTGAACCTCCTAGCCCAATCCGGTTGAGAGCTCTAAACCGCGAGCCCGTCGTGTCAACCAAAGAAAGTACTCGAAGCAAAGAGCTCTGAATAGACTCACACGAAGTTTGCTAGGCTCCGTGGAACTTGCGCGCAGGGAAGGGTACATTGAGGGATCAGGGGGTGACGGGGAGAGGCGAGAGGTTGATCAGACCCCTATAGCCTTCTTGAGATACACGCTGGGTCCAATAGGATCCGCAGCGCTTAGAGATCTTCACGAGATGTGAAGTTCTCCTCCTCCTGATAGTCGTGGAGTTCTCCAACTTGGGCGGAAACCGCTCAAGCCTCTTATACGGCTAGCAGGCCAATCACTAGCTGCCATGTGGGAATAATTTAGAACTAGCCAATAGTAGGACACAAATTTGCATGCGAATGGCGGGAACTCCTTGCGCCGTGCATTTCCCTCTTTGCAACTAAGAAATGCACCCTGCAAAGAAAGCTACGAGTGGCGGGAAATAATTTAGCAGTGCCGAAGTGCACACAAACAAAAATCACACCCTTGGGTTGTGACACCTACAAAAACAAAAGGAGTGATGCTCAACCACGCTACCCCTCTCTTTATTTACCAGAGGAGGAGGGGCTCTGTCCCCTTTCCTCTTACCAGGACCCTGAGGAGGGAACACCCTTGGTCACTTAACAGCCACCACTGTTGCTGAGCCAGTCTTGAACAGAACATTGTTTTTGGCTAGGTGTAAAATGGAAAAGATGAGAGTCCTGAGGAAGAAAAATGAGATCTCTGGGAATTCGAAAGAGATTTCCTGCCTAATCATCTGCCCTGAAAGCATGATAATTTACAAAAAAATCACATTGCTTCCCAAAAGCTCTTAAATTTGGGAAGAGTTTAAATAGATGTGTGTGGGAGCAGGTTAGTAAGGGCCAAATTTCTTGCCCAGTTCCTCCTGTCTGGTCAATAGAAGTAGAGGTCCTGAGGAAGAGGGACCTGTCTCCTGCCTTGCCAGGTATGGGCTTCCTTCTTCATCTTGTGTACTGCCAGTTCAAGCAGCAACTCATCCTGCTGAAATGGGAGGGGGCACATTCAGGAGTCTCTCCAGCAAAAGTGAAGGGGACCATAAAGTTTCTGATTATTCGTTTTGTTTTTTTTTTGTAATGGGGATGGGTACTTTACAGGAAAACTGGCAAGCAGTTGTGCCTTATTAATATGTAATAAAAAAAGACAATCCCAATTTTTAAGTCCTTTTTACCACTCTTATTGCTGTAGCTTTTACAAGTAACTTCAATTCACATGCCCCTACTATTCTGAACAGTAATGGCAGTGAAGGAAGTCTGTGTGAGTGTACGTGTGGTTTTGTTTTGGGTTTTGTTTTTTTTTTTTCAAATTTTCATTCTTCCCATTTTTTCTTCTGTGCTGCAAAAGAGAAAAATTGTGTTGTGAATATGAGTGTTGTGAAACTGACGGTGTGCATGGGAGAAGAAAGGCTAAGAAACTGCCCTCTAATGATGTACTAAACTAGCAACAATGACAGAAGTGTAAATAGGGACAGTCTATCACCCACTGAGGGCACAGTTAAATAATCTTGGTGGAGATAGAGTTTGTAGTAACTTCAAGGCCCCATCCATATAACAGTAGAACAAGAGCCGGAGGCTCTTCTAACCTGCAGTATAGGCAGGAACAGAAGTCTTCATCAAATGGATGTGTCCAAGGCTTTAGACTGGCTATAGAACATGGATTGGGTCCCACATGTGTTGGAAATCGGAACTGCTGTGCAGCGTAGTCAAAGAACAATGTCAGAAGACCTGGTTCTAACACCTAGTTGTATTGGTAATTCAGATGAGAACCTAGATGCACCTAGACCGCATGTCTGTCTGTCTGTCAGATCGGTGCAAACACCATCTTGTGATTGTTTCAGGGTTTTCTTGTTTTGTTTTTTCTCACTGTGAACTGAATTATTTTATAAAAACACGTTACTTAAACACTAAGGCCTGCCACTAAATCCATACAATATTTCTTGACAGACTACTTATTCTTACTTTTAGATTTCCATGGCAAAGTTTATGTGCATATCTGTGTCTAAGGGATGACAAGGTCAAACGGTCACAAACTCCTCCAAGACCGTTTCAGGCTGGACGTAAGGAAGAACTTCTTTACTGTCTGAGCCCCCAAGACCTGGAACAGACTGCTGCCAGAGGTGGTGCAAGCACCTACTCTGGACTCCTTTAAGAGACATTCGGATGTTTATCTTTCTGGGATCTTGTGACCTCAGCTGACTTCCTGCCCCTGGGGAAGGGGGCTGGACTCGATGATCTCCCAAGGTCCTTTCCAGCTCTAGTGTCTATGAAATCTATTAACTAGAAAGCTAAATGTGTGCGTATAGTCTGGCCTTCATCCCAAATCACATAGATGAGTGGGGGCCAACATTTTTGGTAGAAGGGCTGCAAATTAGCTCCACGCCCTCCCCAAATGTCACTCATCCCCTTCCCTTGCCTGATCTGCTGTTCTGCTTTCTGCTTCCTTCCCTGTGCTCCTAGCCTGATTTGCTCCTTTGCTTTCTGCTCCCTGCTCTACCTGCTGCTGTGCTGCCCATCTTTCCCCCTGGGTTTGCCATGTGTTACCCAGAAAGGCAACTCGCGCCACTTGTGGCACCCATGCCACATGTTGGCCACCCCTGATGTATCTTACACACTGTGACTAGATACAGACACTCAGAAAGCCCAGGGCAGAATTGATCCAAGTTACATGGCTTTCTATAAGCAGCATAGTTTAGATTAGTACCAAACAAAACACACACTGGCCCTTTGGGGGAATGCAAATTTTTGAACAGGTTCCACCATTTTTTAAACCAGTCTGTGTGCTGAACTTCTGTTCTGTTACGATATAGACTGGCTTCTGATCACTTATACTGGTAAAAGTGTAATATCTGTACCTGGCCAGTGAGGCCAAAATACATCAATGAACAGTGCTGGAGGGCATTAGGAACTGTGGCAAAGGATACAGAAGCAAATGCATACAAAAACTGCTCTGTCATCTTTAACCTCTACACACATTGGACATGATGTTGATTTTAAAAGTCTCATTGAAGGTTTCCATTGAATGAATGGCATGGTACTCTTAAAATTAGAGAGATGAAGAGCTGAGTTAGCTATTTTCTGATGCATTAGAGCAAACTGAAGCCCCTTTATTTCTGATTGACAGTGGCCACACACCTGTGTCGAGTACTTTAACCAATATGCAACTTGACATCTCTAATAATTTTTCCTGAATGCCCCTGTGCAGACAAGCCTGTTGTTTGACTCATTATTTACATGAAAAAATATCTGGAAATGGAAATATAATTTTCAAAAATCTAAAATTCTAGAATTGTGCATAGTCTACTGATCAAATGGAAACTTGAGCACACATTTTTTTCCTGTTGTCCAGCCGTCCTGTTAACAGCAAAAGAGATTGAAGTGATAGCTTGTAGCTTTTAAGGATCCTGATAATTTCCCAGACTGGATTCCCAGCTGCTAAGTGTCTGCTAGTACACAATTTGTCTGCAGTAACAATAACTCATATTCTACAAGCACAAATTATTTTCATGGGTCTTTTGATGAAACCTGTTCCAGGTATTTATAAAAGAGCAAAAAGAACCTTTTGAATAAATTAAATGATAGACACAGTAATTGTACTCTGCTGCTTGATTGTAATGTAGATATATATTCCAGTTCTTTGTAGGGGAAAAAGAAGGTGGTTTCTAACAGGGATTAATACTTTGTTGTGAGGTGTGAGTTCACTAGCTAAGCTTTGTTCATAACAATATTGAATGAAGAGAAGTAGCTGAGTATTGTGTGCTTGTACCTGCACAGCATTGCCTAGTATCAGAACATTCTGACATGTAGTTTCTCTGATATGATTTGTTACTGAAACCTTTTAAAATACTCTCATTAGATGCTACTGTTGATCTGAAACAAGCTTTTAATATAACTTAAAAAGAATGTGGTACTGTAAAGAAATAAAACTCCCTACCTTTAATTGCTTGGGATATTTTTTTTCTTGTCCCTGTATTGTCACTCCCTGATACGGCTTAGCGAATTGAGCATAAAGGTCAAAAAGAAACTAGATGTTTGCTTTGCATTTATAATCGCTGTAACTTATCAACAAACAATGTGTATATGTGCTGTTCTCTGCTGTCAGTGGAACATTACATTTCAGACTTGCCAACACCATCAGGTTAGATGTGCAAAGATATTGGTAAAATGGGATGTTTCTTACTGTACTTTTAAACATACATAGATTGTGAGGCCAGAAGGGACCTCGGAAGATCATCGGGTCCAGCCCCCTGCACCAGGCAGGAAAGATACCTGGGGTCAGGTGACCCCAGCGAGGTGACCATCCAGTCTCCTCTTGAATATTTCCAGGGTAGGTGATTGCATCACCTCTGGAGGGAGCTTATTCCACAGCCTTTCCATAATATAGTGGATAGTTTTTCTTATTTTCCTAAGCAAACTCTTCCCTGTCACTCATTCCATTTGAGTATTTTGCTTCAAATTCAGATAATTTATACAGAGTAAAAACATATTTTGAATGATTCCAGCTTATTAAAGTAACTTGAGAGCTCCTGAGAAGGAACATGCACGAGATGCCAGATTAAGCCCCATGTAATATTGTGTCCCATATGACTGTGCAAAGATGTTTGCCTCACTCTGCCTTGTCATAGGACTAGAGTCCACAGCTGTTATTGCAATAAGTAGTATTTAGATCAAACTTTAGATAAATATAAGTATTTAGGTAAACTGTCCTGAACTACTGAAAATTTGGTGTAGTTTTATGGACAGTTGAAACTCAGTTAAATTATTTGTAGAATATTTTATTTTTTCAGGCTGGATATTACAAAAAAACAAACAAACCCCAACAGCGAGCCCTTTGGCTTGGATAGGCTCTCCTTTTGAACTCTGGGAGCAGTGCTGCTATATAGTCAGGTTGCCTTGGGAATTAAACACATTGCCAGGTGATCTTCAATTCTGTTCTTATCTCTGCCACTGACTAACCCTTTGTACTTTGGGCAAATGTAACACTTTCAGTCTGTTACTATACAACAGGCACATGAAGATTGCCCTCATGCATACTCTTTCCTTTCTCAGAATCTTTTCTTTCCCTTGCTTTTCCTCTCCACCTGGATAGTTTTTCTTACTCTTCTAAGCAAACTCTTCCCTGCCACTCAACTCCCTGGGCCAAACGTGGTTTGTTTTAGTCACTTTTACTGCTTTCCAAGTTTATGCCTTTCCTGCTTCTTCCAGGTTTCTCTGTTCTTTCCTGCATGACTGCTTCCCCAAGCTGCTAAGGAAGGTTCAGAAGTATATTTCTTGAGGTCCTCAATATCTCTAGAAGGTTGCCCTCCTGAAACCAGCATTAGTGAGAGTACAAAGAGAGAGACATGGGGCGTGTCCAGACGTGTGGACGTTTGGTTTCTTGGGGACAAGTAGCGGCAGCGCACCTTGCACCACTGCTACTTGTCTCCCGGGAACACCCATGTCACGTACACTTTGCCATGCCATGCCATGCCCCAGATAGGGTAGGGGAGGCCGGGACCAGCACTGGGCTGGCCCCAGCAGCCTTACCTGGGGCTGTAGCCATAGTGATTCTGCTAGGTGGAGCCTGGCCGGCAGCCACAGCATGACTCGGGGCAGCTTGGCTCTACTTTCCAGCAGCATGTGCTGGGTGAGTGTGCACTGCGCCATTTTTTTTCCCCCCCGCAGTTTTTTTTGATCCCTGGATATCCAGGGGTTAAAACCTGCCCCCAAAACAGCGGAAAACTCAGTGCAGCACACGTTTGGGCAGCACACCCTTTCAGCGGGGAGTACACTGGACTGTGCAATATGTGGTGCTGCAAATGTGTTTGCAGTGCTGCGTACTGCATGACCGTGCTCATCTAGACGTGCCCATGATCTGTAGTCCTACACCAGTATAAGTCACTCCAGTCCAGTATAATATACTTTCTCAAAGGAGTAATTTATACAATGGTAAAAATTGCACTGGATTATAAACCGTGTGCCTGCACGCTAGTCAGCTTTTGAGGAGTGGTTTGTGCAAATAGGCTGTTTCTGGCTCTACTGCCATGTAGTGGCAAAATGTGGTAAAAGCACCTACTTTAGTACCTAGTTTGGGAGAGCTGGTTGTTTGTCTGCTCCAGGCACTAGCATAAATTACATCTGATTTTACAATGTGTATTGTGTCTGTGCCTCAAGTCAGTAAACAGAAAGACACTTCAGAGCAGGCTTGCCAGGAAAGTGGAGGAGGTTTTGCCCCCAGTGGATGTGGACTACCAGTGAATTTCATGTGCCCATTTCTGATCTGCTGAGATAAGCCTCAGGAGTATCTCTCAGTTGCCATTAAAGAACCTAGCAGGAGATTTTCCATTTTGTTAGTGAGAAGGGGGATAGAAAAGATACAGAGAAGGGATAGGATTGGAATGCAAGAGGGTGGGAATGTGGGTTCACTTGGCAGAGTGAGACTTGGTGATGGAATACATGGTATTAACACCAAAGAAACAGAACGTGAAAATAACTTATTTAGCTTTTTCCACACACATGCTTTGAAAATCAGGACTGTCATAGAAGGTGCAAGTGTATCTGCTCCTTTTTTGTGTGTGTATATATACGGGGGGGCTCAGTGTTCTTGCCGGGTAGAATTTTTGTTTGATAAATATAATTATGGGAGGGAAAGAAGCCTAGATAGTTAAATGGCCTGTATTTTTAGCCTCCAGCTTTTTGTTTATAAGCAGTATTAATACTTGCTTGTTCCCAGAAATGATTTGCAGTAGTGATGCGTAGGGGGTGCATGTGCACCCCTGAGATCAGCCATGCACCCCCTGGAAGCACCAATTGCAAAACTAGAAGTGTATTTCTGGTTTTACCACTGGGAGACCCCCCATCAGTGATCTGGTGCTCCCCCAGACTTGGGAGGCACCAGTCACTCATGATGAGTTGTGATTTTTCCTTTAATAAATTGTGATACTCTTACATCCACTGTGCTATGCATAATATGAACTGTCCTCACTTCACAAAATTCCACAGTGGCTGCAATTCCCTCTCATTGGAGAAGAACAAAACAAGGGATGGCTGAAACCTGCCTTTTCTTTTCTTTTAATATTTTTAACAATAACATTTATAGCTAACTGTCCTTGATTTTTGTCTTTCAATTAAGATCAAAAGGCTTCAGGTAAGTCAAACTTACAGTATGATAACATCTGAACTGGGTCTTGTGGAGAAATCTGTTGGTTTATCAGAGATGCCTATTTAACAAACCAAGGAAAAAATGTGCAATAACACTCATAAAGAAGTCGTGGAACAGGAGTGATTGATGTCACCTGAAGGTCGACTGTCCCCTTGTCCATATACGGCTCGGTCTTTCTGGGATGTTAATTAGAATCCTCTATAAATGCCCCAGAGATGCTTTCTTCTGAGTCTTTTGTCCATATCCCTTCTCACAATATAAAAATAAACAGCTCAAGGAGTCCACAGTGTAGTGGCTGGCAAAGAGCTTTTGCATATGCCTGTGTGCAATCAGCGTGCTTTATTTGAACAGGGATGGGAGAAGCTTTGGCTACACTTAAAACATTGGGGATGGGAAAAAAAAAACCTTAGAAAATGCTTACTGAAACATTCCTTATTCAGCTGTTTCCTTTTCTCCCAGGTCTGGAGTTGGCTGTAGGCTGTGCAAGGGCTAAATTAAGATATCATAAAGATTATTTGTATTACAGTTCCATTTGGATCCCACCTAGATCAAGTTCCCACTGTACCAGGCATTTATAAACATGTAGTAGAACTTGAATTACTTACCGTTTAAATAGACAAAATGGACAAAAGGTGGAGGGAAGGCATGCAGTGATTCGCTAAGCTGGGAATGAAAATCAGACCTAGGAACTGAATTACAGGTCTCTTGACTTAGTCCAATGCTTTACCCACCAAGCTGCATTTTGTAGCCCAGGATTAGAACTGTCTTATTTACTATAAGAGAGACAAGGACATTTTTTGGGGCGTGATATCTTTTATTAGACCACTTGCAAGTCTAGGAGAGATTTTAGACAAGCTTTCAAAACCAAAGAACTCTGTTTCAGGTCTGAGAGAGAAGCAGCTGTTTGAACTGATGAGCAGAACAATATCCTGTGAAAATCCATACATAAATAAAAAACAGTTTGTGTAAGGGAGTAAAGCTGTAAAATGAGTAAAGAAACATTTTCAGGATTAGTTGAAAAATGAGAAAAATACAATAGGCAGGATGACCTGAAAAGTGGAAGAACAAGACTGTTCAAGACAAAGATGGCTGTGGAGCGCAGATATATTAGCAGACAGATAATAATGAGCCATAATGTCAATGTTTCATAGATTTCATAGACATTTGGCCTGGAAGGGACCCCGGAGGATCATCGAGTCTAGCCCCCTGCCCCAGGGGCAGGAAGTCAGCAGGGATCATAGGATCCCAGCAAGATAAGCATCCATAAGCGTCTTGAAGGCGTTCAAAGTGGGTGCTTGAACCGCCTCCGGCGGCAGTCTATTCCAAACCTTGGGGGCTTGAACAGTGAAGACGTTCTTTCTTCTGTCTAGCCTGAATCGGTCATGGTGGAGTTTGTGACCATTCGATCTTGTCATCCCTTGGGGCGCTCTGGTGAACAGACGTTCCCCCAGATCCTGATGAACAACCCTGATAAACGTATAGGAGGCCACCAGATCACCCCTAAGCCTGCACTTTTCCAGGCTGAAGAGTCCCATGGCTCTCAGCCTCTCATCATAAGGTCTGTTTTCCTGACCTCTGATCATGAGCATGGCTCTCCTCTGCGCCCTCTCAAGTTTCTCCACATCCTTTTTGAATTGTGGAACCCAAAACTGGATGTAGTACTCCAGCTGCGGCCTCCCCAAGGCTGAGTACAACAGGAGAATGATGTCCTGGGATTTGCTTGAGAAGCATCTATGGATGCAAGCCAGCGTTTTGCTCGCTTTACTAGCCGCAGCATCACAGTGAAGGCTTGTGTTCATCTTGTGGTCAACCATGACCCCCAAGTCCTTTTCACCTGTAGTGCTAACCAGCTTAGCACTGCCGAGCCTATAAGCATGCTGCAGGTTTTTCCTCCCGAAGTGGAGAACCTTGCATTTTTCAGTGTTGAACACCATCAGGTTCTCATCTACCCATTTCATGAGCCTGTCAAGATCCTCACAAGGTGTGGATGCTTTACCCCAGAGTTTGGTGTTGTCAGCAAACTTGGCCAGTCCACTTCTGACACCAATGTCTACATCATTGATGAAGATGTTAAATAGTATAGGACCTAGGACAGAGCCTTGAGGGACCCCACTGGTCACAGCGTACCAAGACGATTGGTTCCCATTGACCACCACCCTCTGGGTCCTACCATAGAGCCAATTCCCCAGCCAGCGGATTGTGGTGAGGTCGAGGCCACAGTTAGCCAGTTTAGCCAAGAGGTGATTGTGGGATACCAGATCGAAGACTTTTTAAAAGTCAAGATATACAATGTCGATCTCTTCCCCCTTGTCCAGGTGATTAAGTCACCTGGTCATAAAAGAAAATGTGATTGGTCAAGCAAGACCTACCCGCAACAAACCCATGCTGGGTATCCCTCAGGATATTGCCTTCAGCTAGTCTGTTAAGGATGGCCTCTTTAAGCTTTTCCAAGACCTTCCCCACGATAGAGGTCAGGCTGATGGGTCTGTAGTTTGCTGGATCTACTTTCCTCCCTTTCTTGAAGACGCCACATTGGAGATAGACACCTCATTGGCCCTCTTCTAATCATCGGGCACTTCACCAGAGCACCAAGAGCTCTCAAAGATCTGTGCCAGGGGCTGAGCTATGATGCTTGCTAGCTCCCCAAGTACCCTTGGGTATAACCCATCAGGGCCAGCTGACTTGAAGGTATTCAGCCTGTCAAGGTGTTCCTTCACGAGGTCAGCTTCGATGGAGGGCAAGGAATCTCCCTCACCCAGGCCTCCCTGACCCACAGTGAGCAGGGCTGTCCCATGGGACTGGTGAAAAACTGACGGAAAGTACTCATTTAGCAAGTTTGCTTTTTCCTGGGTGTCAGTTGCCCCATCTGGTTTAGCAGAGGTCCAATGTTGTCCTTGCTTTTCCACCGGCTCCCTACATATCTAAAAAAGGACTTTTTATTTTCCTCGATATTGTAGCTAGCTGGAGTTCCATTGCAGCCTTGGCTTTCTTGATTTGCTCTCTGCAGGTCCGGACCAAAGCAGAATATTCCTCCTTGGTGGCAGTTCCAGTTCTCCATCCTTTGTAGGTCTTCCTTTTAAGATGCAGGATGTCTGCAAGTTCCTTGGACAGCCAAGGGGGTTGCTGTGTCCTTCTGCTGCCTTTCCTCCAAGACGGGATGGATTTTGCTTGCGCGTCCAGCATTGCTCCCTTGAGGAGCAGCCGCTCGTCCTGAACTCCCCCTCTCCATTGGGTTGCGGCCTTTTAGGGCCTCTCTGACAAGCCTCCCTAGCTTGTCAAAGTCAGCTTTCTTAAAGTCGAGGACTTCTGTATTACTGACTGACTTGCCAGCTTTATGGCAGATGGTGAAGGTGATCAGCTCATGGTCACTGTCACCCAGCTTCCTTTCGATCGTTAGGTTGCTGACTAGGGCATCCCCAGTTGCTAGTATGAGGTCAAGCAGCACTTTACCTCTTGTCAGCCTGTAGACTTCCTGCGTCAGATAGAGGTCATCCACACACAACAGAAAGCTTTGTGACTGCTCAGATTTGGCTGAGCACTCCTCCCACGAGATGTTTGGGTAGTTAAAGTCTCCCATGACAACCATACACTGGGATCGTGTGGCCTCAGCCAATTCCCTGGTGAACTCCTGGTCAAGGTCTTGACTCTGGGTAGGGGGTCTGTAGTAGACCCCCACCGTAGTATCCCCTGTGCCGTGTTCCCCACGGATTTTAACCCAGAGGGTCTCAAGTCGTCCACCATGGGTGCCAATGTTGGCTTGCAGGGATGCATAGCTTTCCTTGACATAGAGAGCTACGCCCCTGCCCCTTTTGTCCACTTAATCCCTTCTGTACAAGGTATAGCTGTCTATATCCATGGTCCAGTCATGGGTAGAGTCCTACCAGGTCTCCGTTATCCCAGTGACATCATAGTTATTTGCATTTAGCAGAAGAACAAGTTCCTCCTGTTTATTTCCCAGGCTCCTGGGATTTGTGTATAGACATGCAAGTGTCTCCTTGGGGACCCTTTCCCTGCCTACATTTTGTTCCAGGGTTGGGGCTGGGGTGGGATACCTTATGTGCCTTGACCTGCTGGCTTTGCAAGGGCCGCTCAGTGGGCTAGCAGTGGCAGTAGTCCCCCCATCCCCCGGCGGGCTTAGTTTAAATCCTGGTGGAGCAGGTCAGCCAGTCTGGCTGAGAAGAGCCTCCTCCCCAACGGAGAGAGGTGGAGGCTGTCCCTTCTCAGCAGCTTGCTGCCTCTCTCTCCAAAGAGCAGACTGTGATAATGGAAGCCAAAGCCTTCCCGATGACTCCAGTGCTGCAGTCTTTGGTTGACTACCTGGATCCTCCTCTCCCTTCTCAGCCCATAGCCTGAGACTGGGAGGATTGAAGAAAACACCACCTGTGCCCCCAGACCCTTTAGCCCCGCACCCAAATCCCTGTAGCACCTCATGACCTGGCTGGGAGCACTCCGAGCCATGTCATTGGTGCCTACGTGGATGAGGAGCATGGGATTGTGGCCAGTGGGCTGGAGGAGCTTAGGGATCTTCTCCACAATGTCTTGGATGTGGGCTCTCGGGAAGCAGAAAACTTCCTGGGCTAAGGGGTCGGGGTAGCAGATTACCCCCTCAGTTCCCCTCAGGATGGATGTTGTGCTTAGCCCATAGTTTGTGGCAAAGACTGCTGGCAAGTTCTGGGCCCTGGATGGCAGAGGGCATTGGCAGTGGCTGGGTTGTCACTGGTGGTGATCCTAAGCTGGCAGCAGTAGTGCTTCCTCATCAAGTTGGTGCCTGGGGCTGGTTTACCATACCCCTCCTTTACTTACACCACTGGTTTTTGGAAGTTATAAATTGTTATTCCCAGGCCTGTCTTTTTAAGCTGTTCAGTAAATTTCCCTTGAGCCATGAGCATTATCGAGCCAGAAAGCGAGTGGTGATTCTCTGAAAAATGTTCCCTTATCCATGTTTGTGTCTGTGTCCTTTCATCTCTTTCCTATGTTCGTTCATTCTGGAACATAGTTTTTGTCTAGTTTCACCCATATATTTTCCATGAGGACATCTGGTGAAATGCATGACACACATCACATTCTGGGATAGAAATGTGTAGGATTCATGGATTCTGATAATTTAATTGTGGGGGGGGCAGGGATTATTGTGGTAGCAGGGGTGATGAGTCAACAGGTCTTGCATTTCACAAGGTAGGGTTGTGTCCCATTAGGTGTATGTTAATCATCAAGGAGTTTGCTTCTGAGTTGGGTGAGGTTGGGGGGTTGTTTAAAAGCCAAGGTGGGGCAGGGGGAGAGGGAGAGAAAAGGGTGAAATATTTCTCTCCAGGTCTGATTCTCTTGGAATATATGCTGTAATTGTTTGATGGGCCTTCTTATCAATTACATTGTAGGCTAAAGTAGGTGACAACCAGGGGTTTGTGGTCAGGGGAGGGTTTATTTTTGTGTTGTAGTAGGTTGCTGCAGGGTATTTGGGTCTATGCCTCTGCTAGAGTGTCCTTGCTAGGTAGGCAGTTTGAAGGGTGGCAAGGTAGGTGTTGCAAGTATGTTCCTTGGAGAAGATGTGGTTGGTATCCTAGGGCCTGACTGTAGATTATAGCTTTCTTTGTTTGGGATGACTGATAGTTTTGTAGATGCAAATATAGTGGTCTGCAGGTTTTTTCTATATAATAGTAGGATGCTATCCTACTAACTGAAAATCTGCAGAAGAATACTTTGGGCCTAAAAATGCCTAAAATCTTTCCCAACCATGTGGTTGGTCCAATAAAGTGCAATCATCCAAAATATCCTTGCCTCTCACATGTTTCCTGTACTGTCATGGCTAGCAAATCACCCCCAACGCTCTTTCTCTCTCTCAGACTTGGGACCTGCTAAATGATTTAATTTTTTGCCAGCTCTCTTTGCCCCATTCCCAAGATCTGTGATATTAATTTTTCATGTGGTACAACTTTCAGATTTGTACCCAGAATATGAAGATTGTCATATGTCAGGAGAGAAATCCATTTGGTAAAACGGATTGATGTCTAAGGGTAGGGACAGACATTACATATCATCTGGTTTAAGTGATCAGGAACTGGTTAAACCTGTAACAGAACAGCTGTTCGGTGCACATAAACCAGTGTGAAAATAGCTGAAACCAGTTTGAGATGAACCTGGTTGAATCTAGTATCAGACTTAACTGATTTGGGCCAAACTTGTTTATGCAATGTCTGTCCCAGACTCTTAAGTTAGATCAGACACCCCCAGCATCCCTGCATGCTCTCTGGGCTGGGCAGGGCGCTCTGCTCCACAGCAGAGCTGGCTCCTTTCCTCTGCTCTCTGGCTGGAGGTCGGCACAGACTGCAGGTGTCCCTGCTCCCCTTCTCGACTCCTCTGCCTTACAGACACCTCTTAGCATTAGCTAGCAGACCAAATACTGGCTGCCGTCCATACTGGGGCAGACTGGAAAAAGGGAGAATCAACAGGTAGCTGGTAATGTCCCTCTGTTTTCTTAATGAGGTGATAAACACTGAGTTTGGGGTGATAAACGCTTATCAATTTCCGGCGGGGTGGGAACTCCTCCCTAATCAAAGCATCCTGCCAGGGCCTGGCCATGTCCCCCCTCAGCTCAACCCTGGACTAGGGAAGGGAGGGCTGCTCTAGTGCCCCCAGCTTCTAGCCTGAGCCACTGCAGGCATGTGCCTGCATGTCTGGGATGTCTGTGTAGTTACAAAGTGATTTAGCCTAGCCACGTTAGACTAACCTGCAAAAATTGATTGAATTCAGGCTCAGGCTTTTTGAATGTCTGTCCCTAGCCTCTAAGGACATGGCAAAATTCTTTTGCATGAACGTGTCAGAACACCTATTCAACAGTAACAGTGCTTGGTTGCTCTTAATGGTTCACTGTCAGTTTTTTTGATGCTATCCAGGCTTGTACTTCTCCCTGGTAAACTGAATTTTCAGATTAAAAACATTATCTTTTGGTTGCATGTTGTGTAGCAACTAGGATAGAATTTCTGGTGCTACTCAGATTACATCTGTGTGTGTTTATATTGCAAAATTCTCTCATTTTCTTGGCTTCTTCCCCAGGTACTTTAATCCGAAACCCTTCTTCTAATTCCTTCTCTGATACATAGCACTATGGTGCCTGCACCCATATGTAAGTCTGTTGAAAGAACATCAATCACTTAGCAACTCCAACCCTGTTTAAGCTCTTATATGAGGAGTCAGAACTTTGTATTATGGGAGACCTTTGATCAGACTCTGATTTTTTTATGTATAGGTTTCCCTTGCCAACCATAGGTTTGCCAACCATAGTTTTGAGTATCCATGCTTCAGAGAAGGGGAGGGGGATACAGTTGGAAAATTACCCCCCATGGCTCTCTTGGCCCTGCTGGTGCCCCCCACCCCAGCCCCTGCTCCTTCAGCCCTGCGGGCTTTGCCAACCACAGGAACTTGCAGAAACCTAACCCTTGTGATTGACGAGGGAAACCTGTATGCAAGTGCAAATCTGGAGTAACTACCAGGGAGTTATAACCATGTGATTTTAGAACTAGGGCTGGTCTCTCAGAAGGCCAAATTGTCTGTTTGTTTGTTTTCTGATTATAAATTAGTGCAGCTCCATTAAAGGCAGTGAAACTGCACCAGAATCTGGTATACGTTTAGAATCAGTGCCTGAGACTGGCTTGATTTTTTGCAGTGGGTAAGCAAAGCATCATCCTTAATCTTACTCAGACAGAAATGCAGTGCGAATCGTATACATAAATTTACACACTTTAACTTCAGCATAGCTTGAACAAAGCACATGATGGCAAATATGGATTGTCTGTCAAGAGACACGTGAACCATATTGACTGGAACAGCTGAGTTCCCTGAAACTTAAACTAGATGTTTATGCACTTTTTTTTCTTTTATTATTATTTTTTTGTGACAAAGGTAAAGGTTTATTCATCCTCCTGTATCCTTGTGTGACCTGTGACCCATTTCCTAGTAACTCAATTCCCATACTGTCATTTACACAGAAATACTGAAGCTTTATTTACAGTTCAGTTTTCCAGATTCAGTTAAATTACATTTTTATGCAACAAACCATAGGTTACTTGTCTAGAATTAGTTCTTTCCCTCACTGTGGAGAGACTCACAATTTCTGCATTGACTGGAATTGTTCTTCTCTGTAACCTTCATGTAGAATGTATCTTCACATGTCTGATGACAGGATGGGCAGCCCTTTCTCCTTTAGTCTCCACTGAGATTTAAGATAAATTTTCACTCTATCTAAAATGCTACTTTCCAATTTACATGAAATCGTAGCCTGGCAGACCTAAATTTGCAGTAGAAATCAAGGAATAAATGTACCATTTTTTTCCATAGGGCAAGGAGGAAAACAAGGAAAAAGGAGATATTTGTTGAACACTATTTCTCGAAGTCACCCATGTTTCCAATTGAGGGTCCTAAATAGAGTAGAAAACTTCAATATTTTTCTTAATAGAGGTGGTGTGCGTGTATTAAGTTCCTAATGATGTTTGAGGAGCTTTCCCAATTTCCATCTATAACAACTTTTAAATAATATTTGGGGATTTTTTGGTAGATAACTATTTTGGAAATCACTATTTTCTCTTCACCTTGTTACCTGGGTGGCTTCCAGAAATATGCTTAGTGATACAACTAATATATAGTATAACCTCCTAAATCCGGCATGCTGAGGACCGAGCACCTGCCAGAAATTTGAAAATTCTGGTGTTCTGAGACTGGAATGGTGGCCAGTCGTGGAGTGGGGCAGGGGGTAGCGGCAGCCAGTCCTGGAGCAGCAGTGCTGAGTGGGGTGGTGGATGGCAGCAGCAGCCATCGCATGCAAGCTTCACCCTCCGCATGGGGGGGGAGCTGCAGCAGGTCCTGAAGCAGCAGCTGCATGTGGAGCAGTGGTGCAGGGTGGTGGATGGCGGCAGCAGCAACATTCCCCCTCCATGTCCGGGGGAGCAGAGAGGGAGGCTTAAAAAGTGCCAGATTTTCGAGAATTCTGGATTTTTGATATCCAGACTGGTTAGAGAGAGAGAGTGTCCTGTCTCAATAAATCACAACTCTCTAGTTAACGCTTCTAACTTTTAAATAAATAGATCATATAGTCAACATTACAGTGCTACTGATAATTCTTTTCCTTCCAACAACAAATATAAATATTTATATACAAATATTTGCCCCCTAGGCATTAAGGTTACTTTATTGAAATCTAGGTCGCTGTTACTCCTGTTGTCTTGGTTACTAGATGTGTTGGGCACAAATTCTGAAATGATTCTAGTAATTTAATTATTTTGCAGCAATAAAATAATCTTCTAGCTGATCCTTAATGACATCATGAGCTACAATGATTTTCACCTCCAGGGAAAGAGGAGTCTGACCTAATAGTGCTCAGCACCATATTTAAAGTATTATAAAAACTTGGTTTTTTTCCTCTGTTTTACCGAGATAACTCTATGCTCCTTACCCACTTGCTGAAAGCCTGCAAGCTGTTTGTGATGCAAATTGAAAGCACGTGAGCTGTTGGTGATCCAAAATAACATGGATAATGCAGCTTTAAAATGACATCTAGGTTTAAGTGGTCAGGGAGGGGGGAATCTAAGATGTGTTTACATTTATTTGCAAACACAAAAAAGACAAAACAAAGTATATGTCACTGATTAAGATAACCTTAGGCATAAAATACCACCTATCTTCTGTAATCTGAGCAAGACGAAATGGAGTGTAAATTGGAGTGTTACTAGAGATAAGCCTGCTACAGCTCCTTGCCTTCTTAGCTATTATTACTTCCTGCATCCTCAATTATTATTCTTGTGATGTAATGCATAGATCATCAGCATATATGAAGCTCCTCATGTTACTCTGTATGGGTTGGTTATTGGTGTATATGTTAAAAAGGATTGGTGCTAGCATGCTACCCTGTGGGGGGCTGTTTTGTTGTAGTCTCCAGCGGCTCTCTTGCTCGGTTCTACATAAAAAACGTCTTTCCCCAAAAAGATGAGCTGCCCTAGGTGGTAGTCATGCATCATATCATAGACTTTGGTAAGCAGGTTTCAGTGGCTGACTATGGCATATGCTGGTGATAGGTCTACAAACAAAGCGCCTGTTATCTATATGCTGGGTGATGTTTAGTATTTGGCCAGTGCAGGACTTGCCTGATCTAAATCTGATTTGTTCTAGTATTAGATGTTGTTTGATACGAGTTGAAAGACAATTGAGAATAAGGCTTATAAAGGTAGCACCAAAGTCACACTGGCCTAAAGTTCTCTGGGTCAGAGGCATCCTTCCTTGTCTTTGATAGAGCAATTACATGGGCTTGTCATCATAGATTTAGATATTCTAAGGGTTGGTGAGCAATTGTTAAAGACGTAATACCCATAACTTGGTTGCAGAACCAAAGTTCTTGATTTGCTCCATGCCTATGTTACTGAGTCCAACTGTTTTGCTCTTCAAGTAACCTATCCTGACGTCAAGTTCATCTATTGTGTATGGTATGCTAAATTGATTATCCTCCAGATCAGTTTGCTGTCTAATCCATATTTTAGGCTGTTTGTTTGATGCTTTACTGTTGAATGGAAGCTGGTGATCCACCTGGTTGGCTGTGATGTTGTGGTATTACTGTACTTTCCCTGGATTGTTACTCAGTTTATGAACTATGCTCTCCTGCTAGTGTGGGTCATATATATTACTTTGCCATTGTCAAGAATAGATTAATGTGTACTAAGCAACCTCTCAGATTACTACAATAAGAACCAGTTTTGCACCAACCCAACCAAGATGCAGGTCACAGCTTTTCACTTACATCATAGAGAAGCCAAGTAGAAATTAAACATCATCTGGGATGGAATCCCACTGACTAATCACCCAAACCTTGTGTACTTGGGGGTTACATTGGACCAAATGCTTACCTTCAAAGCACATGTAGAGAAGCTGAAAAGGAAAGTCAGCTCCTGCAACAACATACTTTGAAAGTTAGTCACCTCAAAGTGGGGAGCAAACCACTGCTATTGCCTTGTGTTACTCCACTGCAGAGTATGCATGTCCAGCATGGGAATGATCAGTTCATACCGAGAAAGTAGGCCCAGTTCTAAATGACAGCTGTCATGAAATAACAGGATGTCTAAAGCCAACACTAAAAAGTAGCCTGCATTTACTGGCTGGCACTGCACCACCTGATACCAGAAGAAAGGTAGCAAGCCAAAAAGAAATATCAAGGCAGATGGAAGACCCCAGGAATCCACCCTGTCGTGACACAGAAGTAACTAAACGGCTTAAAGCGTTTTGTGACCAGTATTGTGCCATTGGACACAACAGATGTTGGGTCACAACTAAAGTTATGGAAGGAAAGATTATTCAGTCAGGTGCATTGAAATGAACCTGAGAACCAGAAGGGCTGATCTAGACTGGACAATGTGGCGATTCCTGAATTAAACTGCACGTGCAAAATGGAAGATCAAAAACAAACATGATCAAAAGGGGTTACTCTAATACATGATGAATATGTGTAAGTGCGGTGAAGTGCAGAATATGGAACACCTGCTTGTTTGCTATCTCCTTTACAGATTCACACAGATTCACAGAAGCTTAGGGCTGGAAGGCACCTTATGAGATAATTGGGTCCAGCCCCCCTGCTCTGGGTAGGAAAGACTGCTGGGGTCAAATAACTGCAGCAAGGTGTAGATCCAGTCTCCTTTTGAAAATCTCAAGGGTAGCTGCCTGCACCGCCCCCACTGGGAGGCTATTTCAGAGTCTGGTCACATAAACCGTGAAGAAGTTTTTCCTTACATCAGTCCGAAACTTTCTTCTAGGAGCTTATGACCGTTGCTCCTGGTTTTCCCTTGGGGTGCTTTGGTGAATAGTTGTTTGCCTAGCCCCTGTTCTTCTCCTGATATATTTGTAAGCTGCCAGCAAATCCCCCTGAAATCTTCTCTTTTTTAGGCTAAACAGTCCCGTATCTGTCTTCCTTTCCTTGTATGGATTGCTCTTCAGGCCTCTAAACATGCGAGTGGCTCACCTCTGGACTCTTTCAAGCTTTTCCACATCCTTCTTGGAGTGCAGCACCCAGAACTGGACACAGTACTCCAGCTGTGACCTCACCAATGCTCAGTAGACTGGGAAAATAACTTCCTTAGTTTTGCTTGAGATGCATTGGTTGATGCATACCAGCGTATTGTTTGCTCTGCTAACTGTAGCATCTGGTGCTACAGTAGCATTATTTGCTTTGTTAACTGGTGCTAGCTAGTATAACGTCACCAAGCCTGTAAGTTTGTTGTGGATTTTTCCTCTTCAGGTGGAGCACTTTTTACTTATCAGTGTTGAACAGCATCTGGTTCTGGTCCACCCATCTAACTAATCTGTCTGGGTCATCAGCTTATCCTGATGAGTGACCGCACTTTCCCACAGCTTAGTGTTATCAGTGAACTTTGCCAGTGTACTTTTCACCCCCCGCATCTAGATCATTGATGAAGATGTTGAAAAACACTGGTCCAAGTACCAAACCCTGGACGGACCCCTACTGACTACATTCCACCAGGTCGACACAGATCCATCCATTAATACTCGCTGGGTCTGACCCCACAGCTAGCTTCCCACCCATTGACTGTTGAATTGTTCAGCCCATAGCCCCCTAGTTTTACTTTGAGATCCTTATGGGACACCAAGTCAAGGACTTTCCTAAAGTCCAAGTAAATGACATTGACTTCATCTCCCTTATTCAAGTGGTCAGTAACCTGGTCACAGGAGGAGATGAGGTTAGTCAGACATGACCTACCTGCAACAAAACCATGTTGGCTGTCCTTCCGAATTTTCCTTCTATTAGCTTATCGCATGCGGACTCCCTGAGAGATTTTTCCTAGGATTTTTCCTGGGATTGAGGCAAGGTTGATTGGCATGTAGTTCCCTGGGTCCTCTCTCCTCCCCTTCCTGAAGATAGGCACAACACTGGCCCTCTTCCAGTCTTCTGGGACCTCTCAAAGAGGTTTGCCAGTGGTCCTGCGATGACTTCAGCTAGTTTGTTCAGTATTCTCGGATGGAGTTCATCCAGTCATGCTGATGTATAGATATCCAGGCTCTCTAGGTGTTCTTTCACTTGTCCTTGATGAAATTTGTACAAAGGAGGATGTCACTGCAACAATAGAAAGAGCCATTGCTTGTGCACAATTTCAGCTTATAAACATCTAGTTTTATGTTAAGGACACAAGAAGGAAAATTATTATTCTCAGATGATCTCTTGTCAGTGCTGTCCAAAAGAAAAACCACTACATTTGAAGTAATAGCCACTGTATGAATAATTAAATAAGTGTAATGATATTGTCACCATGTAGGTTTTTAAAAATAATTTCTTAAGCACAGAGACGTTTCAGTGCTAACCACGTTCAAAAGAACAGAGGTAGCAAAAAGGGCACATTACCAGCGTGGTTGAGATGCTATAGGTTCAAGTTCAGAGTCATGCTGAAAGCTGCTCCTGATTGATCTAATTTTAAGAGTATATGTGATTGTTTAGGCTGGGAATCAAAAAAGCATCAGGATGCAATGCAGGCTATATTACTCCTTTGTGTGCTGTTGGCTGCAGAAACTGGTTCATCCTAACTATGCTAGTCCAATAGGCTACTGGGCTTGCGTGAACCATTGACCCTGATTTAGGAAATTTCTCATGTGTTGGAAAGGAACAATGGTAGACTGTCATCTGAGAAAATAGCCCCAGGCATATTGAGAAATAGCCTTGTAAGCTGTGCTATGTAGCACTGGAACATTGATATTCACTTATATATCTGACTGTCATGGAAGTCCCCTGTGGCTCAGTGGTAGACCTCTTGCCTGCCACACAGGTGGCCCAGGTTTAATTCCCAGACACCTATACAATTACAACCCTGGAGGCACCACACATCTAGACTTAGTGGCTGCATCCAGACAAGTGAGCATGTGCCTGTTGTGGTGTCTCAAAGCAGTTGGGGATGCCACAAATAAAAAAGTATTCCCTGTGCTACATATTTGTAGTGTGGATTCTAAATTTGATACCTGGAAATCCTGGTATTAAAAAAAAAAAAACAAAAAAAACCCAACACAACAAAAAAATGCAGGAAAAAGGTGGCACAGGGCATGCTCCTGGAGTGGACCTGGAGGTAACTGGAGTCTGGGTCCTTCAAGGAGACACTGGCATCTGGTCAAGAAGTGTAGGAGGCTCTGTTGAAGTTCCCATACCACAACCAAGGCTGCCATCTGGGCCTGGCAGCTGTGCAACCTTGGGGCCATGGGTCCAAGGTAGCAGATGCTGTTGCAGGTAGCAACAGGTCACAGCCAGGCAGCAGCCCTCACTGACAGTCTCTTGCAGTGTGCAGAAGGTGCAGGTGCCACTCTAGGTTAGGGCTTCTTCAGCATTTCCACTTGGTACAAAGGACTAGTGTCCCCAGATGCAAACTGACTGCTCCGACGCTCCTGACCTGCTTGACAGGGCAGCTTTTTATACTGCTGGGGCCAGAACAGGTGCTGGCCCCAGCCTATAGCTCCCCCTGGCTGAAGATTCAGGAGAAGCTGGGCAGGGTCAGTTTGCCCCAAGTGGCACAATTTGCCCCAAACCAATATGCATGTTCAGACACCTGTGCTGAGGCACAAATCTCTGGGACAAATGTGTGCTGCTGCTATTTGAGCTGCTGCAAGCGCACGTGCCTGCATGTGTGGACGTGGCCAGTCTGGCCTTCCGATTCTGTCTTAGCGGCCTAAAGAGGGAATGGAAGTTCTGGGCAGCCTCTACTCCTACAAAAGCTCCTGTCTAGGCATATGTGCAAGAGGTCTGGATGACCTCTCACATGTACAGCATGCTCTGGAAGGATTGATGGTTGCTAATTCAAACTGTCATTGGTATTTATAATGCATCAATCAGCATATGCTGAAGGAAGAGCAATAGTGAAGGAGAAAGCAATTTAAGATGCAAACAAATATTGTGATTTGAAGCTTCAGGGGTCAGTCCTTGACTATAAGCTTTAGTGCTTGCATTTTACTTTTATAAATTAAAAACATATATTCCAAGGTGATATTTCCTGCTTGAAGAAAATCAATGTGAGTGAATAATAAGGGAAAGGAACAGCAATTTAGAGAGAGAAAAGTGTCAATGGATTGGAAAATCTTTTTCAGAAACTTTGTGCACTAGAATGCCGGGTCCTACAATCTGCCACTACAATGATTTTCTTATGTAATCTCTGTGATTATTTACCTCCACATTGCAGTAATGCCCAGAAGCCCCTTATTGCAGTAATGCCCGGAGGCCTCATTCGAAGATCTAGGGTCCATTGAGCTTGTAGATGCATGTAATTGAAAACACAGTCTCTAACTCCCAAGTGTTCTCAGTCTTAGCATATGACAACAGGCTGAATATAATGAAGGCAAAGAGGGAAAGAGAAGATAAGAAGAACGAGGCTTAATATGTATTACTAGCTGAAGCCCGCAAAGCACTTGTGATTTACATTTTTATTGCAAAAGTATTTCTTTAAATACAGGATTTTTAGTTATCCTTTGACCAAATACTTAACAGAATCTAAACTTATCACCCTCAAAGGTTATATAAAGCTGTCCATGTGTAAAGACAGGCTTAGGAATATAAATACATATTTTGTCAAGTCTGACCTTGTGACTTTTTTATAGTCACAGAGTAAGAGGACTTTTGTACATGTGACTGAAGGCCTTTGTACTTGTGAGGAAATTGCCCCCTTTAGTGGTTTGATTGCCTTTTTTTTAACAACATCATTGTGTAACAGTGTACATGTCTGTCAGCATGTTATGATTAAATTTCATAACAGTGTACACGTTTGGTGGCGTATTCTAATTTAAATTACTTTTTTACGTAGGAAACTAAAATACATCCCATGAATTTTAGCTTACTATGTAACAAATTACAGCAATATTCCTCAATTGTACAACGGCCCTATCCAGAGAAGGCAGCAGAGATGGCGCAGCAGACAGGGCGCTGGAAGCCCGGGCATGCTCAGGGAAACTTGGGCTTGATGGGCTTCCAGTGCCCTGTGCACTGTCCCTTCTGCTTTCTCTGGCTGCAAGCACACCCCGCCACCCTCCTACTACCTTCCTGGGGCAGCCAGTCTGTTTCTGGGTGGTCCAAGGTGACGGGGATGGTATATGGGATGCTGGAAGCCCATCAAGCCCTAGCTTACCCAAGCATGTCTGGGCTTCCAGTGTCCCATGCACCATTGGATTTGCCATATGCTGCCTGTGAGCTGGGGCTGTACCTGTGCACCTAGCACGCCATCCAGGTGGCCCTGGGGGGCACTGCCACCACAGAAGGAAGTACCAGGAACCCCCACAGCTCAGAAGGAACCCCCACAGCTCAGGGGCTGCTCAACCTGGCAGTAGCTGGCCTGGACAGGCTTGGCCAAGGCGGGGAACCTGGTGAGGGGCCTGATTTTAATTCTAGAGCCTACCTGCATCTCCTGCAGCCAGGGAGTGAGCTGCTGGGGGTCACACAGTTCCTGATATGTGGAGAACCCTGGTGCTTCCCTTTGTAGGGGCTGGTTCCAGGGGGCACTGCCACCATGGAGGGAAGCACCGGGGTCAGGACCATCCCTGGGGGGGAGGGGTGAATCAGGGTGACTGCCCCGGGCCCTGTGTTTTGGGGGGGCCCACAGACAGTGCCATACGGACCCTGCTGCAGCTGCTGCATGCCACTGGTTCTGCGCTTTGAACACAGGTTGATATGCCTCAGGCCTCACACACCCCTAGGGATGGGCCTGACCAGGCCTCCTGCAGCTCAGAGCCTGCTGGCAGCTCACCTCCCAGCTTCTTATTCTGCCTGTCTGGAGCAGTCTGCTTGGTTGTTTCAGTAAGCATTATGATTGGCTTCTGAGACAACCAAGCAGAGTGCTCTGGACAGCCAGAATGACCCTATTATTAGAATAGATGTTATTCTATGTCACGCATCCCTCTCTCGGGAGTAAAAGCTCTCATAATGATATTTAACTGCTGATTTCAATTGAGTTCTTTGTGTGTACCTTTTTTAATTGCTGTGCTTCTTAGATACTTGTGGACAAATTTCTTCAAGTTCAGAGGTTTGGAAAAGCTGGCATTTCTCCAGGAGGATGATGGGAATAAGATGGATAGCCTGAGAGCACCAGGAGGAAGGAAATTAAGAATGGCCATTTTTTTTCTATCTTTAAGAGTCCCAGCTGAAAGAAACAAGAATAGAGACAAGCTTTCACTTTTCCCCTATGCAAGTTGCCAATCCAAAATTTTTTTTTTACTGATATTATGTAAACCTTTTACTGACAGTCAATTTTTTTTTTACCGATACCTGTTTTTACTACTATGTTTTACATCATGTAAATTGAATTCTTTTGCCAGGCCCTGACCTGTTGGCAGGTCTCAGTTAGAAGGGCTGGTTTGAATGTAGGCAATACCAAGCATAGTGAAAATATAAAAGTGTGGTTGTCAGTAAAAAGCTTCCAGTAAAAAAAGCAGTTTCTTGGGTTAGCAATTCTCCCCCATAGATTCTCTGGACTGTGTGGAGGCATTTGAACTCTCTCATAAAAATGGATTGTGTTTACATGTAATAAACACATATGTACAATATACATTAATTTAATAAACATGATTAGAGATTGAACCATAATGTCACTAAACTGGATTAAAATGGATTGTGTAAGTATGTGCAAGTACACATCTAAATAATACTCAGTGCATAAAATATCAAATACTAGATTTGATTAAAATTGCTTCTATTTCAGTTAATTTGAAGTACATATTATAATGTATTTCTTTTATGTGGTAATAATATATAAATTATATATGTATAGATATGCATACACAACCCATTTTGCTTTTGATCACATATAAAAGCATATACTTATGTATGAATGTGTATGTGCATATACTATATTGCACAGGTATTATTAATACCTCTAAATATCCCTTTGGAGGCCACCAGTAATTTAATTGGTATTTAAAGTTCTATATCTCGAACCTATCTAGTGTTAGAGAGATGCTGTAGCCATGACAGTCCAGGAAATATGCAAGAGGCAAGGATATTGAGGGAACGAGTAATATTTCCTCCCTTCCTCTCCACACTCAAATACCCAGAAACCTTTCTGCCACCGTTTTGACCTAGTCTTTTGAACTTCACAATATGGCCTGTGCATCATTGAATCAACCTTGGCTTCTCTGATCTGTCACAGGCTTCTTACCCACGCTGATACATTATTTTGTCCTTCATTACTGTAGATAAACTAATCAGTTGCCTTCTCTATTTGCACTGTGCCAGGTTTGTTTGTACTTGGTGTAGCTAGCACAAAACCTTTTCAGTGCATGGAAATTTCCTTGAAGTATATGCAACCCTCGCCACAGCCCCGTCCAGATTCAGGGTTCTGGGGTGTCAAATAGTCTCAGTCAACCTCCCAGCTCCTCAGGCTGGGGCCACCTCTCCATGGAGTGCTTTCTTGTGCTTTCCACACTCACTGGAGTACATGCAGTCTAACTATTTACAGTTTATTATTTGCAAAACAGTCAACATATGAATAAGGTTAATAGTAGAACAGGATATCAATAATCTAATTGTCAAAGCCAGGTATTGATGAACTAAAACATTCTACAAACTCCAGCTTAAACCTTGAGACTCCAGTGAATTTCAGCAGGAGCACACACGGTTAACGCAAACATCAGCTCTCCTTCACACTGGCAACACAATAACTGTGGCTGGTGCTGCTGCTCTAGAAAGTCCTGCTCTCTGCTAGAGCCTGCATGGGGAAGAGAAGCTCTCCTCTGCTCCAGCTGTCTGTGGTAGCTGCAAAGAAACGCACACTGTCCCTCCTCCCCAAAAGCATCTCTCTCCAATTCCCAGACACGGCCCCTTGTGTTGATAACTGAAACAACCTTGGGTTTATCACCCACCCAGCCCTAGGCTGGTTCTGTTAGCTCTCATCAGATCAACACCCTGCCCTCCTAGGCAAGTCTACTTCATCACCCTTTTTTCTTCCACATGGGTCCCTCTGCTTCACAGAGGGGGAAAAAAAAGATTCCAGGGTGTCTTCTCCCTATCACTAAGGGCAGGTTCACCTCACCGGCAGACTACAGGGTGGTTCCTCCTTGAGCTCTGTGGTCCTGGGGCGCCTTCCCTTCTCTGAGCCTGGCTGAGTTCCCTCCCCTCTCCTGCCTCAGGAGCCAATCAAAACCATACATATCCTCTTGCACGCATCAATTTTCTGCAGACTTTCCCACTCTGCCTTGCAGGGGTCCTGAGCCCTGCTGCAAATCCACCAGCAGCTGTTATGTATATAAAAGTACATAAGTGACTGTCTGCATAGTTCCATAGCCCTTCTTGCTGTACTTGTGCAATCAGTGCAAAGTTCCCTGGGAGGTAGGCAATTACTTTCCCCATGTTCCTGTTCTTTTCTACAGTTTGGAGACTCAGTCATGGTGTATGTTGAATGACTTGCCCAAGGAAGTTGAAGGTTAGGCTGGGAACTGAACCTGTTTCCTGAATTTTAGTCCAGAACTCCATATGCTACCAAGCCATGCTTCTCACCTGTGGTCTCTGAGGTGCAGAGACATGTATCTGATCACTAGGGCTATGGCTACATTGGGAGAAAGGTATTTTAACATGCACTGAGTTCTTAAACATTAAAATCCTGTGCAGACAAAAGCAGCTAGGGTTTTAACGTAGGGTTTATTTCCACATGGTCACAATTAATACAGCAATAATCGTGCCTACAGAAGGATTTTTAACACATTAGTTGGCACAATTAAAGAAAAAAACCCAAACAAACCATTTTTTGATAAAGAAGATGGGACCTAGGTAGACACCATATTCACCACAGATAGAGAGCCTGGCATCCCTGCTTCACTCAATTCTCCCTGCCTGTGCACATGCTCATGCCCATCCAACTTTTCACCCTTTCTTTACCATTCAGTAAAACTGTCATTGTACATGTTTAGAGAAAGGACTGAAGCTTCTGTCACAGATCATGTCTGAGATGCTTTTCAGCTAATTCAGTGGGGGACCTGCACAGCCAGCTGGACTTTCTCACAGGCATTCTTGTTTTAAAGTGCTGTTGCTCAAAGCAATTGTTTTATTTCATCAGAGCTTGGAATAACTGCACCAACCTTTCACATGTTTTGTAACAAGCTAGGGTGGGAATTATTTTGCTGGAAAATGCATTGAATTTTTGATACTGTACTATATGACCTAAAAGTGCCTGCTGGAGATGATGCCTCTTCATTTTTCAGTAGTGACTTATGACTATTATTAGAATTAGTAGGTAGATAGTATTTAAAATGAATTATGTGGCTTCTTAATGTTACAGCAAATAACAAAAATAAATTAGCAGTTAAATTAGCATATTGATTGGCTGGATGAAGTATGCATACTCTGGCAATAAATAACTTGAAATATTATTTTTTCAAGGAGCTTTGAAGGTCTTTTGTAGCCCATTTTTATAGTAATAAAGGAGGGCTATAGTTTACCATACATTGGCTTTAGTAATTTGTTTTTCAAAACATAAGTTTTCAGGGTTAATTGCATCTGATGCCTCATTCTAATCAGCATCTAATAGTCAACTATTACTAAAAGAGAAAGTAAAGCATTATATAATCAGTTTTTCCTTGTGCTTTTTCTGGAGAACAGATTAGGAGATAATGCACAACACATCAAGCGGAATTACAGCATGCATTTGAGTTGTACCCTGTAAGGATGTAGCTTTGCTTTTCTTTTTGTCCATTCTGAACATGTTCACTTTGATCTTTCTTGAGTCTTTCTACTTTTTGGGAACATTGGTTCTCAGTTGCACTGAAGTGTCAAGCTCATTTTCTCAGGTTGAATAGCTGTCTGGAATATGTTTCAATAGGTTTGTCTGGGGTACATTTTGACATGCGTAAAACACATAATACAATACGGCAATCATAATTCAATGCAGAAATAGCCCACTCTGCCACCATGGGCATATAGATTCCATCCCTGCATGTTTTCTAATATACATTTTCCTTCCCTGCTCCCAAAATAAATAATACATTTAGGTGTATATCTTAGTGCTCTGTGTGTGTCTGAGAGGGAGAAGGACAAGAATTCAAATAGTGTGAAATTTGCATTTCCTTAGTAGCATTTTTAAAATCCCTCTCAACCTTTTTCTTTTCATGAAAGGAACAGGAACTCAGGACTTCATCTGAGTGAAGAGTTCCAAATCTTTCACCCATTCTTTTGCTTAGAACAGCTTGTTTCAGGTGTAACAACTTCATTTTCCTTCTAGCCAATGAAGTTGTAATAGCTGCACTTGCATGTGGGGAGGCAGGAAGTTAAGGATAGAAAGAATTTGCTTTGCTGGTGGGAGCCTGGAGACTCCAGCTGCTGTTGCAACAGGAGCAGTAAGGGGAATGCACCAGGCAACAGCCTGGGGGCTGCCATTTAACTCCTAGTGGCCTGCACGCAGCCCATAGGCCACCAGTTGGACAGTCCAGGGTTAGATCATTTGAATGGGTGGCAGGTTCTCTACTACAGTGTTCACTCAAGGTGTGACCCTGGCAAAATTGTTTAACCTCTCCTAGTATGTATACCGGCACAAACTGGGAATGATATATATGTAGCAAAATGGCTCCAATTTAGTATTGGGTGAAGCAAGGTATGTAAAGAGGTTTGAGATCCATGTGGGAGGTATGCCCCAAATTCAAAGTATGGTATTATTTTTTGAGGTCATCCCATCTTCTTTAACTAGTTGTTTGGTTTGTTCTCATCTGATGCTCTAGCCTGTGCACTGCAGGGCTGGATTAAGATAAAATATGGCCCTTAAACATGGTATGTTGCTGCTATAGTGCGGGACCCACTTTGAGCAAGCATGGGAGGTTGTCTTCCTTTTAAAGACAGTTAGCAACAGGGAAAACAGCATATGTCAAACACCTAGAGAGGTAGGGTCAACAACATGTGACTGTGGCAGGCTGAGCCTACCCACTAAAACAAACCAATTGCTGGCATAAATACCGCGTGCTTTGTTGTTGACCCCTCCTCTCTAGGTGTTTGACATATGCTGTTAATACAGGAATGGTGTAATTCACTTCTTTCAGAGCCTGTATTTGAGGGTGTGTGCAGACTCAGGAAAGTGTCACTGCATTGACACTCAGCTAAATTCTCAAGATCTTTTTCAGCAGCCATGAAAGTTAGATCCTTTAGATCCTTCCTTTCTCCCTCTTCCTCTCCCCCTTCCCCCACCTTTTGGGGTGGGGGGAGAAGAAGAGTCCCTCTTTTTAAAATGGAAGCCAAGATTCTATTGCAATCACCTGAGTCCAGAAGCAGGTGTATGGTATCAATACCTCATTCCAGCTCTGGCCTAAATCTATTACCTTTCCATTATCTATGAAGAGCATTACCTACTTTAGCCACAGATTCAGCTCCCTCAGTATAAGGGTCTTGAAGAGGCATACTGTCAGAATAATTCTGACCTTTCTTGTAGTACATAATGGAATCTAATATGTCACTCTACTGATCTCAGTGAGTGCATCTACATGTGTGCTTTACTGTGGAATAGATTAAGTAGCTCCTCTGTGAAGCATCACCATCTATACGTGCACTGGTATTAGGGCACAGTAAGCTAATTAATGACAGAATGATTAACTGCACTAAAATGCACATGTAGATGGTAACCGGGCAGGGGCCAGGCTCCTGGCTACTGCCTAGCCACTTGACTCCACAGGTTCTACACCCTCATGCCCCAGCCAACTCTTCTACTTCCCATTGCCACCACCCCAATCTGGGCCTGCTCTGCCCCAGCTCAAATTGCTGCTGCTCCAGGTGCATGTGTAGATGCTGCACCTGGGAGCAGATTACTTCAGCTCAAACAGCTCCAGAGTTTATTGCTTCACCTTAATTTCACTTGTAGATGTATCCGGTATCTTCTAACTTGTGATAATGGGGCTATAATGGAGGGTGGGAAGAATGAGGCTCTTCAAATTACTGTCAGAATAAAAAAGGACATAATCCTTCGCAGAGGAGAGAGAGGATGAAATGGGCCAAATGGTACTCTGAAAATGGACATTTAGTGAGAGGAGCTGTCTGATGAGGTTTGCTTTCATGCTGTTGACTTTCTGTATTGTCCAATTTAGAATCTTAAGGTCAATGAAATGTCTAACTCTTCCTGAGGGCTTAACAGCCAGAGACGTCTGTAGTCTGCACCAATTATCCACAATTTGAAAACTGTACTGATTTTACCTTTGTATTATGTTTTAGGCTGCCTGTTTGAAGATGACCTTTGCAAACCTTTTGAGATCTGCATAAATGGTAAGTCTGAATGATTTGTTTTGCTGTCCAGTCTGCGCTCTTCTGTGTAATTGCATAAGTTAAACTCAATAAGTGGAAATGAAGTTGGAAGTATGTCAATTTGTAGCAAGCTGCTATTTAGTAGTAGTTGTTAGGTAGAATTAAATCCTCTTGGCCCTAGTGAGCCTTGTGACAAAAAGACCCTTTCTTGGTGAGTAGAAATAAAGATGCATTGAAACATGCTGATTTTAAAAAATGTCATAGTACAGAATTGAAAGAGCTGTTCCATCTCTTTATTTGTTTCCTTTTCTAGAGCACCATGTTAGTGATTGTGTGTGTCTATCTGTTTTTCAAGACAGGTTCTTTTATTATTGTAACAAAAGATGGTTTCAAAGGAATCTTTCTCTGTATGCTAAGAATGGGACCATTTTATTCAGAACACACTGTTTTCCTTTTTACATTTTTGTTTGAGCTACCCTACAACTGCAATAAGCATCTTTTGTCTGCTTTCCCTCCCTCCTTCCCTGCAGTGAGACAAGAAAACAGATACAATACTATGGGTGGCTTCAGATAAAAGTCCACTGAAGTGGTAGCATCAACCTCTTCAGGGTTGTTAGTGTCCTGTGTGAAATTGCTTCAGTCATGTTGGGTTGGGGATACACTTTTAAAACATTTCTATTACTGTAAAAATTTACAGTGTGCAAATACATTATTATAGGTTTGTTACAAATCGTTGTACTCTTTATGAATGAGTGCCATAGAATATAGGAAGAGACCACTGCTTCAGGAAGTGAGATGTAGTAGTCAGTATTTTATTTTAACACCATGCAGATTTTAGTTACTCATTTAATCAAGGTACAGAAGCATTGGCTAAGTATTGTGGAGGCTGTTTAAATATGTTGCTGAACCAGGGTCTTTTACGCAAGTAGGGGTGAGTATGAAAAACAGAAATATGGGGGAAAAATATACAAAGGGCATGGGAAAGAATACATTTAATCCTTCAGTAAATGCTCCAGTTGACTTCATTTTTAGTGGGTGCATCTAAATTAAACACTTACTGCAGACTTGCCTAATTAGCTCCACAGTAAAGCATCATTATTTACATGAGCTATTAGGCCGGAGTAAACTAATCAATTCCTCTAAGATAGTACTGCCCAACAAAAGTACTATTCTACATCAGAGTTATTTACTCCGCTGCAATGCCTGTGAAGATAGTGACTGGGGCTGGCTGGGGCATGAGAGAGCCAGCAGACAGCCCTGCACTGTAGCAAGCCCTGCACTATAGCACCCTTATGTCCTACCCAACCTCTCTGCAGCATGTTGAGCTGGGCAGGAGCAGCCCCGGGATGGCAGATTGATTCCCTGTGCCCTCTGCCAGCCGGCTGTGGCTGCAGGCACACATGTAAACACTATGTCCAGGAGCAATAAACTCCAGTGCAAAGTGTTTCTAAGTTCATTACATCTAATTAATTTCACATGTAGATGTGCCCAGTGACTGCTAAAATAACCTGTAAAAGAGCACCACGTTGCTCAGACTGCTTTGTTGGATATAAAGGAAAGTTGTGCATTTTTTTTTTTCAACTTATCAAACACTTTTTTGTTTTAGCCAGTGGCTAGTTGGAGACTGGGAGGTATGAGTGTCTATTGTTTTATCCAGCAAAGACAGTTCAATGAGCTCAAAAGATTTATGCAACAGAGATGCAGTCTCAACTGCTTTCACTTCTTTATTAACAAGAAGACTGTACAATAACATTTCACACAAGAATTGTGCCAGTAAAGTTCGATTTCCTTTCTAGGCTTCTTTCTGTGTGCAAAGGTGAGATTTTAAAAAGTCCTCAACTTTTTAAAACTTTTATCTCGGAGGCAGGCACTCCTGGTGGGGCTTTCCCCAACACTTTTCCCTCCCTCAGCCTGGGCAGGTGGGTGGGCACATGTGGGGGGGAACAGAGCGCATCCCAGGGCACGGTGGCGGAGGGGTGAGGGGCACTGCCCGGCCCCCCACTTCAGCTCACTCTGTGCCTGCTTCCAGGAGCAAGGCTGGGGGGGCGAGGGCAGCAGTGCCCTTCTGCATGCCCATGTGTGCTGCCCAGCAGGGGAAGAAGGGGAGCTCGCACGTGGCAGCCACCGCACTGCAAGGTGCAGCAGCAGCAGTGGCTGCTGTGTGTGAGCCTCCCCTCCCCTGGCCAAGCACACATGTGAGGCCCACAGAGGGGCACTGATGCCCTCATCCCTGCTCTGGGCAAGCAGTGTGGGGCATGGCGGCAGTGTAGTGGTGCTGGTGGCCGCCGCCATGTGAGCAGAGGTGCAGTGTGGAGGCAACTGCTGGCGGTGGTGAGGTGGCGGCTGCCAGTGGTAGTGGCAGCGTGGTGGGCAGCCACTGCATGCCAGCACCACTACACTGCCAACACTGCCCCGTGCTGCTTGCCCAGAGCAGGGCCAGGGCAGTGGTGCCTCTCTGTGAGCTGCACATGCCCACCTGGCAGGGGGAGCGAGGCTCACACACAGTGGCCGTCACTGCACACTGCGTCCCGTGCAGCTTTCCCACCACCAGCTACAGGCAAGTGGTGTGAGGTGCGGTGGCAGCAGTGCAGTAGTGGTGGTGGCTGCCGTATGTGCCCCTGCACCCCCGCCCCGGCTGGGCAGCACATGTGTCCCCCCTTGTCCTCCTGGGAGCGGGCACAGAGTGAGCTGAGGTGGGGAGCTGGCAGTGCCCCTCGTCCCTCCATCACTGTGCATGCTGTGATGGGGGGCATGCTGTGCTCCCCCTCCTCTCCTTGCCTGGGCTGAGGGAGGAGAAAGTGTTGGGGAAAGCCCCACCAGGAGTGCCTGGCAGCTGGCAGGCACTCCATATCTTCTCCCAACACATCCTTGCTCCCCCACCCCCAGCAGCAGTAGTGTGGTGGCTGCCGAGTGTAAGCTTCCCCCCTCCCCTGCTGGGCAGCATGTGTGTGGCCTGCAGAGGGGCACTGATGCCTCTGCCCCCCCTCCTGGGAGCAGGTACAGAGATGTGCTCCTCCCTCATTCTCAATCTGCCCCCCCCACAACCCCTTCCTTTCCCCCTGTCCCCCACACACACATCTACCTGCTGGGGTGTGTGTGTTTGCCTGTGCCTGCGTGTGTGGGGCTGGGGGCTGTTGGGAGTAAGGGGCACGAGCAAGATTGGGGAGGCTGTGGGGAGTGGTGAGAGAGACTAGCAGGACTGTGGGGGGGCTTTAATTTTTATCACAGATTTTGGATTTTTTATCAGAGAATTTGTGATTATATATATTTTTTTTTATCAGGGAAAACCAGGATCCCTGCTTATGACTTCCTCTTCCTGCTTCCATGTGCCTCAGGGATTTGTAGACCACAGTTGCAGCCAGCAGTATGTTTGAGTTGGGGAAGGGGTATTTAACCCCTCTCCCTGGCCTTAGACCCCAGCAGGGCTTTTCCTGGGGGGAAGTCCCCCTGCTGTAAACGGCTGCATCCCCAGCAGGGATTGCCCCCCACCCCCATCAGCCAGCCCTTACTGCTCCAGCTCAGGATCACAGGGGCTAGGCTGGCTCTGCTTACTGGAGCAGATAGCACAGCCCAGCCCAAGGCTGGAAAGCATGCTAGGGGACTATGTTTTAACTTGAACCAGGAAGGGGTCTGGGACAGAAGTTTCATAAACCAGTTTGACTCGAATCAGTTAAGTCTGATACTATATTCAACCAGGTTATCTTAACCAGTTTCAGCCATTTTGAAACTGGTTTATGTGCACTGAACTTCTGTTAAGGTTTAAAATAGTTTCTGATCACTTAAACCGGTTTATGTGTAACTTATGTCCCAAACTGGAGTATGAGTAAAGCTTCTGTGGGAAGTAAGGAAGGGGAGAAGCAAATGGAAATGAAACTCATCTTTAAAAACATCAAGGGAGCAGGATCAGCATCACTAGCGATAGATACGTTTATTTTCAAGCTTCTAAAAAGATCTGAGAAACATGGTATGGCCCCTCCCAAGTTACTTTTTTGCACGCCTGTGCCCTCATTGTTCCACAGATATTCCCAACCTTTGTAACTTGTCCTTTATATAGGAGCTCTGGGAGCTGTGGAGTTCAACCCTTTTTTGCGGGATGGGGGGAGCAACTTGTTTAGTTTTCCAACGAAGAAGGTGTTTTAAAAAAAAATTAGACACTGACATGTTTTTTGCTAGACATTCCCCTACATTCAAGGAAAGGAGGATTAAAATATTTCTGTATTAATAATAGTCTTACTGGATTGTAAATTCTCATATAAAATAGAAGAAAAGGGAGGAGTTAATCAATTAGGTGATATGTTTGTTAGGCCTTATGCTAGTTACTTTGCGCTGCAGAAACTATTGTGTTGTGTAGCAATCATTGACTTTATGCTGCTGTACCTGAGAATTTTTGGCCTCGGTGCTGAGATCTCTTTTATGTTTACTTAGTGTCTTCTGCAGCATTCATGCAGTATTAATTTTCTTCCTTAAACTTTTTATCAATTTCCTGACCTACACTGACTCAGTAAGTGGGTAAAAAGGAGCATATTGTTTTATGTTTACTTTAATAGTATGAGAAGTAGCCAAGCAAGAAAACTTGGTTTTCCTGGGTTTTATTTACTAAAGCAGGTGTGTAAAAAAAAAAAAAAGTCTTTTGTTTGCCAATCCAGAAAACCAGTTCATGGTGCTGTCTATAAAATGGAGGAAATTTATACTTCTCCTTTTGTGAAGGGCTTTCAGATCTGTAGCTGAAAAGTGTTAGATGAGAGCAAGGAACTGTTATTTCTAGGCACTACTAGAAATCTGTGAACATTACTTTGCATCCCAAAGGTTGGAGATGGATGGATGCTTCCAGGTGAACTTCTACAATGCAGATGAAAACAGATAATCAAACATTTCAAGGCTAAATCAAATTGGAGTAAACAGACATATTAGAAATAAGAAGAGAAGATCAGAAATAGCTGGGGGCAAGAAGTAGTAGAATTAATGTGTATGATAAAGTAGGGAAGGAAGGAATTTTCAGAATCCCTTTTTGACCGAATGCTATAGAAAATCTCATGCTGTTTTGCATAAACTGTTTTACTTACCATTTGCAATGTAAAACCTGTCAGCTTGCTGCTGTTGCACAGCTATCAAATTACAGGGCACAAAGCAAATATAGAGTTGCTGATAGAAAATAGTAGCAAATCCAGTCTTGTCCTTTCTTACAAAATCACGCTGTACATTGCAGACTGGTGGTAGCACTGGGGAAAACAGCATATGGTGCAGGCAAGGCCATTAGTTTGAAAATAGCTATATCCCCAGCTTTGTGTTTCTCCCTTTGATTAAAGTATTTGAGCTGCTCATATTGAGAGCTGGTATTATTTCCTTTTAAGTAATCTCCAGATCATTTGCTTCAGTCTCCATATATATCTGCTGCTTTCATATCCTTCTTTGGATGCTACAATATCTTCACTTCCCATCAAGACAGCATTTAAAAACTAGGATGGTTTTTATTTATGGAAGATACAGTGTTGTTGCAAACCTACTTGCAGCATGAAATCATAACAGGGACTGGGCAGGCAAGATCTGATTGCAGAAAATAACTGTGTGAGGCCAACCAAAAAAGTTAATTAACTATAGTGGCTGGCACTCTGCGTATCGTTAAGTCAAGCCTCATTGACAACCACTAAACCTCTCTCAGGAAGACATGGTCTAATGTCTGAAATAGTGTTTGAAGACGCTGTGTCCCTGAAAGCCTGTACAAACAGTTTTGCCCAGCTGAATCAATATTGTTTTATATAAGCAAGCTGTACTTGTTAGTAGGAACTTAGATTAGGGCAGTATACTGAAGCCTTCCAAGCATGACAGCACAAAGCTATGAACTTATCCAGATCTGGATGTCTCCAAATAATTTAGAATATTAATACCTTTTTTAACCTCAGGATGTGAGCTTCCTTGAACATTTTTGGATATTAGTAATTGCATGTGTTGATGACAAGCCATAAATGGTAAACGTGCTACAGATGATAAGGGAATAGAGTAAGGATCCCTGAAGCAATTTCTTGAGTTTAATGCATTATGCTTTGAGGTTGTCTAGATCATTGCCTAATAGGATGGACTTGTGGAGAGAGAAACACCTCAGCATTGTTTAGCTAACAGATGTTTAGTCTGAAGCTATAGCTGCATCAACAAGGCATTACAATTAGGATAAAATCAGAGGTTTTGTAGAAAGGTTTGTAGAAATCTGTGTATGAACATCCTAAAGCTTCTCAGTAAGTATCACTATTTGTTAAATGCAAATTCATGTTTTAATGGAACTTGCTTCTAATGGCACTGCTATCTGATTTTATCTTAAAATATATAGAATTTTTCTTCTCCAAGCATGTCAGAATATTTTACAAACAGAAATGAAGTCTAACGCCAGCCAAGACAGTGTTGGAGATGTCTCAAGTAAGACTGATGTTGTGATGTCTAACCTGACTTCTAGAAGAAAAATTTAGAGAGTGTATATATGTGAATGAAACCACTTACTTTGAAGGTTCTCCCATAACCACTTGGCATACAGAAATCAAACTATGTTCAACATGAATATTCAAAATTGAATATTCTTTTGAGTACACTGTACACAGGAAATAGACTTTTCAGAATCAGATATTAAATTCAGGAAAGAAGCAACCTTTCAGATCTATTTTTAACTCCGAAAATAGCTTTGGTCTGTGAAAATTAAAGGCTATGTGGCAGTTGTATGTATCCATGTTTTCAAAAGACATAAACACCTCAATTTACTGAAATCAATAGATGTTGGATACATGGATGCCTTTGAGGATCTAGACCATAACACTTTAGACTTTCCAAGCACTTGTGCAGACTTCAAATAATGTTTCCAATATCTTGCATGGTAAATGTATTTTCAGGTGAGGAGATTACATTTAGTGCAAATTTTCAGAAGACATTTTTGGATTTTGGGTGCCTAACTTTAAGTGCTACCTAGCAGCTTATTTGGAGAGTAACTCTGAGGTGGTTTTCAGTTGTTGGGAAGCTTCTTGTACAATCTCAGTTTTGTCACTTTCCCTTGTTAGAGAAGCAATGAGAACATGAAAAAAACGATTTAAATGTAGGATCTGATTACATCGTCAAAAGCTGCACAGATGTATATTAGGTCTTGTCTTCACTGTTGAAATACAATGTTTCTTACCTCTTAACAAATGTTCATGAACTATCTTGAGATGCTAACACAGTGATGACAAAGTACTTTAGTTTTACCATAGTCAAGTCCAGGCAGCAGCATATAGCTGACCTTGCCTAGTTTACCTCAGCGGCCACATCTACACATGTGCTTTATTGTGAAGTAGACTAATTACTGCAGCCTAATAACAATCCCACATGTAGATGGTGATGCTTTACTTTGCAGCTAAACTAATTTATGCCTGGCTAATTTACTGTGATTAAACACATGTGGAGATGCTGACCATGGGCCTAAATTGCACCCAGCCAGCCAGGGGGCTAGACTTCTGCCTGCCACCTAGCCTGCCACCTCTGCCCTTTCAGCACTCTTGTGTCCCAGCCAGCCCCTCTGCTTGATGCTGACCCCTGGTGCTTCCTACCAGGCTGGGACTACTCTTCCCTGGCTCAGTGTGCTGTAGCCTCAAGAGAACGTGTAGACACTGCACTGGGGAGTAGTTTACTTTGACTCAAACTGCTGTGGAGCTTTTTGCTTTGCATTAATTGCATGTGTAGATGCACTCAGTGGGCGTGTCTACATGTTCAGTAATGTGCCCTAGTTACTGTGTATTAAGTTTAGTACTTAGTTAACCAATGCTCAGTAACTTGTGCTATTGCACAGTAGTGCCAACACATGGAGTTTTGTGGGTTTTTTTGTTTGCTTGTTAGTTTTTTTTACACTTACTGCACAGTAGCCTAATAACACAGTTTTTGACCAGCACACTACTGATAAGTGTTTACTCTTGTGAGCACTTAGCCTTTTTTTTCAGTCTTAGATTATGCATGTAATAGGAGTGCCCAGTAATAAGCCCTGACTTTTGTGCAGGACAGCATTGCTACCAGTGAAGTGAGTTTATTGTGACTTTGGGGGTCAGTTTTGAAGGTTTCTTATTTTTGGTGCAGCAGTGGCTTTATGTTTGACTTCTGGTTTTTAATATTTTTGTGAGGTGCCTCATGGCTTTTCAACAAATTTCTACAGAATGAAAATGCATAATTATTTGCCACTTCTCTCCTACTTCCTAACCCTGCAATTTCTTTTCTTTCCTGTTTACAACCTGTCAGCCAAATGGTGTGCTGGAGGGGCTGTAATATTACATTCACTCCAGGTACTCGTCCATATCTCATTTTAGATTATACCATAATTTACAGAATGTAGGGTTCCTTATTTGTTAAACCCTATTGACTTAACGCTGAGTATTAAGAGTTTTCTCGGTAGATGTGACCCTTTTATTTCCAGGATTGTGAATTATACTGCAGAGCGATGCCTGTTTTTATTTGCTGCTTTCTGGGCAGCAGATAAAAGTCTGAATAGCTTGGAAAAACCCAATAAGTTATGAAAAAATTATTACTTTTACACATGCCTATAATTTGTAAATACCAAATTTGTTAATGTTTTGGTGCTAATGTATGGTCAGCCCCTTCACTGTTTCTGTATTAAACTCCTTTGTAAAAGTGATCTCAGCAAATTTTCCAGCAACCATTGCCAAGTTTGATTAAAGAGTTGTTTTCTGTTTTATTGTGCTTTTATTACACTTAAAAGAATAATAAGAAACCTTAATTTGACATCTGGGAGACTATGAAAAATTGCAGTCAGTTTGGAAAATAGATTAGGTAGTCTCAATAAAATTTGTTCCTGATGAAACATGAGAATTTGAAAAGGACAGTGTGGGCTGAAGAGACAGAACAGAACACCAGGAAATGATGTGCTGGCAGTGAAGTGGAAAGATAGTGAATGTTGGTTTGGTCTGAACACTCTGGCAGTGTCACTAATTACAGTCTTCATGTCACCACCCTTTCCATCTGACATTGGCTTTAGGAGTTGATGTAGCTTGCACCTTGAACAAGATTAAAGCGTTTGGTTTATGGTATGTGGCTAAATTGGGCAGAGAGCAGTTTGCTCCTTTACAGAATCATTTAGGTATCATGTAAGGACCCGGATGAACATATTAGAAAACAGGACATCATAAAATAAATTGCCCCAGCAAAAACTAGATGGTAGTTTTTTAGTGTGGCCTAGTGATGACTCTCTTTTAAGACAGTTAAACCTAACTGTGTTTGAGCGGGATATGAACTTTGGTTTCTAGGGATAAAAGGGAACTATTTACTTACCACAGCATAATGATACTCAGTTTCTAGAGTTTACAATTCCATGAATTGGTATATGATGTAGGAGTTGCATGCTACAGTAGCTTTGCATTGGGTGTGTGTTTCCTTATGTCCAGTGTCTTCTCCTACTCAAATATCAACCAAGGTATAAATATTATGCAGGAGCAGCAGTGATTAATCAAATATCAACCAAGGTATAAATATTATGCAGGAGCAGCAGTGATTAATCCAGTAAAACACAAAGCACTGAACAATAAAACCTTTCAAGAGGGAATTAGACTGCAAACCTTGAGCACATAAGTTTGATGGCTGATACAGTTGCACACAATTTTTATTCTTAACATGTACCCTTTAAAAAATGAAAAACTCTATTATTATTATTATTATTATTAATCTCCAATTAAATGGCTTGTAAAAGTGTGGAATAATGTACTTGACTACCTGTGCATTAGAACCATATCGTCTTCTATAGTGTATACTATTTATGAATAAGTATACCAGCCAAATTCTGAACAACTGAGTTTTCTGTGGGGGGGGGAGAAGGGAGGCCATTCACTTGTGTTTTAATACTGTATTCTCCAGTAGTTTCTGAATTGGGATTTTTCATTTGAATCCTTCAGTTGTAAGGACTCATCTGCTGTGCTGATACTATGTCTCTTTGCATAAGATCAGAGCTTTTCCAAAATTCTGCCACTCCCCAACTGTTGTTCAGGGGGTTATGCATTTGCTGGCTGCTTTCCATTCATAATACTGCAATTTATTCATTAATAACAAGATGCTAAGGAAATGGACAGAATTTCATATAGACTTCCTAGCACTTGCCAAACATAAATTAATTTTGACTTGCAATATGCCAGCATAGGCTGATCTAAGACTCTGAAAAGGGGAGTGCAGCTGGTGTGGCACATAATCACATAGAACACAACACTCTTTTTTCCCATTAAAGAGAAACGAGATGCTTTACTAATATGCAAGGGGCCTAGCAGTGTACTATTTAGTTGAAGACCAAAGCAAAAACAAATTTAACTATTGGAATGTGTACTAATTTGCTACATTATAAAAAAAAAAAAAAAATGTTTAAAAATCACAAGCTAGGCAAAAAGTAGCAAAACAGTCAAAAGATATTGTGCTATTAGTCTTGTAGGCATTACAGTTAAATGTACATCTCTTACTCAGATTCATATAATTAAATCTTAGACTTCTTATGTGTCTTGACAGTGCCTCCAATACTTCACTGTCAGTCATTTCTACACCTGAGCTAACATTATCACATATAATTTAAGGTTTTTACCTAGAGCTCAAAACAGTGCAGGGCTGTGAAATAGAAGAAAGACATTACTAGGAATGGCTAACAGACAGTAAAACTGAAGAAAGGATAGTTTGAATAGTGGAACATCAAGACTGCTACAAAGGATATAGGGTCATTTAACACCTGTGGAGTAGGGACAGATAAGCAGGGAGATAATGAGCAATGAAGTCAGTTGACTTTCTCAGCACTGCCTGAATACAAATGTTGCAGTCCCTTGAAGTTGGTTTTAACATTTTTGGTGGGGTAGGAATCAAAGGGGATTGCCACTGTACCACTGCATCCTGCCCCCCTTCTTACCCCCACCCAGATCCACCCCTTATGCCAGCCATGTAATAAGTAGAATCATCTGTGTTCTACAGGTGATGGAGGAGAATGGACTAAGGCCCAAACAGGTTAAATGTCTTGTCAAAGGATGTAAAAAGAAGATGATGGCAAAAATCAGAAATAATATGCAGATCAGCTGGTTCAAAGTCCATCTTCCTTATTGCAGCAGCAGTACATACAGATCACAGTGACTCTTGGTTTGCAGGCATTTTTTTATATAGAAATGCATTTAACTGTAAATAGCATGCACTCCAAGCTGCATAACAAGCTAAGGGAGGTTGCAGATAAGAGCTGTAATTTTTGTGTTTAACTTTGAAAAATGGAACTTGAAGTAATGACTTACCTATTCTGGGTGAACCAGAGAGAATTCAAAAGGGTACAACACTTAAAGAAAAAGTGCTTCTCTTGTATTTAGTAATGGATTTCAGGATCAGTACCATCCTGCAGTGTATCCTGTGAAATACCTTCTGCCATGGGCCCAATATACTAGTCCCAAATAAATTTCTTAAGTTCTGAGTTCAATGCTGAGCTTGTAGTTTGATCCATAGGTCACATACATCCTTGTTATCAATTTTAAATTAGTTCTGTAATAACCAAGAATTGCCAAACATTTAACTTGCTGTTCTATCCAGTATAGTAATCTTGCTTCTCCTGCCTGTCCCAGGGGTACAAGCACAGGGACAACACAAACCCAAAGGAGAGACCCCAAAACCGAGAAATACCTACCTACTTTAGGTTACCAAATGCCAACAGAACAACGCCGAGGGGAAAAGCCCACGTGGTTCGTTAGCCGCGCTCATATACAGTTGAAGCTGGCGGGTGATGTCAGGGACATATGCTGGCCAGCTGTGTTAAAAGCTGGCACTAGCAGGAAGATGGAGAGAGCGGGAGAGGCAGTGGAGGCTGCAGTGGCTCTCCACACCGGTGATGGGCAGTGCCGGCAAGGAAAAGAAAGTCCCGAACAGGGAGAAATGATCCAGGCAGCAGCAGCTGCCCACAGCCTACACACTGGTTACAGGCAGCATCGGAGTGTGGGAGAAGATGCCGTCCTGAAACAAGCGGCGGACGCTGCAGAGGTGAAGGCAGTTCCATGCTCCGGGCACCAGAAGCACTGGATGGTAGGAGGGGAACCGACTGGGAGAAGAGCAGAGGAGAGCTCTGTTCTCTCAGAAGCAGAGAGGGGAGCAGCATTAGGGGATGCGGGCAGGCTCTGGCTACAGGGCAGGGAGAGAAGAGAGACTGTTGTTCTTGATCTCCCTCTTTCCCACCTGCCCTCCTTTTCTTTGTGTCCTAAATTTTTGTTTCTTCTTGAGTATAACACTGGGTTACCTTGCATTTGGTTTTTTTTGTATTTTCATACTGTGGGCAATAACTTTGAGCCATGAGGTCTGGGGAAGACATAACAAGTCACAAGCGTCGCTTACAGGAAGCAATCGGTAACCAGCACTGAACAGGAGGGAAGAACCCACAGGAGAAGCGAGCACCCAACAGACCGAAAAGCCTGTCAAGGCGAGAATATGACCTGATACCCGAGAAAGCGCGAAGACCATTGAGACTGGAGGGCAAGCTGCAGTGACATCAGGCTGTCCGCCATAGGCTGGTGTATGGACGGGGTGTAGAGTCCCACGAATATACATTGGGAGGAACGTCCAACCTTGAGGGACCTCCAGCAGGACATCCCACCACTGAAGTTGCATCCAAAGTCATGGCAGGCGAGTTCTGGGGTACTTCCTGGGGTGATCGGGGTCCCTACCAGAGGTTGCATGAAGCCTCTCTACATCTATCACCAGGTGCCCACGCCAAGGCAGTGTGCAAACGGATTTTCAAAGAAAGGTGGGCACGCTACCATACTTTAAAAGAGTGAGAGAAGAGAAGAAGAATTGCATTTCCCAATGGAGGATGCAGGCAGAAAATGCTCTAGTGGCAGACCTGCCTGGTAAGGATGTTGAATAGTGCCCAAACAATATATCTTATCTTTCTTCCACTTTTAACCCAAATATTGATGGTTTACATTCATCCCCACTCCTAACCCCCTGGACCTGTTTCTTCTCTTCTGCACCCTCTGGACCTCTTTGACAGGCTTAAGGGGAAGAAGCCTCCCCAGGATGCCTTGTCTTTCATCATGTGTTCTCCTGACACACTCCTTTGCCTGCTAGCTGAGTAAAGTGAACAGGATTAGCTCCATCATTAGCCACATTTGTATATTTCTGTGTGATTCTAAAGCATTAATAGCATGACTTAACCTGGCAATGTCAAACAACCCTTTTAAATAATGAACATAATGTATAGTTTAGCAGAATTCCAGCATATCACCTATAGTTTGAATTGTAACCACTTCAGGGATATGTTTATATAGGGGGAAGGGAACATGTATTGTGCTTACTTTTGAATGTAACATGCAAAACCATTTTTGTTAATGTTTAATTTGTCATTTTCTTAATATAACCTATAGTCATATCCAATTGAATGTATTTAACAGTGTCTTTTTGATTCTAAGCTGTTTCTCAAAAAACATTATCTTAGAGGCCCTTTTAGGTTAAGTACAGACGAGCAAAAAATGTGAGGCAGAATCGATTCAATCTAGGCAACTTCCTCTAAGCTGCCTAGGTTGAACTGATTGATAACCAACTGAACTGACCTTCAGTTCTCAATTGGGGAAGCCAGTAGTGACCCACGCTAGTAGGCAGGGGGCTCTAGAGCATGTCTTCAAGTCTAATGGCCATTGCCAGCCCAGCCAAGTGTCCCTAAGCCCCTGTTGTCCCCCCACAGGAAGCTAAATAGCCCCCTGTCTGGGTGTTGACCTGCCTTGGGGGAGCCTCTGTCTCAGGAGGGGTTCCCCAGCCCAGGTAGCCCTGGGGATCTGAGGGGAATCCCCCCCCACCCTTTCCTTTCCCAGCTGCTGATTTGCTTTAACTGCTGCCACAGGATGGAGGAAGAAGTCCTCCAAGCCAGGTGCCTTCCCACGCAGCCCAGCATGGGGGGGCACCTGGGAGCCCCCACCTTGGGGGTGCTTCCCCCCCACCCCACCCCAGGGTTCCCAAGCTCTTGGCAGCCCTAGGGAGCCAAAGGGAATTCTTCCCTTCCTGAGCCCCAGAGCTGCTTGCCTTAGTCCCTGCGAGTCTTAGGGATAGCTTAGGGCAGCCTCAGGGAGCAGAGGCACATTTGTCCACTCCCCTGCACTAGTTTTGCCACCGACTTGCAGCAGCTGAGGCAAAACCAGCTGGAGAGTAGCAGGAGAATGTCCCTCTGCTCCCTGAGGCTGCCTGAGACTTGCGACAGCTAAGGCAAGCAGTCCTGGGGTTTGGGAAAGGAAGAATTTCCTTTGGCTCCCTGGGGTTTCCCTGGGATGAGAGACCCTGGGCTGGGGGAAGCCCCCCAGAGCGGGGGCTCCCTGGTGCCCCCATGCTGGGCTGCATTGGCAAGCACCCAGATGGGGGGACTGCTTCTCCCACCCTCCTGTGGCAGCAGCTGAAGCAGTTAGCAGCTGAGGAGGAGGTGGTCTGCCAAAGGTCAAATAGCCCCCACCACAGGGGCTTTCCCTTCCCCATATGCTGTATAGACCCTGGCTAGAGGGTGTGGGGGTCTCTGTTCCCTTGCCTCCATCCCTATGGGCTGATGGACAAAGGAAGGAAGAAGGCTAAGGAGCAGAGGGGTGAGACAGAGTATCCGCTCCAGTGGAGCAGACAACATAGTCCAGGGCTGCAAAGCATCCTAGGATGCTGGGGGACTGAGAGTTAACTTGAACCTGGAAGGGATTTGGGACAGAATTTCTATAAACTGGTTTGATGTAAATCAGTTAAGTCTGATACTACATTCATCCAGGTTTATCTTAAACTGGTTTTGGCCATTTTCAAAGCAGATTTTATGCACTGAACTTTTGTCCCTTTTACAAGTTTAAACCAGTTTCTGATCACTTAACTAGTTTATGTGTAACTTCTGTCCCTAGCCCAAGGGAACAGAGGTGTCCTTAAAACTGGTTCATGAACATTACAGATAAAATAGTTCCATGGCTTTGAACAGCTAGAAAATGCAATGTGAAAAAAGTTTTTGTGTTTTGAGTTCTTAGAATGTAATTGGCCTCTTCTGAAATAAACTTTGGACTAAGTGAAAAAGGAGAGTAGATTATGAATAGAAAATTTGCAAGGTGTTGGTGGAAAAAGGCTCAGGAGAAAATTGGAAGGAGGAGGGGGAGGAGAACAGAGTAAAAGTTCTTTTTGCTGGGGGTTTTTTTCCATTGCACAACAAATATTTTAGCATTTAGGTAACTTTAACGCTTTGAGGGCTGAATATAGAAATAATTACACCTGCACTTGTAATTACTCCCGTAAGTAGTCCCATTAAAATTAATCAGGCTCCACAGAGGCATAACCGTACACAGAGGAATAACTATTTATGAGATTGTGGAGCCTGGGAGAGCACTTACTGATAACTGATAGGTATGCATACAAGCAAACTGTGGGGATTTAAAAAATATTATAGCAAACAAACAAAAAATACTGGTTTTAATGTATTTGTGTCATTATTTAGTACCAGGAGGAAGATCAGCTAGGGAACATGGTCACAATTCCATTGTCTATGAAATAAATAATGGAATTGTGACCATAAATCCAGAAAGAACCACTGTGATCCTCTGGTCCAGTGGTTTCCAACTGATGACTGACTGACTGGCACTATATTGTCCTCAAGACCCCTCAATGTTGTTTGCAATGATTGGCAACACGTAGGGGGTGCACGTAGGTGTATGCACCCCCCCCCCAAGCGTGGTGGTGCACCCCCCTACAAAAAGGTGCCGCTGACACTTTCAGCAGCGCCTGTGGGTGGTCACTGCTTGCTCCCTCCCCCCCCTTTGCTGCCACCGCTACTGGCGGTGTCTGCAGGTGGCCGCTGACCCCTGGTAGGCTCCCCTCTCTGCCCCCCCCCCGCGCTGACGGTGCCAGCGCCATTTGTAGAAGCTCCCTGCCTACCGCTGTGCTCCTGCTGCCACCAGCACCGCCATGCCCCCCTAGCTGCCTGGGCACGTGTTGTTCATGTTTACAAATACAGGAAATTAAGAAGTTTAAAACTAGTTAACTGGGAGAGCAAAGCATGACATTGCCTTCAGCCTGTTGCTCAGTATTATAGGGAATCTAGCCTAAAGAGGTAGAAATATCGAACATAGTTCAACCTTAAAGATAAGAGATTTGGCTGCAGCAAAGATTGAAAAAGACATTTTAGTTGCAAAAATGTTCAGGGTTGGGGAGACAGCGAGGCAGAGAACTATAATACCCAAGCACAATGGTGTTGGTTAAGATCATCTTCCAAATTCAGTTTAATAATTTCCTATCTGTATTGTGTTTGGGTGATGAAATACAGCTAGGTCTGATGCCTTTTCTTGTAGTGCCTTTATGCTCATATAATAAAAGTAATCGCAATATTTTGCTTCACTTTTTTTGCTTTAATAGTTCCTTTTCAAAAGTTTGATTCCTTGAATCATGAGTTTATTATCAAATTTCTGAATGCAAAACAGATTTTTTTCAGTAGGTTAAAATTCCTCCCCTGACTGAGCAATGTGGTGGTTGTTGCTGTTCTGTTCAGGGAAGCACTGTTGATGACTGTGCTAGATCATTTTAAAAAGCAAAGTACTCTTCCATAGACCATATAAATTCGTGGTATTTTTTGTTGAAGGTTGTATTTATATACTCAGAGTATTTAAATTGCTCTTTAATGAATGAGCTAATTCTATCCATCTCATACTTAAGGGTAAAGTTTTAGTGCTTCCACAGCTAAGTTCAACAAAGTATGTTGAACTAATTAATGGCAACACAGAAATATCAGTAATGTTTGTAGCATGTCTCATAAATTATTTGAATTGAGCTTTCTGTTAAAATGTTTTTGTTCCATTTAATCATTACATCATAAAAACCTTTTTGAAGAAATATAGGTTAATATTAAAATCCTCCCAGGTTTTCAGTAGATCAGTTGTTTTAATGTGCTAACAATTGCAAGTAATTCACTTTGCTGTTTTACAATGTCACGTTTTACTTTGAATCTATGAAAAAGATTTATGCTCCCAGAATGGTTCTCTTAAGGAATGATATATTTGGGAAATTTATTTTGGTATTTGATTAAATATTCTTCTCCAGAAGTGACACCACAAAGAGACCTAGACATTCCAATCCATTGTGTTGGCATGGTAATTATAAATAAATTATGAATGAAAGAGAGGTCAGCAGTGTGAGTTAGAATGTTTAATGCCGTAGACATCTTAAAGGTTATTCTACTCTTGGAATCTACAGAGAGCAAGGGAGCCTGTCTGCCATAAAAACAGTCTTCTCTGTCTCCCAGATGTCTCTTTGCCAATATATATTAACTAAAACACTAAATCTTGCAGATGCTGTTGTTTGTTTTGCTTTAAAGACTGCTTAGCCTGATGCTAAGGATCCTACCTGCTCAACTGATGTCAAGTACATAATTTGCAGAATTGACTTCTAACTTCAGAAGTAGAGAAAAGGAACAGAATATCCACATTATACAGGGGCAGTCTGTTTTGAAGAATATTTTCATGTTTTCACCGCCACAAAATATTTGGTGTTAACTATCAGCCACCATTCATGCAGGGTTTTTTTTTTTTGTTTTGTTTTGTTTTTTTTTGGGGGGGGGGTTGTAGATATTATCTAGCTACTATATAGATTCCTTAAGACACAACTGAGCATCACAGAATCCTACTACTTTAAATCCCAGTGCATCAAGGGCCAAACCTTAGACCCACTGAACTCCATGTTAAATTTTGTATTGATCCCAAGGCTAGGAATTGTGCGTAAAGGACAGCTCTGTTGTAAGGCCAGATAATTCTTTCACTATTGGCTAGAAAAACAAGAACATGAGGCCTATGTCTTACCAGTACTGTAGTGTTTCCAGTTACTGTTTCCCTTTATCTGAAGCTTCCTGTACTGGAGGGAAGTAGGAGGTAGCCTTTTTAAAAATTGTTATGGTAGGTACAAGTAATAGTGGTTTTACACAAGGTGTGTTTTCAGAAACCATGACAATGGCACTACTGAATGCTGAACAGCGGCACCTAATACTGAACAAGATCTGCTCCTGTTTGGTAAACAGTGTACATCCTGTTTACCATTAGGAACCTGTTGGCATAGAAGGAACTGGTTTTGTCAAACAAACAAAACACCTAAAAATAGTACTGTCAGGCTGGAGTTGGTTTCTAATACAGCTGTATCAGAAGCAAAGGCATTTAGTATCCATTAGACACAAAATGTTAATTTTCTCCAAGCTCCATGAGCCAAAAGTGATTCTTCCATGTAAAACATAAGAACAGCATGTTGTTGTCGATATGAAACTGATCGCTGGTATATTTTGGGAAATGAACACAGCATGATAAACAGATTATGTTGTGTAAAAGTACATTGCTGATACAACTCTACACATCTGTACAAAGTCCTTCAGAACCCAAGTCATCCACATACCATTGAGTTTGCCCATTTTTTACTTCTGGGCTGTATCCTGTCCTCAGATGAACCCTTGCACTCTATTGGTTTTAATAGTAGCAAAGAGCTATCACTAGGGCAAAATTTAGCCTTGTTAGTAAGTATGAAATATTGTGCATCACACGTCTTGGTGGTTACAATGGTTCTGCCTTAATAGGTGTACACCTGTACCTAAACACACACACCTCATTTCTTCAGAAGGCATTTCCTATATAATTGAATTTTGGGGGGGAGTAAAACAAAACCTTTGTTCTTTCAAAACAAGGCTACAAAACTCTGTAAAATTCTGGCTATTAACTTAGCATAAACCATCATTAAACACTGTGGATGTAAAGATGGTGCACCTGCTTTTTCCTTTACTTTTTCCTGTTTTTATTACTGTAGAAAATGGTGATCTTATTGGCTTCAGTGCCATGCCAAATCATGGAAACAGAGCTAACATTATGAGTCTAGGACCAGAAATGTCTATGTTGTGAAAGACTGGTGAATTGTTATCGTTCTACAAACACTGGAACATTTTGTAGCTGATCCATAATTTTTAAGGACAATATTAATTTGGCAGTGTTTTTTTAAGAATTCAGTGAGAGAAAATGAGGATATAATACCATGAAGGTGCTTGTTCAGTCTGGTTTCAGTAAGGTACAAGCATGCCCACAGTCATGTAAACCCATGGGAACTTGAAATCACCATAGAATTATTTACTGGTAAGTAGCAAGAAAACGAGTCAGTTGTTCTGCACTGTGCAAGGGCCACTGGTTAGCAGTTGTTTAATAGAAATTTATCTTAACTTTGAACATCTTCGGTTCTTTTGGCAAATTAATTGATTGGCTGTGTCTGAATTTGTATGAATACATGTATCTTCGCAGTATGCTTTGGCCTAAATATGGTGCCACTTTAGTCAGTGGTAAAACTCTTGTTAACCTCAGTTAGAGTACACTTAGATCTATGCATAACACTCCTGTAATGTTTCATTACATTTAGATAATTTTTGTACAGAATTTTCACATTCTCCTCTAGTGGGCAGAAATAAATAATAAAAGGAACTTTCATTCCTTTTTATAGTCAAATTCTTGACCAGCGCTGAAAATGTATTTATAAAGAGAGGAACCAATTGCAGTTTTAAATTCAGTATCTCATAAACCATTAGGGATAAAGAAATACACATTGCCAGAAAACGTGGAATTTTGGTTTTCCTGTGGTCTGCAACAGGTGTTTCTGTCATTGGCAAAGGATGATGCATTGGAGCTTAAATGTATGCCAACCAGTTTATCATTATTTCCCCCCCTTTCACCTCTTTCAATTCAATAGTTTTTATCCTTAACATGTAGAAATAAGTTTTTTATGACACCTTAAGGCTTCATTTCACTTTAGTATAAACTGTTTATGTTCAATTCAGCAGTAATGTAAGGAGCTATTGCTACCAGGAAATAATTCAGTGGTAATCAGAATCATGCATATCTTTATTGTTAAAAAACCTTGTGATCTACCAGGGCTATCAAGAATTTGATTTGGATCAGTAGCATGAAAACAGTTTTAAGATCAAGAGTATTTTAAACTGGAGCTATGAAGCAGAGAGGTGTGTATGTGTGTTCCCCATATAAGAATGACTGGGCATGTCTACGTGTGTTATTAATGTGACTGAATATACTCCAGCTCAATTTCAGCCAGAGTAAACTAATCCCAACACCACAGTCTATATGTGTGCTTAAGTGCAGTAACTTACTGTGCTGCTGGATAGCCCCATCAGATACAACTGGTATCTGACAGCACAGTCTATTAATCTACTGCACTGTAATTGCTGTGCATAGGTAGGCAGTGATGCTTTACTGTGCAGCAAATTCATCTGCTGTGCAGTAATGGGTCTCCTTGTAGGCATGCCCGCTGTAGCTAAAGTGTGTCTGCTAATATCAATCAGACACATGGCTCTCCATATAATTAGTCTTCCTTAGACTGTTTTTTGTTTGTGTTCTTTTTTTCTTTTTCACCAGGAATTGCTTAATCTAATTATTTTTCAGACTGTCAGTCCCAGAGTATCTTTCTTGCTGAAGAAAAATCCTAGTAGCCCCACAGTCTCTGATGAACTTCAAAATTATGCTCCATTTAAATTAAAAAAAATACAATGAAACAAGATAATATTCACCATCCGTTAGTTTTCTCAGTGGAAATGCAAATTAATTCAGGCCATTGGTTTTGAAAGGCATTATCATTTCCTAGTCCAGGAGATTTTGTAGGCAGTCTTGCATACCCACAGAGGAGTGGAGCCATATGTCACTGCAGCAGGGTTGTCCTTTGCCTTAAATGTGAAGTCTTTTATCACTGTGGGTGTCAATATGGGTCACAATCAGGATGAATCAGAATAATCTGCAGTATAGGTTTCTGTAGATGCACTGCAGTTCCACTGACAACAGTCCTCTGGAAAGCCAGATTTTGGGTTTTTTTGTTTACTAGATGTATCTGTGTCATGTCATGGCATTTGTGCAGCTGAATGTGTTGTAAAAATGTTCAGTCACCCTAGTTTTGCAAAACTGGGTATTGTGTTTTGAATAGCTAACTCTCCCTGCATGAGCCTCTTGGAAACATACTATGGCATTAGAGTGTGGAGAAACAGCCTGTGTTATTGATCATTGATTATTTGTATGGAGATGTGGAACAGAATCTAAGGAAGCAGTACTTGAAGGCTTTCAGCACTAGGAAAGAGGAAATAATGGGATTTCAGAATTGGGTGAGGGGAAGTGGTGGCTATGTTAAACAAGTATGATTTTTAACTCCCTGGCAGGGAGGCATGACAGAGAGGAGTCTTTGTTTGACTTACTAAACCTAAGGGTAGAAAAGTACTCTCTTGGCCCGGGTATCCAACTAGATATCCTGTTCATTTGAGGTAGCAACCAGGCTGGTACTCCACTATACCATGATAATACTACCAGCACCACCAGCCCTTTCTTGAAGCTAAGGGCAATAGACCTATCTGTGTACACCCTGCGTTCCCCCTTCCTTCCCCCCATCAATGTAATTTTGCTACTTATTGACCAAATTGACATTCACTGTAAGTCTTTATCTTGTTGCATCTCTGCAGCACTAGTTAATTCATTTTATATCTTTACTTTCAGCTGAGCAATATGACATGGTCTTGTTTCAAGGTCTTGTGAAGTTTACATCCATTTATGGGGGCATGTGATGCTGCTGATAAAATTTAATTCTTCATGAGCAATTTTAGAGAACACCTGAAAATTAAGTAAAAGATCATAAGAATTAATGAGATTCCTTTCATACATCTGAGAATGAAGTGAAAAACCCAGAGATATTGTGACAGGGAGCACACTTGGGGCCAGGTCTCCCGGTGGCCTGCCCACCTGTCTATCTGGGGCAGTTCACCCAGTCTCACCTGCCATGACTTTGTTTCCATAAACTGATGGTGTAACACAGGAAGCTGCCCATTCCCTGCCCCGATGCCAGGGGGTGCTATCTGCGGCTCTGAACCTCCCCTACACCGCAGCCCATGCCTCACAGATGGCATCCACAAGATGTAATCATAACCTACACTATGACTGGTGCTCCAGGGTCTCACAGGGACTCACCCTCCCTCTGTGGAGCAGCAGGTCATTGTGCTTGCCCTTAAGGTTTTCCTTTCATCCCACTCCCAGACTCCTTGTAGCAGAGGACTTACTGGGGTCAGAACTCACCCCTCTCTGGTTGAGCCCCCTACTCGGCCTCTGAGCCCCCAAAGATGGCCTCAGGCATCTACGACCATGCCTTGGCATCTTCTCCACACATGGGGTTCCTACTATGCCCCCTCTAGGGCCTCTGCACCATGCCCCACCCTAGGGCCTTCTCATCTTCATGTCAGCTACTCATGGGGCTGGCCATTGCACTGCCCATCAGGCTTACTCCCATTCAGCCTTACTCAGCCCCCTTCATGCACAGCCCTTCAGGCCTACTTCTATTCAGGCCTACTCTGTACGGGGTCACCCTCTACACTCCCCATGCTACCCCTTGTGGGGTCTCCGGGATCTCGTATCCCTGCTGGGCTCATGTGGCACTCTGCTTGCCATGCCTGGCCCCACTACTCCCACAACTGCCGAAGGTGGGGGCTGGGGTTAAGGCACTCCTCCTTGCCTTTCACCTGGGAGGCAACTGGCCTGGAACTTCCTTGGGAGTCCCATGCCACTAGGAGCCCCAACAGGCCACTCTTCCCCAGCAGGGTGCAGCTTTAGGTCATGCCCAGGACCAAGAGCCTCCTGCTCTTATCTTCAAGATGTTGCTGCTGCAGCTCAGCCAGGTGACGTTTGTGCCTGGGCTGGCAGCAGCAAACTGCAGCCTTTATATCCCTTGTTCTCAAAATGGCTGCCGCCATCAGACACCTGGTAGCTGCCTGACTCTGCCCTTAAAGTGGCAGGCACCCAAAGGTGCCCTGCCACAGATACCTGTTTGCTATAACAGTGAGTGCTGATTTTACTTGTGGATCATTGATAACTAGGATCAAATTGAGAACAAAGGACGGGTTGGAGGGAATCTTTAACTTTTTGTGGCAAAGTGTGATATGAAATTTAGAAAATACTTTACATGAATTAGCCGAAAACTGTCTTTAAAGGTATAAAGGTGTCAAGCATTCAAGATATTGTGTGACTGGTAAACAATTAGTGGGATTAGGGACTGATTGTACAAGCACTTCCCTGAATCTGTCTGGTCACTTTTCTGCTCAATGGTATTGTGAGTTGTGGCTGAAAGATGAAACCCTTTGTTTATCTGGAAGGAGAGTCCTTGCAATTCTCAAAGTGTAGAGGAGAGATCCAAATAGAGATGTTTAATCAAAGGCTGCTTCTGCTTCATCACCTTCTCCTTTCATGGCATGGCAACTCCTTTTGAGGATGAGCATGCAGCTTTCAGTTCCCTGAAAACATGAGGAAGCCGGTGGGCCACATGATAATTTTATCTCTTCGTTTCTCCCTGTCTAGAGCAGAACCTTATGGGAGAGCATCTCAAAAATGATCTGGCAGCAATGCAAAGGCATAGAACCACTGCATGAGCAGTTTGCTTGTCCAGAGATACCATCAGTGTCACAAGACATCCAGGAACTCCTTGTTAAACAGTGCAAGGATGGTCTGTTTTTGCACATGACAAAACTTTGAGAGAGCAATTGGGTGAATATTCTGCAAATGCAAGCTCATGTGTATTTTTGGTCCTAGCAAAGCAAAAATCCTCATAAAGGCTGATCTAGCCTTTTGTATTTTAATATTCTTTCCCCATCAGCTTTCCAGCAGCTGGAATTTTAATGGTGCTATGAATCCATTATATATACCCATATGTCCAATTTGGCTTCTAAGCATCAATGGTTCAGCAGTGTTGACCAGTGATAGCGTATTTTAATCCTGTTCCTGTTTGTTTATAGTAACTTATTTGCTAGGCCACAGAGACAAACTGAAAGGTACTGGCAGTGTAAGACCAGTCAGGTCAATGCCTCTGCCAGACCGGTCAGGTCAATGTGTCTGGTGTGCCAGGCTAGTAGGGGTATGACCTGAAGCTACTCCAAAGAGAGATGTAAGAGATGTATAAAGTACTGTTGGCAAAACTAAGTAGTTATGTCATTCTAGCCTGTCATTGGGCTGATTCCATCCCAATATTTGGAACTGTAGCAGTATTTAAAAGACAATCAATGGCAGCTTCAGTCATCATTAAGTGAATCCATTAAGCAAAAGAGTGAATACAAAAACATAGAAGCTGAACTCTAGTTTGAAATGATCCACTTTATAAGATTCCTTCTATTTTTGCCCAGATTTCAACAAGAGGGTAGATTGAGGATAGTAAGACAGAGATCAGAACTCAGCTACTCTTGAAAACTTCTTTTTAAAATATGTGTATATGCTGTTAAATAGGTCCAAGATCTTGCAAAACAGTGCAGAATCATATATCATTTTTACTTCCATAGTACCTTCCACTGAGGTTTTCAAATATGTGACAGAACATCCATTACTGTTTTATCTTGCTAGCTTTGTGAGAGATGCTAAATGTTATGTATCCTGCTTTGACGCGCTGAAATAGAGGCCGAGATTTATCCAAGATTCCGAGCAAATCTGACAGTTAAAAATACCATATTTTCTTGTATCCCACATACCTTCAAATAAGATGCATACCTTGATTTTGGGAAGGTAGAATGAAGAGAGAAAGACTTGTCCAGATTTATGGCTGTATAGAGCTGGGATAGAGCCTAATATTCAGCTCACTTTCCTTTTTCCAACAAGCTGAAATCCTAGCTGGTACTAAAGGTTTCTATGGGTAGATCTACAATTTTGGAAAAAAGCCTAAAACCATCTACAAGGCTGTGTAATAAGAGAAGAGGAGACCAGGAGTAGCTAAATGACAACAAACTTGCCAGAAGAGATGTTAGCTTGATTAGTGGAACATTGAGACTTACAAAGGAGAGATGATCATTAATACATGTGGACTGAAGATCAGCCAATTGAATCCCTCAGCTGTCTGAATAAAAATGCCCCCACTACAGCAAACAGGAATTTAAAGCTGGAGCAGGAGTCGAAGTGGGGTGGCTCTTTTCCAGACAAAAAATAAGCTTCCCTGCTTAAGACATGCACCCCAATTTTGGTGGGGGGCTGATATTTTGGAAAAAAGGTATCTGTAATATGCAAGGAAATACGGTTTTATATCATTTGCTGTACTCCTAGTCCTGTGCCTCATTCCCATCAAATAGCTGGTGTGAGCCAGGAACTGGGAGAGGAGAGGTAACTGAAAATGGAAACTTAATATATTGGTATTCAGAGACCTAAGTTTGTTTGGAAGCTTGTGAAAATGTGACAACATTTCGGTAATGTCAGAGATCGTTTGATATCATGGAGCAGGGAAGCATTGAAGTGAAAACTGAAAATGAATTAATTTTATCACCCTAAATACTTTCAAGAGGGTTACATACCAATATCACTAAGTTTGTGTGTGCATACTTGTTCTTTCACTAACGTTTGTAATGTAAAATATTGTAGTATCAACTACTGGCAGCACTGTGTAGAATTAATATTGGAAAGCTGAACAGCAGAATCATCTATTGAAAGTATTTATTTCCTTTCAATATGACCAACTGGGGAAAATGTATATTGTCAACTCCCTGGCGCATTAGAAATAGCACGTTCTATTTATATTTTTTGTGCTATTCCATTGTTTATAAAATGTGTATGTATACTGATAAGCACATTCTACATACATGTGTGCTCAAAGTTGATGTGTAATGTCTTACAGAATTATTTTATAATAATTAGTACATGTTCTCTATGCAGTATAAAAGGAATTCTTTTACTGCCATATTTTACTGACGATACCCATGGCATTATTCTTAGAGCTTATGGCAGAGGTGGTAACTAGGGGTCATAACTATAAATGGGTTCTCAGCACTTAAAAGTGGGATCACAAGCCCCACAGAAGTTCATTTTTAGGAGTTAGGCATGGACTAGAAGTGTGATCATCTGCACAAAGATTTGGAACTTCAGGGAGAAGGTTTAGATAAGCCACATGGCTGAGCTGAGCCGAGCCACTACCAAAATAGTATCCACATACTCGGTTTAGCCAAAAAAAAGTGGTTTTTCTTTAACTGAATAGCAGGTTATAGCAGGGCACTAAAATGTGTCTGCTCCTTAAGGGTGAAGAAGCCTGGCCAGGGAGCTAGGCAGGCTAAGCAGAGCTCCCCAGCTGCAGGGTAACAGCCTAAGCAAGTAATGGGCCACACCTGCTGACATCACCTGACTGGCAGGAGGCAGGGGTCTGGGATATATAAACCCAGGCTATAGCTAGCAGACATATACTCTTTTCTTGGCAGCTGATGGGGAAGGAGCTCTGGCCTGTTGAAGCTATTTGAGATCTAGTGCTGCCTGACTAGCCCTCCTTGCTATTTCCTGCTCTGCTATCTAGGTGCTACATGATTATAGGGAGTCTCCCAGGTACCTAGATGGGGACATAACACTGCTGTTGTTAGTATTGAAGTTGTAGCCTAGGGGCTTGTGTTTGTGTTCATGTTTACCCCAGAGGACTGGGATAAGGCTAAAAGGGGAGGTTTGGAAACCTCATTAGGGTCTGGAGAGAGAGGGCATATGATTTGGTAAAGCCCAGAGCACCTGGGGTGGGGCACAGCTACAGGTGCTTAGCAAGCCCAGAGCACCTAGCAGAGAGGTGCAGAAAGCCAGTCACTAGAGAACTTGGTGCCTGCATGTTGCAGAGAGACAGGAGCCAAAAGGCTCAACACCACGGGTGTATAGAGTTGATTATAGTAGTAACACCTGTGAGGCATGGGACACGTAGGGGAGCCCCACTCTCCCTCACTGCAGGGGCCTTGATCCCCTTCCCCCCCCCCTCCCCATCTACCACAACAGATGCCCCAGCTGGACACTGCTCTTTAACCTACCAGGTTGTGTATTGGAAATCGGATCTGTATCAACCCGCAAAACTTTCTATTGGTGCACACCTGAAGAAAGATGCTAAGAATCTGCAACTTTCCATACTACAGAAAGAATAGGTGTGAGATTGCAGTTTCTATTGCAAACTTTTGCAGAACGTTTTTATAAGTATATAACCAATTCTATATTTTATTGAGAAAAGGATGCACAAGACACAGTTGACTGACTATATCCATTTCAGCTAATAGAAATAATCAGTAGTACAGTTTTTAAATTTATCTCTATAAAGAGTAAATTATAGGCTGTCCTGAGCTCTCCCAGCTTCATTTAAAAGATAATTATAGCATAACTTTAAACAAAAATACTTTAGAATTTTAAGTATACCATTCCTGCTTTTTGGTTGAAATTAAAAAAAAAAATACATTGTAATGAGATGAATTCTGTAATTTAACAAGACTTTAAAAAGCAAGCCAAACAACTAGTTTCCTCAGGTGTTTTTTAATTGTTGAAATATCACATTTCAAACAATTAGAAGTAGGTTTATCAATGTTTTCACGAGCTTCTGTTGGGTCTATTATTTAGGGATCAGAAATCGGATATAAGCCAGTACTTGGCTTATCACATTTCATCCTAGATATTTATCCGAGTATATGTATTTCATAGAAACAAAACATCAGCTCTTCTGATTTTTTTTTTTTTAGGTTTATGATTTCAGTAGCAGGAAATGCAACAAGCAATGAATCTGTTATGGCCATTAAGATTAATAATCTCCATTCTGCTAAAGATATTTCATACACTACTTTTAATAGTACAGGGCCTATATAGAGCTTAGTATACAGCTATTCTGCAGAAGGCAGGGCAGCACTATATAAACCAGTAGTTTTCAACCTTTTTTTCATTTGTGGACCTCTACAAAACTTTGAATGAGGTGCAGACCCCTTTGAATTGTGAGTGTGGGTAGGTAGCTACATACTTTTGATTGATAATATTCTAAAGGGTCCATAAAAAAAAATGACATGGTCTGTGGAACCCCAGGGGTCTAAAGATCACAGGCTGAAAACCACCAGTATAAACTAGTGTTTTGGTGGTATAATAAATTAGCTTTTTCAGACTATTCTGCAGAGGCAGACTGAGAAGCTTCGAAAAGTTAATGGAGTAGAATTTTAACCCTATAAAATTTGAGTAAATTCAGGCATACTTTTCTCAGTGTGGCTGAACTGCCTTAGTTCACACATGGTGTTCTTTTCTATCACAAGTCTGTGTGCTCCTCTTTAAAAATAGAGGGGTAGTTCAGTGTTCTTGTCTAGCTGCACAGTTTAGTGCTCAGTATTCAGCATTCTTTGAGGCTTTGGTCAAAAGAGGAACCACAGTGCAGTTGCCTTAGATGGCTCCTGCATTTGTAAAGAGAGCTAGGTAGTTGTTTTAGGCTGAAGTTGGGCAGAAGGCAGGGTAGAGATGCCCCTTTATAGATTAATGAAAGCAGAAATTCATAAAAGGGGGCTCGCTCGGACATGTGGAAGCTTGATTTTTAGTTGCTCTATCAAGGGCATTGCTATCCTGCCTCCTCTTGTATACATCTTACAATGGATTTCTGCCTTTTGGGTATTATAAAATGGTAGCTGAGAGCAAACTCTGGCCCCACAGTCTAGAAAGAGGCATAATATAGGGATTCAGTGGCCATTCATGCACAATAAACTTACCATGCTTCTCCGTGGTGCCCTCAAACATGCTGCGCTTTTCCAGCAAATTGCCTCCTGTAGCCATGGCTGTATGGCACCCCAGGCGAGCTCATTAGCACAGAGATAAGCTAATTGGTACTGTCATACAGCTGTGGTAATTAGCCTGCCTGAAGCACCACATAGATGTAGCTACACTGCTTCCAGCTTAGGAAGCAGGAAACCATATTTGAGGGCATTGCTGCTGAGAACAGCAAGTTCATTGTACGGACCAGCGATTTTTCAACCAGGATGATTCCAAATCCTTTGAGGAGTGTCACTAGATGTGAGGAGCTAAGCATAGGCTCAGGTTTTTTCTTGCCTGGCTGCACACCCTTTCCCACTGCTCAGCTGTTCTGCAAGGAGGTAAGCCCTCTAAAAGAGATGGAGGGCTGCTCAGTAGGGCTGTGAAGCTTGGGTAGCTGATCTGATTCGGAGGAGATTTGGCCCGATTTCAGCAGCTGAATCTCTGAATCTGAATCAAATCAGGAGACCCGTTAAAAAGTCCGAATCGAATCCAAAGCCTCTAAATCTATTCGGAGAGACTTGGCTATTTGGATCAGCTGGGGAGAGGCAGGCACAGCTGGGTGGCTTCAGGTTCTCCTGCAGCCCCTCTGGCTGTGCTTTCCTCTCCCTGGCCAAGGGGAGCCACAGGAGAATCCTCCATGGCTGCCCTGCCCAGTCCCATCCCCTGCTCGGCCCCAGCCTAGTCCCAGCACTTAAAAAGACCAAAACAACAACAACAATCAAACAACAGCCCCCCACCCCACCCCCCATGCTCACTGGCTGTAGCAGGGGCTGTGGGGCCTTCTGGCAGGCCCCGCTCCCTGATCTGGTAGAAAAAAGGCCAAGGACTAGATTAATATAAAATCTCAGGATGGGGGGAGAGGAGAGATTCCATTATTTTGCTGCCCTTTGTGTGGGGTGAGACCTTAAATGCATGGAGGGAAGAAGGTAGTGACAGAGGACTGCTATACAAAGTCAGACCACAACAGGGCACTATAGATGCTGATAGAGCCATTTGACAATGCAGTAGACCCTTTCTCATTCTAGGAAATCTGTTGCAAATCACCAAACCTTGTGAATTAAGTGTGCCATGATCTGGCCCAAATTATAAGAGAAATGAGAATTAAATGAAGACACAAAGAGAGCAGCCAATCTAAATGCTGCTTCTAGTTTGATCTCTGTTTTTATACACATATAAGAAGGAACAGGTCAAGGTGCAGATAGTGTGCATCCTACTAAAAACAAAAATATAAACGACTAAAAAAGGAGAGAGTTACTAAGGTCCTGGAAACTAATTTGAAAATCACATTGTAACTATCAATATATTTGATCAATCATTATATTCCCTTCTGTTTATCTGGGTCCCTTTCCCCCCTTCCCTTTGGATATATTTAAACAGTTTTATTTTTCCATAATAGACTCTGCAATGGGAAGATTCCATTGTTAGGTAGTGCAGGAGATGCAGACTTCATGTTCAGTATGTGGCTTCTTTAAAAAAGTTAATATATTTTAAAGAGAAATTATAGCTATACTTACTGTCTTGAGAATGTAAAATTAAAATGATTTATTCTGTAATAAACTTATGCATAGGGTAATGGTTACCTCATATTTTATAAGAGAATTGCCTTGGGAGCAGCTGTAGTATTAGAGCTCCTCTGCTTGCTTTGCAGTTCTTGCTGACATGTTCATAGGATGGCACTCTTATTAAGTAAGATGAATTTATTAGAAGAGTGCCAAGAATGACTACCATGGCTAAGGGTCTGTCAGCATTGCCACTACAAATAAGTATCCCATGAATATATGAAAACTTTGTTCTAACTACCTGCCAGTGCTGGCTTTGGCCAGCAACAGGAAGAGAGTGTACATCCTTATCTTATGATCAAAATCCTTTAGTTTATCACTATTGTCTTTATGCCATAGTAGAATGACAGATAATCGAAAATGGGGGAAAATTAGCTTCTGGAATACATGAGAATCTAATCAATCAAAATATGTATGCTGCTGTAATTTGCAGTGAGTTCCTCAAATTTCTAGATGTTTGGTACTGTCATATAGAATAGGAGGAGGCGGATGTAATATTTTCAACAAAATAAAAACTAATTAAACTTTTGAATGTTTTGCACCATACTGCAAACTTCCACAGGTTTTGATTTCATTAGTTTTTAGCACTGATGGAAGACTTTTTCTAAATAATCTATTTTAATTTTTTTAACAACACACATTAGAAAAACAATTTCCTAATTGTGTTTTCAAAATAGAATTTCAGCTTCCATGATGTTTTACAAAAATAAAGATAAAAAGTAGGAAAAATCAGGCAAATAAGATTGAAGGTTTTCATAAAAAGATCTGTTGGACAGGAAATCCCTTTGTTTTTCCCTCTTCTAATGGGTTGCTGTTTCCTTGCCTAAATCTCTCTTTGGATGCTGCTGACATTTTTTGCCTGTGTTCATGCAGCTCTGTCCCCTGCATGCCCATCTCTGCAATCCTGCTGAGTCAGATGTTTCAGAAGCAAGTGAATGCAGGTTAACATTGAGAGAGGCAGCAGCCAGGTGCTTGAAGGGCCTTGTTAGTGCTTCTAATGGATGTTCACACATTGGGCCAGTCATAACCTGGAATTTTTTTTTCATATTTTTATTTTAAAAATATCAGATTGGCTTTTTGGCAAGCTCCTTAGAGACCTAGCAGCCCTCATTTTCAGGCTGCATGCTGTGCAGCTGGAAGGCCTTTGCAGGTCCAGCTCAAGTCAGGCTGCCAAGCTTCTAGAGACCGCTGGTGAGATCACAGGAAACCAGACAGATTTCTGTTGGAAGTTTCAACAAAATGAGCATGTTTCCTGAAACATTTTGCTCTTGTCAAGTCAGCATTTTTTCTGAAGCAAAACTTCCTATTGTAAAATTTCCAAGGAACTCTACCAAAAGAAAAAAAACTTATCTACGAGCTCTGAAGTTCTACAATCAATATCTGATTTCACTTCTGCGAACTAATGATGGGGACTATGAGATAAATGACAGGACTGACAGGTATATATTCAGTAAATCTGGTGATACCTAATAATAGGGCTTCTGCAATTTCTGCAAGCTGGCAAAGAAATTGGGGACATCTATAGGTGGTTTTTCTGCTCCTTAGTGCTGATGTGCTATGTATTAGTAAGTCAGCATGACTCAGTAGAACTTCTTGTTCCTATTTAGTTGTAACATTGCGCTGAATGCGCTTTCATTCTAGATAAACAGATGGTACTATGGACCACTTGTAACCATGCCAGAAAAAGGGCAACTAATAATATTGTAATAAAGAAAATGGGTAGTGAGCTGATAATAGTTGTAGTGTAACAAGCTTGTGAAAGAATGTGGGCAAGTTAGATGCCTTATTGAGTTGGTCCAGACATGTGGGCTAGCATGGAAAGAAAAACAATCAGGAGTGAACAAATGTGATACAGGACCAGTTCAGTAACATCTAGGGACACATCCCTATTTTAAAATGTGTCTAGTATTATCAATATAACTGCTTATATTCTTAAACTCAGTGGGGTACTTATGCTTTTACTTGCTGAATAGGTGCTATGAAAAGTGTCTGACATTTGTACTTTTCTGGCATGATGGTAAATGGGGTCAGTGGCTAGGGACAGACATTTAAAAAGCCTGAGCCTAAATTGATTCAATCTTTGCAGGTTAGTCTAACCTGGCTAGGCTAAATCAGTTTGTAACTAGACAGACATCCCAGAAATGCAGACACATGCCTGCAGTGGCTCAGGCTCAAAGCCTGGGGCAGGGCACTAAAACAGCCCTCCCTTCCCTTCTAGAGCTGAGCTGAGGGTGGGTGTGGCCAGGCCCCAGCAGGATACTATGATTAGAGAGGGGTCACCCCTCCTCCTTGAGCAGCCCAGCAAGAAATGTTTATCACCCCCAATTCAGTGTTTATCACCCCATTAAGAAAACAACAGAGGGGCATTACCAGCTACCTGTTGATTCTGCTTTTGTCCCATGTGCCACAGTTTGGAGTTAGCAAGCATGTGGTCTGCTAGCTAATGCTGAGAGGCGTCTGTGAAGGATGGGGGAATGCCTGCTTAGCAGAGAGTGGGAAGGGGAGTGGGGGAGCAGAAGCCATGTAGATGGCTGCAGTCTCTGCTGGTGCTGCAACTAGGGAGCGGGGGGGGGGGGGGGGGTCAGCCCTGCTGTGAAGCAGAAAGCGCAGCCCAGAGAGCATGGCAGGATACAGGGGGAGTCTGGAAGTGGGGGTGGGCCTGGATGCACCCAAAGGTCCAGAGGGAATTGGCCAATGTGATTGCAGAGACACTGGCCATCATATTTGTAAAAAATATAGTGCCCATCTCTAAGAAAGGGAATAAGAAGGATCCAGGGAACTACAGACCGGTCAGCTTCACCTCAGTCTCTGGAAAAATTGTGGAGCAGATCCTCAAGGTTGTGTTTCTAAACACATGGAAGAGCAGTTGATTAGGAACAGTTGGCATGGGTTCACCAAGGACAAGTCATGTCTGACCAACTTGATTGGCTGTATGGATGCAGGGAGAGCAATGGATGTGGTATAATTTGACTCCAGCAAGGCTTTTGATATGGTCTCCCACAATATTCTCACAGTCAAGTTAAGGAAGTACGGGCTGTAAGGTGAATAGAAAACTGGCTGGAGCATTGGGCTTAGAGGAGAGTAGTCAATGGCTCCATGTATAGTTGGCAGCTGGTATCAAGTGGAGTGCCCCAGGGGTCGGTCCTGGGGCTGGTTTTGTTTAGTATCTTCATCAGTGATCTGGAAAGTGGCATAGAGTGCACCCTCAGTAAGTTTTGCAGATGATGCCAAGTTGGGGGGAATAGTAGATGCGCTGCAGAGTAGGGCTAGGATTCAGAGAGACTTGGACAAATTGGAGGAGTGGACCACAAGAAATCTCATAAGGTTCATTAAGGACAAGTGCAAAGTCCTGAGCTTAGGTTGGAACAGCCTGCGTACCAGTACAGGCTGGGGACTGATTGGCTAATCAACAGCTCTGCAGAAAAGGACCTGGAGGTTACAGTGGACAGTAAGCTGAATATGAGCCAGCAGTGTGCCCTTCTAGCCAAGAAGGCTAATGGCATACTGGGCTGTATTGGTAGATGTGTTGCCAGCAGGTCACGGGAAGTGATTATTCTCCTTTATTCAGCACTGGTGAGGCCACATCTGGAGTACTGTGTTCAGTTTTGGGCTCCCCACTACAGAAAGGATGTGGACAAGTTGGGGAGAGTCCAGTGGAGGGCAATGGCAATGGTTAGGAGGCTGGGGCATATGCCTTCTGAGGAGAGGCTGAGGAAACTGGGCTTATTTAGTCTAGAGAAGAGGAGACGGTGGGGATTTAATATCAGCTTTCAACTACCTGAGGGGTGCTTAAAGAAGATGGAGCTAGACTGTTCTCAGTGGTGGCAGATGACAGAACAAGGAGCAATGGTCTCAGGTTGCAGCAAGGGAAGTTTAGGTTAGATATTAGGAAAAACTTTCTCACTAGGAGGGTAGTAAAGCACTGGAACAGGTTACCCAGAGAGGTTGTGGACTCTTCATCCTTGGAGGCTTTTATGACCTGGGTAGACAAAGCCCTGGCTAGGATGATCTAGTTGGGGATGGTCCTGCTTTGAGCACGGGGTTGGACTAGATGACCTCCCAACCCTAATCTTCTATAATCCTATGGTATGATACTGAGTAAAGGAGCAGAGCTGGCTCCAGTACCATGAATTGTACAACAAAATGTAGTGAAAAGTGGTGAGGTAAATGTGTGAGATGACACTTTCTGGAGAAGAATTAACTTAAAATCAAGAAAAGTGACTCTCCCAGTCTCATGCTATTGACACACTACTACCCAAAATGTCAATTTAGGCATGCTTTTTCTAAGTCAGTAGATCTTGTAAGAGTTTATCCTTAACGTTTAAGTGGCAGATGCATCTGTGCTAAGCTCAACATGGTTTTGAACAAGATATAACATGGTCTAAGTACAACGGATTTAGTGGAAAGAAGTTGCAGTTGACACTGGCTGGAGGAAAAAGTGTTGAAGCCTAAACTTAAACTCGGGTTGTTGCTGGAATTTTGGTAGTATTATGCTCTATCCTTGAGTTTCAGCCTTCCCTTTGATTTTTTCACCATCTAAAATCTCTATTTGAGTGAAACTCGAGCTAGGAATATGTTATATTATGTCTTGCCCAATTTCACTTTTCACACAGTGGGTGCATAAACACGTGCACTTTACTGTGGAATTGACTAATTGGCTCTGCAGTAAAGCATCACTGCCTATATAGGTGCCAGTATTAGGGTGCAGCAAATTTAACTCTGTGGAGTTAGTTTTTACCTGCCAGCACAGGATTGCTCTACCCTGGCTCAAACTACTGCAGTTCGGGGTGCCTGTGCAGACACTGCACCCAGGAGTAGCTGACTGTCACAAACTGGGCTGTAGTTTATCGCATCATCTTAATGACACACGTAGATGCACCGAGTGAGAAACAACCCTATTTATTTCTAATGCAGCAGCCCTTCCCTCAGAAAAAGTTTGGGGCTCTAGAGGACTAGGTGTTTATACGCACAACATGATATCCTTGTGTAATGGGTTTAACAAATGGACCTGTTGTTTGTCTTCAGTTCAATGTGGTCTTTGTATTGTTAGAGGAAGTACAGTATTGGATAATCTTTTCATTTAGAAGTTAGTTGGTATAAATAAATGGATTAATGATCAAAACCAAATTCACTTTGTTCAATCTTTCTCAGAGGGTGTGAACAGAAGAGATTTTAAGCAATAAATCAAGTCATTACCACATTTTAACAAATGGGTTGTAAGTTAATGGCCTGAAACACAGCGTTTAGAGGACATGTCAAAGAGCTGATCCTTCTCTGCAGTAATGCTGTGTTTCATATGACTACTCAGTGTAAAATCTGCATTCTAGTAATTCTTAAAGATAGCACTGGTAGAATAAATTGGAACACCATTGGAACATCATCTGTTCTTTTGATGGTTAACAATTGTGGTGTTTGTTTAATTTGTAACTGATCATAAATAAAATACCATGAAGAGAAATGAGCATGAAATCTTAAGGCCAAAATTTTCTAAACTAACTAGCATTTTTGGGTGGGAACTATAAATCTTTCATGGGGTCTGATTTTTTTTTCATGGAGTGCTTGTTCTCTACTTTGTAGAAATCAGGCCCTTTTTAAGGTTTCTCAAGTCAGCCCCCATAAAACAAGGCCCTTTAAGTTGCTTACTTTGAAAATCTTGCCTTCATACAAAAGGTTTTCTCAGTACAAAGTAATTTGTATTTTCCTTGATGTTGAACGTGAAACCTCTGCGCTCCTGAGGGTTAGCCTATAGTTCAAGCTTCTAAGATCTCCTCCTCATCTCCCTACTCCTTTCCCTGTTAAACTTTCTAGACTGAATTTCATGATTTAGGTACAGGTTTTGTAACAAGCCTTTTGAACTATACTGAAGTATTGTAGTTTATTGTCTTGGGTCTATCAACAAAAATAAGAACTCCATTGAAATGCAGAGGTTTTGTTCAGCCCTAGCTCCAATCACAAATGAGAGGGCAGTTCAGTCTCTATGTCCAGGGTATTGTTAAACAATCTGCTACCAATAAGTTTTTAGCGCTGCTTGTCATAGGTTTCCTCACATACACACAGGAGACAGAGAGGTCCCCTTTAGAAACTGTGCAGGCACCACAACTGACTTTTTATGATTTAAATTTTCTGTTTTTTGGGAAAAGGTTTTCACTTTCTAACTTTTCGTAATTAGTGCACTAAGCTCTTGTAATACAATATAGAGCCAGTTGAAGTTTCTGGGAGTTTATCCCTCACACTCCTGAAATCCACCCAGCATTGAAGCCGATGGGATCTTGAAATGACTAGACTTTGGGTAAGTCCTCAGTCATTAGGCTATTATTTGTCCTTTTTGTGAAATCATATTAACCCCTTAATGTCAAGAAAAATCTTGCCAGCAGTACAGAAGTGCACAGAAATAATAATGATCATGGAGTTGCTTTTTTTAGTGGCTCCTGTCAGCAGAAAGAGTTGCAGGTGCACAATATCACAATTAAATTCAGCAAACCTTGCAGTTTGAGTGACCAGGTGTGGGAGCTTAAAAAAAAAATCTCATTAAGGTGTAGAAGCTCAAATTAAACCTTATTAATTTCCTTAATCCCTCCTTCCTGTTCCCAAATGAATTGGGTACCTATGTTGTGATCTCTTGTTGTTGTATGTTAAAGAAAAAAAGTTGGATTTATGTACAACTCAAGAGGATTAGAATAACACTGAATCAGAATTTAGTTCTGCTTTACTCTGATAATAGAAATTACAGTTAAGTGTAGCATGCCTCACCTGTCTGCTATGTGTTACAGTGAACTTCTGGTTTAATTAGCTTATGGGATAATTTACCACTTCTGGTTTGGTTTTGGGGGTTTTTTTTGTTTTTTAAATCCCTGTTCTTCTTCCCCATCTCCCTCACCAAGACAGAGCCACCCATACCAATGCACAAAATACTTATGTCCTTTTTGCACTGTGAAAATGTCACCTCTTGCATAAATGTGGCACAGATAGAGCTCCATCCATTGGTAGTGGGGATAGGAGAAAACTCTAGTATGCTGGGGCACAGGGAATGGGGGGCTGTAGATTGTCCGAGCAATGATCTAAGCCCTCTACTATCTGAAGATAAACAAATGGCTGTTAAAAGCATAGGGAAATCAGAAGACTTTTTAACAACTGTTTCTTTGCTGTATTTGGCAAGATGGGGATGATGACCTTCCCATAAACTTATTACCAAGCAGAATAAGAGACAACATTTGTTAGAAAAAAACTTTTTAAATTGGGGAAACTTGCACCCAGCAATCCTAAGAGAGTCCTACAAGATTTATTAAAATCTTTTAATACTGGGAAATTCCTTGAAACTGGCGGAGTGCTATGGTTGTGCCTGTGTTCGTAAAAGGGAAATGGGATGACCTGCATGCCTATCTACTGGTTAGCCTCCCATCAGCCCCAAGCAAAATCATGCAAACTGATATGTGATAATAAAGAATAAGGCCTGTTCTACCCTGTTTTGAGTCCCTGAAAATTATTAATGCATCTATTTTATCCATCAGACTAATTGGCATGAAATGGTAAGCAGGAGGACAGCCTCCAATCTTTTTGCATTAGTAGATTTTTCAGGGGCCAGGTACAGACATTACACTTTTACCAGTATAAGTAATTGGAAACCAGTCTATACCTGTAACAGAACAGAAGTTTGGCACATACAGACTGGTTTAAAAAAGATGGACCCTGGTGTAACCAAAGGGCGAATGTGTGTTCTGTTTGCTACCGACCTAAACTACACCGCTTACAGAAAACTGCATAACTTAGATCAGTTCTGCTTTGGGCTTTTTGAATGTTTGTACTAGCCAAGAATAGCATCTTGGAATAGCATCACACTTGGATACTTAGCTGCCTGATAGCTAGTATAGGATATGGCCTGTAAGACCAGGGGTACCCAAGATCTGTTCTACAGAGCCACATCACTTGGCTCTTGGGGCTTTCCACCGGTCTGAAAACTTGGCAGCATGATGAGCAGTGCAGCATTAATTGCCTCTGGTCCCAGAGCCACAGCAATTTAGTGCTACCACCCTTGTAGTGGTAGGAGCACAGGCTGCTGCAGCTCCCGGATGCCACAATTAATGCCGCCACTGCCAAATTCCAGCCCCACAGGCTACATCAGGGGTGGGCAAAATATGGCCTGTAGGCTAGATTTGGCCCACCAAGGGGTTTTGTCTGGCCCATGGTATGTCACTCAGGCTTACCTGGCCCAGGCATGGGGGCTAGCCTGGGCCATGGCATGTGCAGCTGGTCCTGCAGCCCCTGGGCATACTGCTGGACTGGGGTGGTATGGTGGCTGGACTCCACTTCCCAGCAGCCCTTGTGGCAGTGGCTCCTTCCAGCTTCTGCTGCAGCACCCACTGCCCAGGTGCTGGACAGAGTGGGTGGGTGGTGTCCCATGGGGACTGGCTGGGAACCCCATGGGCAGAGTGTGCAGCCAGGTAGATGGGATGGGGCCACAGGCAGGTGGGGAATGGCATCTGGGAGTGGGACAGGTGGGCGGGGCTGGGAGTCGGGCTCAGGATCAGGATCATAGGGCACTGACAGCGTGGGGCTGAGACCTGGGTCAGATCCACAGTCTGCTTCCTGCATGTCCCTGCAACAGGCACTGGTTCTGTGGGCAGGGGTATGTGGGAAGCAGATTGCAGCTTGGCCCTGGCTCTGTGCTGTCACCATCCTTGATTCCCCTGCCCCCACCCACTCATCCTGCTTCTGGACGCTGCTCCCAGCCCAGATGCATGCCCTGCCCATGCAGTTCTATGCTGGTTTCTGTGGAGACCCCAGAATCACTGGGCAGTAAAAGCACGGGGCTGAGGCCTGTTGCACCCTGCTCCCACATGCCTTTGTCTGCAGAACCGGCACTCATTAAAGGGACATGCAGGGAGCAGACTGGCTCTGTCTTGGGCCCTGGTCCTGTACTGTCATTGCCTTGTGATCCTGATCCTGGTCCTGCCAACCTGTCCTGCTCCCAGTTTTACTGGAGATGCATTGATTGATGCATGCCAGCATTTATTGGCCCTGGCGGCTACTGTGTCATATTGCTGGCTCATATTTATGCTGGGGTCTATTGTTACTGCCAGATCCCTTTCATTTGTAGTACTGGTCAGGTTAGCAATGCCCAGCCTGGAGGAGTGCTGGGGGTGCTTCCTTCCCAGATGCAGCACTTTGCGTTTCTCTACATCGAACCTCATCTGGTTCCATTCTGCCCAACATGCCAGCCTGTCCACGAACTTGGCCAGTGGGCTCTTCATCCCCTCATCCAGCTCGTTGATAAAGATGTTGAACAGCACTGGGCCAAGTAACACCCCCCAGGGTACGCCGTTGCCCACATTTCACCAGGATGACACCGATCCATTCATTTGGGCACTCTGCGTCCTACCCTGCAACCAGTTTTGCACCCACTAGATGGTTCTGCAGTTGAGCCTGATATCTTCCAGTTTTTGGATCAGTACCTCGTGGAATACCAAGTCAAAGGCTTTCTGGAAGTTGAGGTATGTGATGTCAACCGCTTTTCTCTCGTCCAGGTGATGAGTCACTTGATCATAGAAAGAAATGAGGCTGGTCAGACAAGACCTGCCTGCAATTAAATCATGCTGGCTGTCATTCAGCGTCATGCCTTCTGCAAGTGTGTAACGTATAGCCTCTTTGATGATTGTTTCTAGGATTTTCCTTGAAATAGAAGTTAAGCTAATTGGCCTGTAGTTTCCCAGGTTCTCATGATTCCCCTTCTTGAAGATGAGCAAAACACTGGTACTCTTCCAGGCCTCTGGGATTTCTCAAGAGGCCCATGATTTTTGAAAGACCTATGCCAGGGGCTCTGCGATTACTTCAGCCAACTCTTGCAGCACTTTTGAGTTGAGTTCATCTAGTCCTGCTGCTTTTATATTTATCTAATTTCTTTAACTGATCATACACCAGTTCTATGGCAATGGTGGGAATGGTGTCAATCCCACCTTGCTTGTTCTGTGCCCTATCTGGCGTGTTGTTCCCCCTGGTCTTGTGAAAGACCGAGGCAAAGTAGTCATTTAGTTCTGTTTTTTCCTGAGTGGTAGTGACCAGGTATCCTGAGGCATTGAGCAGCGGCCCCACACTCCCATTAGTTTTCCTCTTACTCCCTATGTAGCTAAAGAAGGACTTCTTGTTGTCCTTGATTCTTGTAGCTAGTTTTAGTTCAGTTTCAGCCTTATTTTGCCAAATCTGGTTTCTACAAGTGTGGGCTATTGTCAAGTAGTCTTCCTTAGCCCCCCGCTGACCCCCAGCGCAGCCAGGGTAAGCGGGGCCCGTGGAGAGAAGGGGCTAACCCCTTAGTGTGTGTGTGGGAGGCAGCAGCTGAGTGGAGCCGGGCCGGGTCAAGCCCCGCCCAGGCCCCTACTTGTCCCAGCCCCCCAGGGAGGGAGAGAGAGAGAGAGAGAGAGAGAGAGAAGGGGGGGTACTCACCAGCCCCCCTCCAGGAAGGCAGGGTCCCCCAAATCCCAGGCAGGGCCCCCGTATTTGCCTTAAGAGCAGCTTCCTCGACGGCAGGCCCACTGCGCATGCGCGCAGTTTAAAAGGGCCCGCCGACCGGGAAAAAGCCCAGTTAGACGCGGGAGCGGCGAGAGACGCGCGGGTGAAAGCTTGCTGCGCCCCCGCTCCCCTGAAGCCCCCCAGAAACCCTCCAGCAGCCGTGGAGCCCCCCGCTGACCCCCAGCGCAGCCAGGGTAAGCGGGGCCCGTGGAGAGAAGGGGCTAACCCCTTAGTGTGTGTGTGGGAGGCGGCAGCTGAGTGGAGCCGGGCCGGGTCAAGCCCCGCCCAGGCCCCTACTTCGCCCAGCCCCCCAGGGAGCCACGCGAACAGGCTGCACAAACAGGCGCGCTTCTCTGCCAGCGCGTGAGTTAGCGCGGAGTTCGCGTGGGAGGGCGTGCGGGAGGGCGCCGGACCCTGCCTGCGCACCCCCCAGGGTAGACAGTCCCAGCCGTAGCCAGCCTACCAGAGGCATGACACGGATGGGCACGCGCCGCACCCCGAGGGTCCCCTCGGGCTCTGCGGCCCCCCCCCGGCACCTCAGAGACGGCCACCCAGACGGAGCCCCTGGTTCTGGGCTCCACGCAGACGGAGCCCCTGGCTCTCGGCTGCGGGGGCTGCCTGTCCCTTTTTCAGGCTCTGGGGCCTGGGAGCATGGTGACCTCCCCTTGCGGGGTCTGCTTCCTTTTGGGGTCTCTGGCGCGCCAGCTGGAGGAGCTCCAGGCCACAGTCCACAGACTGCGTGCCATCAGGGACTGTGAGCAGGAGATAGACTCCTACTGCCAGGCCCTTCTCCCCCGGGACGCAGAGGGTAGATCGCAGTCTCCCTCCAGGCCAGAGGAGGACTCTGGGACCTCCTGCTGTGTCCAGCCAGGGGCATGGACCAAGGTGGTCAAGGGCCCTAAGGCCCGCCGCACCAAGGCCCTACCCCCACCACAACTGAGCAACAGGTACGCACCTCTTGCTGCCCCAGCAGAGCCTGCTGAGTTGCCGGCCCCCACAGGCAACATGGGCCCAACTGCAACTCCCGCCCCTGTTCTCCCCAAGACAAAACGTAAGGTGTTTGTTGTGGGAGACTCCCTCCTGAGGGGGACGGAGGGGCCAATCTGCCACCCTGACCCCTTAGCCCGGCAAGTCTGCTGCTTCCCAGGGGCCCGCATCCGGGACATTGCGGAGAGGATCCCCAAGCTCCTCAAACCCACAGACCGCTATCCCATGCTCCTTATTCATGTGGGCACCAATGACACGGCTCGGAGCACTCCCAGCCAGGTCATGAGGCGCTACAGGGATTTGGGAGCGGGGCTTAAGGGTCTGGGGGCACAGGTGGTGTTCTCGTCGATCCTCCCAGTCTCAGGCTATGGGCTGAGAAGGGACAGGAGGATCTGTGTGGTCAACCAAAGACTGCGGCGCTGGTGTCGTCAGGAAGGCTTTGGCTTTCATGACCACAGCCCGCTCTTTGGCGAGAGAGGCAGCGAGCTGCTGGGAAGAGATGGTCTCCACCTCTCTCCCCTAGGGAGGAGGCTCTTCTCAGCCAGACTGGCTGACCTGCTCCACCGGGCTTTAAACTAAGCCCGCTGGGAGACGGGGGCATGACCGCCACTGCTGGCCCGCTGAGCAAATCTTGCAAAGCCAGCGGATCATGGCACTCAAGGGAGCCCGCCCCAGCCCTGGTAAAATCTGTGGGCAAGGAAGGAGCCCCCCAGGGGGCGCTTGCCTGCCTGTACACAAATGCCAGGAGCTTGGGGAATAAGCAGGAGGAGCTCATCCTCCTGCTCAGTGCAAACAATTACGATGTCATAGGGATCACGGAGACCTGGTGGGACTCCACCCATGACTGGACCACGGGGATAGATGGCTATACCCTGTACAGGAGAGATCGTGTAGACAAAAGGGGCGGGGGTGTAGCTCTCTATGTTAAGGAAAGCTACGCGTCCCTGCAAGCCGATATTGGCGACCAGGGTGGACGGCTGGAGACCCTCTGGGTTAAAATCCGTGGGGAACACGGCACAGGGGACACAATGGTGGGAGTCTATTACAGACCTCCCACCCAAAGTCCTGAGCTAGACCAGGAGTTTGCCCAGGAACTGGCTGAGGCAGCTTGCTCCAGGACCATGGTTGTCATGGGTGACTTCAATTACCCAGACATCTCGTGGGAGGATCGCTCAGCAAAATCTGAGCAGTCGCAGAGCTTCCTCTCGTGCGTGAATGACCTCTACCTGACTCAAGAAGTCTGTGGGCCAACGAGAGGCAAAGCGCTGCTCGACCTGGTGCTGGCTACTGGGGAGGACCTAGTCGGCGACCTAGTGATCGATGGGAAGCTGGGTGACAGCGACCACGAGTTGATCACCTTCACCATCTGCCGAAAAGCTGGCAAGTCGGTCAGCAACACGCAAGTCCTTGACTTCAGGAAAGCCGACTTTGACAAGCTCAGGAGGCTTGTCAGTGAGGCCCTAAGGGACTGTGACCGCAGGGAGAGGGGAGCTCAAGAAGAGTGGTTGCTCCTCAAGGGAGTGATCCTCAATGCACAAACTAAGTCTATTCCATCTCGGAGGAAAGGCAGCAAGAGGGCACAGCAGCCCCCCTGGCTCTCCAGGGACCTAGCAGACCTCCTGAGGCTAAAAAGAAAGGCCTACAAAGGATGGAGGATGGGAGTCACCTCCAAGGAGGATTATTCTGCACTGGTCCGGTCCTGTAGGGAGCAGACCAGGAAAGCCAAGGCTGCAACTGAACTCCAGCTAGCTTTGAGCATCAAGGACAATAAAAAGTCCTTTTTCAGATATGTGGGGAGCCGGAGGAAAAGCAGGGGCAACGTTGGACCCCTGCTGAACCAGATAGGGCAACTGACAACTGACGCCCAGGAAAAAGCCAACCTATTAAATAGGTACTTTGCGTCGGTCTTTCATCAGCCCCACGGGACGCCCGTGCCTGCTACGGGGCCGGGAAGTCCGGGTGAGGGTGATCCCCTGCCCTCCATTAATGCTGACTTTGTGAAGGAACATCTTGAGAAGCTGGATACCTTCAAGTCAGCCGGCCCTGACAATCTTCACCCCAGGGTACTCAAGGAGCTGGCGAGCATCATAGCCCAGCCTCTAGCGCGGATCTTTGAAAACTCTTGGCGCTCTGGTGTAGTGCCCGAAGACTGGAAGAAGGCCAACGTGGTGCCTATCTTCAAGAAAGGGAGGAAAGTGGATCCGGCTAACTATAGGCCCATCAGCCTGACTTCTATCCCGGGGAAGATCTTAGAAAAGTTTATTAAGGAGGCCATCCTTAATGGACTGGCCGACGCCAACATCTTAAGGGATAGCCAGCACGGGTTTGTTGCGGGTAGGTCTTGCTTGACCAATCTCATTTCCTTCTACGACCAGGTGACCTATCACCTGGACAAGGGAGATGAGATTGATGTCATATATCTTGACTTCAAAAAAGCCTTCGATCTGGTGTCCCATGATCGTCTCTTGGAGAAACTGGCCAATTGTCGCCTTGGGTCCCCCACGATCCACTGGCTGGAAAATTGGCTCCGGGGTCGGACCCAGAGGGTAGTAATTGATGGAAGTCACTCATCGTGGTGTCCTGTGACCAGTGGGGTCCCCCAGGGCTCTGTCCTTGGACCCATACTGTTCAACATCTTCATTAACGATGTGGACACTAGAGTCAGAAGCGGACTGGCCAAGTTCGCCGATGACACCAAACTTTGGGGCAAAGCATCCACGCCAGAAGACAGGCGGGTGATCCAGGCTGACCTGGACAGGCTCAGCAAGTGGGCGGATGAAAATCTGATGGTGTTCAATGCCGATAAATGCAAGGTTCTCCACCTTGGGAAGAAAAACCCGTAGCATCCTTATAGGCTCGGCAGTGCTATGTTGGTTAGCACTATGGAAGAAAGAGACTTGGGGGTCATCATTGACCACAAGATGAACATGAGCCTGCAATGCGATGCTGCGGCTAGTAAAGCGACCAAAACGCTGGCTTGCATCCATAGATGCTTCTCAAGCAAATCCCGGGACGTCATTCTCCCCCTGTACTCGGCCTTAGTGAGGCCGCAGCTGGAGTACTGCGTCCAGTTTTGGGCTCCACAATTCAAAAAGGATGTGGAGAAGCTTGAGAGAGTCCAGAGAAGAGCCACGCGCATGATCAGGGGTCAGGGAAGCAGACCCTACGATGACAGGCTGAGAGCCCTGGGGCTCTTTAGCCTGGAAAAGCGCAGGCTCAGGGGTGATCTGATGGCCACCTACAAGTTTATCAGGGGTGATCACCAGTATCTAGGGGAACGTTTGTTCACCAGAGCGCCCCAAGGGATGACGAGGACGAATGGTCACAAACTACTACAAGATCGTTTCAGGCTGGACATAAGGAAGAATTTCTTTCCTGTCCGAGCCCCCAAGGTCTGGAACAGCCTGCCGCCGGAGGTTGTTCAAGCGCCTTCATTGAACACCTTCAAGATGAAACTGGATGCTTATCTTGCTGGGATCCTATGACCCCAGCTGACGTCCTGCCCTTTGGGCGGGGGGCTGGACTCGATGATCTTCCGAGGTCCCTTCCAGCCCTAATGTCTATGAAAATCTATGAAATCTTAGAACCTGTCCCAAGTTTCCATTGTTTGTACGCCTCTTTCTTTTTCTGTAGGACTGAGACTTCCCCGCTTAGCCAAGAGGGTTTTTTGACTCTTCTGCTACTTTTTCTCTGGAAGGGAATAGATTTTTTCTGAGCCTTAAGGATTGTGTCCTTAAGGAATGATCATTCTTCTTTACCTGTGGTCCTTGGTATATAGGAGGTCAGATTACATGATCTCAGCCCTTTCTGATCTTGAGTTTGAGAGAGCTCCAATAGTTGCTAGTATTTTAACAGGGAAATCAGCTCTATTCAAAGCAGGTTTTAGCACAGTTTTTATACAAGTTCTTTGGTTCCCAGACAGTTTTGTTAGAGGAAGGCTCAGTTGCTGTTGATTTTATATAGGGCATTACTTTATAGGCTGTTTAAAAAAGTCTCTTCACTCCAGGAGGATGTTTCACCAGGATTCCTCAATTGATCTTTTCTCCATAAATATTGTTTCATAATAACTCAAGTGTGCTTTTCTTCACATTTTCTGCCGTCTTATCTATAGAAGGAATTTTCAGTTTAGCCCAGCCATTTACTTCTTTTTTCTCTTGAAGGGAAATTGGCACTTGAAGGATGAGAGGAACAAAAAGGTAACTGATATTTTCAGGATTTGCAAAGGGATCAGTATGTTTCAATCTGTGATACCAGAATATCAAAATCTTCACAAACAATTGATGAAACGGATGTCTCAATGGGTTTCATTTTGTTTGTAAAATGGGTGATTGGCCTTTTGAAATCATTAGTTAGATCTAATGAATGATTTTTGCTCCATTTTTCCTTTGAGCACTACATATGGATTGAAATATAGCTGTCCTGCAAAATAAAGATAAGCACTTAGATTGTGCTGACAACAATCTATTAAATTTACTATCTACATTCCAGAGGAAAGCAAGAGAGCGCACAGAATTATAGGTATAAAGGACCTCAATTAACTCCTGTTGAATCAATGCACATTTTAAAACAGGCCAAAGATACTAGAAATCATTTAAAAAAAAAAATGTTTATAAGGACATGCATAGAACTTTGCCAAGCAAGGCGTTTGAAAGAACATCTGATGGTGCCAAGTAGAAGTATTGTGCAACACAGAGGGCACTCAATTAGTAAAACTGGGCCACTAACGGTACATAAATTTGAGTTGCTAGGTATAAAAGAAAGCTATCGGATCTTGGTTATATACCACATAAGGGGATGAATTACAGGACAGCAATGTGAGTTGCAGTTATAAATAAAGTGAGATTTGCTGATGGTGCAGAATTCATGCACGGAAACCAAAAATATTCCTATTTCCCCTTCAGTGAAAATAAGGGTACCTTTAGACCAAAGGTTGATTTTAATTTAGCTTTAAAAAATTGCATTTGCTTCTGGTCCCTTGCAACTTCTTGAGTATATCTTCTGTCACAAACAGTTGATGTAATAGATTTCTAGATGTATATCTATAATGTTACTAATATTTATGGGAGCTAGAAGATCTCTGAAAGAAGATTGGATCAAGTCCCATGGTCTATATCTTGACTGGCTCATTTAGCATACCTAAATAGCTGAGGCAAGTAGCAGATATTCATTTTAGTTAATACAGAAGTATTTTACCCTAAGTGTTTTCAAGACTGTAGAACTTATCTTTTTCTTAAAGATGTTGCATCCACCTCTTGTACAATGGATATCACTTTTTGATGCACAGCATTTAGATTTTATTTCTGTTCTGTTTTATCACAACCCCAAAATGTGTGATATAATGTAGGGAGCAACCTGGTATTATTGAAGCCAGCATTGTTGCTGAGAGACTTGCCATTTTCTCGCAGCAAAAATTACCAGAAGAAATGCAAAGGCACAGTGTACCTGTCTCTGTTCATGTTAATCGGCAGGGCACGACCCTATCAAGGACCATTAAGAAAGGCAAAGCATGGAATATACTTTCATCTCAATGATAATGCAGAGTGCTTCAGTGATTAAGTTTTTATGTGTTCCAAGAAGACCTTCCTCCCACCCCAAAGACTGTAAGTCTGAGAACATGGTATAGTATTAAGTACCATGGCATTCAGCCTGTGGAATTCATTAATCATGTTGTATGATGTATTTTGGTATTGGACAGTAAATTTACTTGATAGAATCTGTGCTTCTGAAATATTCCCCTGTTTTTGAAGAGCAGTGTTTAAGGCAACTAGTGGCACATTAGGTCACGAATCATCAGGTTTTACTGCCACTGGGTAGAGGTAAAAGTGCCTAGGGAATCCATCTGCAGATGGATTTATTGCAAATTGATTTATGTGAATTTTATTTTGATGGCTGGTCTGGGGAAAAAAAAACAAATCTGTTCTTGTAGCAGCCTTGTTTATTTCCGGTTTTAGGGATATCTGGATTTGGCCTGAGCAAGTCCAGCAGTTACCTCTTTTATGAATTATTTTGTCCAATGACATGAGCAGGGAATAGAGCCCCAGAGCTTCCCTTCTCAGCAGAATGCCCTCTTCCTAGAGCTTTGAGCTCAGCTCCCTCTTTCTTGCTGCCTTTCTATCCTCTGACTCTTGCATTCCTTTCTGTAGTGGCGCTTCTTCAACAGGTTAGACAGTGTGCTATGAGCCCACTTTGCCACGTAGCCTGGTGATTAAGGCCACGTGGAGATAAAACGAGGCATGTGTGCATGACACTTTCAAGCAGGCTAAATGCTTTTGCACCGCTTTAACAGTGTTGGTATTTGCATACCTTGGCGGCACATTGCACAATAATTCCAGCCTCTGTAGGAAATTCGGCTGGGGAGTGCTAATTAGCATGCTTTCGCAGACTCAATTTAATCAAGTCTGTAATTACAACACCATCAGAGCAGCTTGTGGACAGGTACCCTTACTATGTTGGTGTCCCAGTTTAGGTGCCTGGTTCTTTCTTTAAAGTATCTGTCTAGGGAATACTAGATGCTTAGCCTGGATTTTATAGATCCCACTTCTAGAACTGAGAAGGTAAATATTAGGCACAGAGGGCATTTTTACACATTCAAGTGCTGCGACGCATGCAGTTGTATAAGCGGTGAAATGTGCATCAGCGCTGAGAAAATGACGGCAGTGCACTTTTGAACTAAAACACCTTGGAGGTGCTTTAGTTCAAAAGTGCACTGCTACCATTTTCTGCATGCTGATGCTCATTTAGCCACTCATATACAACTGCACACAATGCAGCGCAGTTTGTGGGGGTGGGGAATATATGCGTATAAATGCCCAGGAATGCTCAGTGTTGCTGCATCTCAGTCGCTTTCAGCATTGGTGATGCTTTTCCTTCAGTGATCTCGCAGCACTTGAGGAAAATTCATATCATCTTAAACCAAAAACATGCCTTTTAAGAGAGTTGTACGCTCCCTACTCTACAGATGAACAAATTGAGACAAGTTGCCTAGGTTCACATTTCTTGAGCAGCCAAAGCTGAGACTCCATCAGAAGAGATTATTTGCCATCTCATTCCTAAAACTTAATCTTTTGACCAAAAGGAAGCTGAATTGGAATGATTTTAATTTATACAATTTTATTTGATAATCATTCACAATGAGATATGGCCAGGACCAGATAATACTAGCTAGATTAATAAGCAGGATCAGTTCCACTGATCAGAAGTGTGGGGGTCTATATTTTTAAGAGACCTCCACACTGCTTCCTCCACATGCCTATGCTGAATTGGCCTGATTTGGTGTAAGACTACTCTCTCCATATGTTAGCTTTGATTCAGAGCTGCAGATGGATGGGTCCATCCACTTGGTCACCACAAGCCACCCCCCTCTCCTGAGGGTAAACACCAATATCTGCTAATCAAAAGAACTAAATGGGAATCACTTTTTCTGTTATCGCAGTGGTAGAGGAGCTGGTGATGGTGTCCACCTTCATATAAGATTATAGAGTTCAGAGCCCCCATCCCTCCCTCCCCCAGGACAGTGCTATAACAACAAGGCTATAGACTAGGCTGGGGTTGGGAAGGCACCTTACCTTTCCTGTTAATGCTAGCTCACTTTGTAGGAAGGAATGCAAGACTGGCCAGAAAATGAGAAATTCAGGAAGGAACTTGACTAATCTAGTGCAGAAAACTGAAATGCTTCCTGCTCTACCTTTCAGCCTGGGGCTTCAGATATACCCAAATCCATGGCACATATCCTATGTGCAAGCCACAAGCCAGGGGGCTCTGGAGTTCAGATCTCCCCTAGTTTTGCTTGTCTCTAGCCCAAAGGTCAAAGGAGCAAGCTAGAAGGTAAACCGAAGAGCAATCCTCTATCACCCTAAACTGTGTAGCAGAGATCCTTGTATTTGAAAGGATTTGTACTCTTGCAGAAGTCAGTTGCAGAAAAGGGAAATGTGGTTTTGGGCTGCATCAATAGAAGCATTAGGTACAAGACATGAGAGGTATCTCTCTACTTGGCACTATAAGGCCTCATCTGGAGTACTGCGAGTAGTTCTGGGCTCCACATTTTAAATAAGACATGGCGACATTTAGAGTGTTGCCTGCCTCTAGACCCTAAGCTGATCAAAGGCTTGGAAGGCAAGTCATATGAGGAAAGGCTGAAGGAGCTACGCATGTTGAGCTTGCAGAAAAGGTGCTTAAGAGGGGACATGATGACAATCTTCAAATACTTGAAGGCCTTCCATAAAATAAAGGAGAAGCACCTTTTCTCTCTTGCTGCAGAAAGAAGGATGCCAACCAGTGTTTTGAAGTTGCAGCAAAATCAGTTTAGATTGGCTATCTGGAAAAACTTACTCACGGTGAGAGTAGTGAGGCAGTGGAATAGGCTGCCTATGGAAGCTGTGGACTCTGCATCACTGGAGGTGTTCAAGAAGAGGTTGCACTGCCACTGGTCAGGGATGATCTAAGTGTAGTTATGTCTATTTTCTACCATGGGTATTTCCCGTGCTTCTGGGTTTCGCTGGTTGCTCCTGCTCCCCCTCCTACCTCCGCTTTCTGCTATATGTTAGGGTGTTTTTAAGCCTCCCCAGAGACTGGGTGTTGGCTACAGTCAAGGCTGGGGTCTTCAGTTGTGGTGTACCAATTTTCTCACTAGGAGCAAAGCCATAAGTTCCTGGCTAGGGGGTCTTGCCATATTTGAAGTCGGGAAGGAATTTTATTCGATGCTCAGATTGGCTCAGACTGGGAGTTTTTGTCTTCCTCTAGCAAAGGGCATGGCCCTCTACCCAGGGCTTCTTGTGCATATACTGAAAATATTTTATTAGAAGCAGGACATTGGCTACTGTAGTTCCTCTGCTTTACCCGTGGCAGGTTAGGGTGTTAGGTCTATTTTGTGTCAGGGTTGAGGGTAGTCTTATATCAAGTTTAGATTATAGTTATATGCAATGGTTTAGATGGGGATGATCCTGCCTCGGGCAGAGAGTTGGGGTAGAATGGACCCCCAGGGGCCATCCAGTCCTACTTCTCTATGGCTCTTACACTGACTTTTTAAATGCTGAAAAAAAGTATCTTTCTCCTTATACATGGTGGGGGCATAATCTTGGTGGAAATTTGTATTAAATGGATCCACATGCCAATACTTATTGTGGCGTTAGTAGTTCTTAATGTTTTGTTTTCCATGTTATGGGACAGACCCTGACCCCTCCCCTAGTTTGTGGGCTGCAATGGTGAAAGCAGACACAAACCTGGTGCCTAAGGGCAATTTCATGCTCCTAAACTGCTACTGTAATTTCATCATCATCATCTCTTGTCCATTCCTTGCCCTGGAGTGACAAGAGGGGAACCAGCCCAAGGTACCAATGTAGGCACAAGATTGGCAACTGCCATTACTTCTGACCCAGCTGCCATGGCTCAGGGTGTAACAACTGCTTGTTATGTCCCTGGTTGCATCAATCCTCAGCAGTCAGAATTTTCCATAGACCAATGGGTAGTTGACTTTTTTTTTCAGGGTAGGGGGCACCAGTTTTGCAGCTGGTCTAAAGATCAGTAGAGAAGATGGGATGGAAAAATCATTTGCCAGTCTTCTGCATAGCCTGTATTGGGTTTTTTACCTTTTATATGAGGTACTTCATAGATTCATAGATGTTAGGGTCGGAAGGGACCTCAATAAATCATCGAGTCTGACCCCTGCATAGGCAGGAAAGAGTGCTGGGTCTAGATGACCCCAGCTAGATACTCATCTAACCTCCTCTTGAAGACCCCCAGGGTAGGGGAGAGCACCACCTCCCTTGGGAGCCCATTCCATACCTTGGCCACTCGAACTGTGAAGAAGTTCTTCCTAATGTCCAATCTAAATCTGCTCTCTGCTAGCTTGTGGCCATTGTTTCTTGTAACCCCCGGGGGGGCCTTGGTGAATAAATACTCACCAATTCCCTTCTGTGCCCCCGTGATGAACTTATAGGCAGCCACAAGGTCGCCTCTCAACCTTCTCTGGCGGAGGCTGAAAAGGTCCAGTTTCTCTAGTCTCTCCTCATAGGGCTTGGTCTGCAGGCCCTTGACCACATGAGTTGCCCTTCTCTGGACCTTCTCCAGGTTATCCGCATCCTTCTTGAAGTGTGGCGCCCAGAATTGCACGCAGTACTCCAACTGCGGTCTGACCAGTGCCCGATAGAGGGGAAGTATCACCTCCTTGGACCTATTCGTCATGCATCTGCTGATGCACGATAAAGTGCCATTGGCTTTTTTGATGGCTTCGTCACACTGCCGACTCATGTTCATCTTGGAGTGCACTAGGACTCCAAGATCCCTTTCCACTTCCGTGCCACCCAGCAGGTCATTCCCTAGGCTGTAGGTGTGCTGGACATTTTTCCTCCCTAGGTGCAGCACTTTGCATTTCTCCTTGTTGAACTGCATCCTGTTGTTTTCTGCCCACTTGTCCAACCTATCCAGGTCTGCCTGCAGCTGTTCCCTGCCCTCTGGCATGTCCACTTCTCCCCATAGCTTTGTGTCATCTGCAAACTTGGACAGAGTACATTTGACTCCCTCGTCCAAGTCACTGATGAAGACATTAAAGAGTATCGGTCCAAGGACCGAGCCCTGAGGGACCCCACTGCCCACACCCTTCCAGGTCGAGACCGACCCATCCACCACGACTCTTTGGGTGCGACCCTCTAGCCAATTCGCCACCCACCGGACTGTGTAGTCATCCACATCACAGCCTCTTATCTTGTTCACCAGTATGGGGTGGGATACCGTATCGAAGGCCTTCCTGAAGTCTAAGTATACAACATCCACCCCTCCTCCTGTGTCCAGGCGTTTCATAACCTGGTCATAGAAGGAGACTAGATTGGTCAGGCACGATCTGCCTGCCACAAACCCGTGCTGGTTTCCCCTCAGCATAATTTGCCCTACCGGGCTCTCACAAATGTGAGCCTTGATAATTTTTTCAAAGACTTTACCAAGGATGGAGGTGAGACTGACTGGCCTATAGTTGCCCGGGTCCTCCTTCCTCCCCTTCTTGAAAATGGTGACCACGTTAGCCCTTTTCCAGTCCTCCGGGACTTGGCCCGTGCGCCACGAGCGTTCGAATATTCCTGCCAGTGGCTCTGCAGTGATGTCGGCCAGTGCCTTCAGCACCCTCGGATGGAGCTCATCCGGGCCTGCATACTTAAAGGCATCCAGTTCTTCCAAGTGACTCTGCACCACCTCAGGATCTATGCATGGAAGTCTGGCGCCTTGCTGCTGCCTCTCTACAACCCCAGTGAGAGACTTGTCGTGCCCCTCACTTAGGAACACTGAGGCAAAGAACTCATTGAGGAGTTCAGCCTTGTCCCCCCTGTCTGTCACCAATTGTTTCTGCCCATTTAGCAGGGGTCCTATTCCTCCCTGGGCCTTCCTTTTACTCCCTATATATCTAAAAAACAATTTCTTGTTGTCTTTTACTTGGGTTGCCATCCTCAGCTCCATGGTAGCTTTGGCCTGCCTAACTGCCTCCCTACAAGCACGAGCAGAGGAGGTATATTCATCTTTAGTGATCTCACCCTGTTTCCACTTTTTATGTGCTCCCCTTTTGGCCCTTAGGCTGCCCTGGATTTCTCTGGTCAGCCATGGAAGCCTCCTGACCCCTTTCCCTCTTTTGCCTCGCTCAGGGATCGTCTTGCTTTGTGCCCGAAAGATCGTTTCCTTAAGGCACAGTCACCCTTCTTGGGCTCCCATCCCTTCAAAACTCCTACTCTGCAGTGCATCCTTGACTAATCGCCTGAGTGCATTGAGATCAGCTTTCCTAAAGTCTAGCACTTTCACCCTACTAGTTACCTTACCCACTCGACGTCTTATGGTGTATTCTATTATTAGGTGATCACTGTCTCCCAAATGGCTACCGATCTGGAGGTCCCCTATCATGTCATCCCCTGTTGCCAATACCAGATCCAGTACGGCATTCCCCCTAGTGGGACCGTGTACCTCCTGTGTCAGGTGGAGGTCCTGTACACAGGTTAGAAACCTGCGTGAGTGATGGGACCTTGCTGTCTGCGTCTCCCAGCAGATGTCCGGGTAGTTTAGGTCCCCCATGACTACCGCCTCTTTAGCTTTTATGGTCTCCGAGAGTTGCCTCAGGAGCCCCGCATCTAGTTCTTCCCCTTGGTGTGGGGGTCTGTAGCAGACCCCTACCACCAAATCCCTTTCTCCTTGCCCCCCATGTAGCCTAACCCACAATCCTTCTACTTCCTCAACCTCGGATTCTGTCTTGATGAGGGTTGATGTATGTTGCTCACTGACATAAAGTGCAACCCCCCCCCCCTTTCTTCCCCGACCTGTCCTTTCTGTACAATCTATAGCCCTCAATATGTACCGCCCAGTCATGGGATGAATCCCACCAGGTCTCTGTTAGCCCCACTAAGTCATAGGTGTTTAGTGCAAGCAGGAGCGCTAGTTCATCCTGCTTGTTCCCCATGCTCCTAGCATTAGTATATAGGCACTTGAGCCCTGCGACTGGTGCCTTTGCTGCCCCTCCGCTCCGAGTCCCATGGGGCCCATTGTTTCTTACCTTCTTGTTTCTTACCTGTTCTGTAGTGCTGGTGTTCCCATAGCTTTCAGGTTCCCAATGTTCTCCTTCTTCAGGCTGGACTGTCCTTGTGGGTGCCACATGGTTTGGTGGTCCACAGCTTCCTCTGCCCTCGTACTCCCCTCCCACCGACGAGCCTAGTTTAAAGCCCGCCGGAGGAGATCCGCCAACCTAGTAGAAAACACACGCTTACCTTTGGGGGACAGGTGAAGCCCATCCCAGCTGAGCATGTCCCTCGTCGTGATGTGCGGGTCATTGTCCAGGAAGCCAAAGCCTGCCTCGAGACACCACTGCCGAAGCCGCCAGTTGGTTTCTCGGATGCAGTTCTCCTGCTGTCTTCCTCGTCCGGTCACTGGTAGGATGGAAGAGAAAACCACCTGTGCACCGAACTACTTCAGCACGCTGCCCAGAGCACTGTAGTCCGCCATCAGGTGATCGGGGGTTCTCCTGGCCGCATCATTAGTACCCACATGGACTAGGACCATGGGGTAGTAATTGGTGGGCTTGATCCTGGCCTGGACTACCTCCGTCACGTCCCGAATCTTTGCTCCAGGGAGGCAGCATACCTCTCGTGCCGAGGGGTCCTGGCGACAGATGGGTCCTTCCGTACCTCTCAGGATGGAGTCGCCTATGACGAGCACTCATCACCTCCTCCTCTGGGTCCTCGTGGATCTCTTGATCTGTTCAGAGTGTGAAGAACGTGGCGTTTCTTCTTGCCCAAGGGTTTCCTCCTCCCCTTCCATCTCCTGCAGGGTTGCCAGAGCCTTGTACCTGTTCACCAGTCGGACTGGAGAAGCTGGTACCGCTTCGCTGCGAGCTGCTCCGGTCCTGGCCGTGACCGTCTGCCACTCTGCTGCGGAGGGCATTCCCCGGGCTGCTTCTTCCTTGGGTGCCTGGGCCTGCAGGGAAAGGAAATAACTGTCAATTTCATCCTCCGCCTCCCTGATCCCCCTCAGCCTGCTTACCTCGTCCCGGAGCTCCCTCAACACTGGCCCTTAGGGAATATTACTGTATTAGTTTCTGATTTAACTATTCTAGTTGGTCTGATGTGGAATAAAAGGGGAGATGAATTAAGTTGGTACAGATAACCATGTGATACAACTAGCACTTGGATGATAATAGCACTGAGACAGGCATCAGGCAATTAGATGTGCCCTCTTGTTGGATGTGCCTGCTTTCTGAATTCACTCCTGTTTGCTGGCGTTGACAAAGAAAACAGACTTCTGTGGTAGGTGTAAGTGTAAGTGTACGTACACTTACACCTACACAAATATATACATTTATTCCGAGTACAAACCAACTCAAGGGTCTGGCAGTGAGAATATGTTAATTAATTTTAATTGTTTTGTTTTGCATTCACAGAATAGCAAAGGTTAATGCTTGCTTCCCACTAATGATATTGAAATGGGAGATGATACACTTTAATGAGGCCTGATTCAGATATATTATTTAACCTGTGGGGTACTGTTGAACATAAGCCCAAATGTAGCTCTGAATTGCAAATTATCGTGGGAAAATTTGGCTCTTTTTTGCTATTTCAGAGTTTTATCCCTTGGGACTGCTTATAATGATTTGAATTGTGCTGCTTTTGGGTTGTTAAAGTGTCAAAAGCAAGTAGACTTTGGGGTGGTAGGGAACAGAAAACACACCCTCTAGGAATCATCCTGGTATTTAAGCCACCATGTTGCTATGAGGTAAACTTTGACTGACTGATGTTCTCCCAGAGCTCTAATGAGCAGTCTTTTGTTTCTGAAAACAATTTTGAATATCAGCTCCTCAACACATTCTGGATCTGGTTATGTGAATGTTACCACGCCTTCCCACACACCCTTTTCTCTCGATTTATATTCTGTTCTCTTCTTTTTAGGTTCTTATTTTGCCCTAAATGGTGAATTTTGGAAAACTCTCTAAGTAGTATGATTTGTGTTATTCAGTGCTGTTAGTCATTGAGACAAGGGCTGTATCTTTAGGGGGAAAGCACCTAGTTCACTTTAAGTGCTGCTGCGTTATCAATACATTTTGGAGTCGGTGATATTGATGACAGAACTAAATGTCTAGACAGGTTTCGGCTACACTGCAATTTCTACTGGCTTCTTTTCCCCAGTAGAACTGCAGTGGTGCAAATCTCAAGCATAAATATAATTAATATCTGTGTAAATCACATTACACAGGTTTAAAGATGCATTAAAAGTACATAGCTATACTGAAGATAAAATCCCAAAGTAGATGAGGCTTGTTGCATCTTGAGCATGCACAATACAGGCTTTGTGTAATCATTTCTTGGAATATTCTCAGGAATAGGGTCAGCATCCACTGTAGGTGAAATGTGAGTCTTCGTGCATCTTTCTAGTGTACTACTTACTGGCTATAAGCATTAAATCAGTCCCTTCTAAATTGAAAAAATGCCTTTTCAGTGCTTGTGAGATCTGTCCCTGTTAACTAAGACTTGAACCAGAGGCTAAATGATGCAAAATTAAAAAAAAAAAAAAAAATTAGGTTCTGTAGGAGCTCTTGGTACAATAACCCTCTGGCCATGAGAGCAAAACTCCAAGGAAGCCATACTTTAAAAACAAAACAAACAAACAAACAAAAAAAATGCATTTTGAGGACAGGTTCAGCTTCAACTTCATTGTTGCCATGCCAGTGCTTTCAAAAAAATGTATTTGTCCTTTTCCCTTCTCACCCCCACAAGCCCAAATCAGAAGATTGGCTCAGAAATCACAAGGACCTTTTAAAAACTCCGTATAAATTGCATTCTTGCTATGTGCCTTTTGAGCTTTTAGATATTCATTTTTAAGCTCCTACTTACAACTTCTTAAAATAGAAGCGGAGGTCCTTGCCTTGGCATCTAATTACAGGTGTTTGGGACCTTTAAGAAAAATAGCAAATCAGTCAACTCGTGACAATCATGAGTTGGGAGCACCTACTATCAACTTTGGTAGACATGTAACAGCAACAACAAGAAAATATTACCAAAGCCATATTGATCAGATCAATTACTTTCTGCTATGTGAAAAAGCTTTGTTGTCTTCATAATCAGCCTGGTCTACAAGCTTGATTCTAGCAGCAACATAACACTTGTATTGTGTTGACATAAGATGGTGTTGCTTTGAAGGCAATGACCTTGCCTTTGTTTTGCTGCACAGTGCAGTTAATCATAAAAAGGTAACTTTAAAACAATTGCTTATTGCAAACTGACATCCTCTAAAGCAGTGATTCACAACCCTTTTAGACTCTAGGTAGCCCTCAGAATATTCCAGGACTTAGTAAAAAAAAAAAAAAAGAATGACAACTACAGAAAAGTACTAGACCAATTCTCTTTCAAAGATCTCGAAGCACAACAGGTCAGAATGATTTTAGCACGGTGGATTCCTGTTTGATGTCTCTGGGCTAATCTTGTGAATCATGCTTGTATACCTAATGGTGCTAACATACAAACAGCTCAAGGCACTCCAGGGGCTATAACCCCCTGGATAAAAGCAGGGTTTCCAACCTAATTTTTTTTTTAATTGACAGTCTGCAAACAGTCTACCGACAATAATGTTTTTACTGACATATGTTTATATAACGTAAATGTAGCTCTTCTGCCAGGCCCTGGATGGCAGTGACAATGGTGATGTTCAGATTTAAAGTTTAATGCCAATCATAGTAATAAAAGGAGAGAAAAGTTTGTCAGTAAAAGTTTTGCAGTTTATAAGTAAAAACTCATGTTGCTTAGTTGGTGGCAAGAGAGCTACAAGAGGAGGTAGCAAGGCATCCTCTGCCATGAGTGCTTCATCAGTTTGGCGCTGGAGGAGATGCCTAGGACTACATGGAAGAAGGACTGCCAAAGGAAGCTCTAGAGAAGGAAAAGGGCATGGATTCCCAGGAATGTGGATGCTGGAAGCTTGTGACTTCCTGGCAGTAAGCAGAAGCCTTCCCACCTGTGGCAGTTTGCCTGGAAGACAGATATGGTTCCCTACCAATGCAGGAGGAGGAGCAGGAGCTTGCTCTATTGGTAGAAAAGGCCAGACCAGGCCTCTCTAATGTTGGGAGGATCATGATCACTGCCACAAAGAGGAAGCAAGAGGTCGTGGTGGTTGGAGACTCCCTTTTGTGGGGGATGGAAGCACTCATCTGCTGGCCTGACTGATTGTCTTGGGAGGTCTGCTGCTTTCCCCAGAGCCTGGATCCAAGATGTCATGGAAGGACTACGGCAACTCTTCCAGCCCTCATGCTGCTCATCTATGTGGGCCTCAAAGATACTGCCAGGGGCAACCTTGAGCTGATCAAAAATGACTGTAGGGCTCAGGGTGCAAGGGCTCATGGTGGGAAAGCTCGCATGACTGAACCACTCATGGGTGGGTATAAATTGTTGACGAGGCTGGGGAGAAGAGATGTTGCTCTTTATGTAAAAAAATTATATGATTATTCAGTACTCCAGTATGAACTTGGAGGTAGGCCTGTTGAAAGTCTCTGGGTCTGGGTCAGAGGGGAGAGCAACAAAGGTGATGGCATGGTGGGGTCTGCTATAGACCACCAGACTAGGAGGAGGAGGTGGATGGGGATTTCTTCAGACATCTAACAGAAGTTTCCAGATCACATGCCCTGGTTCTTATGGGGGACTTCAATCATATCTGATATCTGCTGGATGGGCAATCCAGGAAGTTATTGGAGAGTGTTGTGGACAACTTCCTGGTGTAAGTGTTGGAGAGGCCAACTATGGGCCATGCTGTTCTTGACCGGCTGCTCACAAACAGGGAAGAATTGGTGGGGACTGTAGTAGTGGATGGCAACCTGGGCAGCAGGGACCACAAGGTGATTGAGTATAGGTTCCTGAGGAAAGGAAGGAAGAAGAGCAGCAGGGCAAGGGCCCTGGACTTCAGAAAAGCAAACTTTGACTGAGTCCTGGAACCCTGGGCAGAGAACCCTGGGAGACCAGTCTGAGGGGCAGTAACAGCCTTCAGCTACCCGAAGGTTGATTCAAAAGAGGATGGAGCTAGGCTGTTCTCAGTGTTGGCAGATAACCGAACAAGGAGCAATGGTCTCAAGTTTCAGTTGAAGTTTAAGTTGGATATTAGGAAAAACTTTCTCATGAGGAGGGTAGTAAAGCACTGGAACAGATTATTTGGAGAGGTTGTGGAATCTCCATCCTTGGAGATTAAGACCCAGGTAGACAAAGCCTTGGCTGGAATTATCTGGTTGGGGATGGTCCTGTTTTGAGCAAGGGGTTGGACCAGATGACTCCCTGAGGTCACTTCCAAATCAAATTTTGACAGGGGTGAAGAAAATGAGTCGACTTTATAAAGAGATGTGTATGTATTTCCCTTTCACTCCTGGAGAGAGCCTTAAGCGGAAGCCAGAGAAGCAAAATACTTAAGGAGAGAGGTTTTCTTAACATCTCTTTGACACTGGCTTTGTACATGGTGCTCATGATGAAATTATCTCTTAAAGTATAATTTAAAATATTAAGATTAGTGGTAATATCCTGCAGTTAACTGCTAACCACATCTTCTATATAAAATAAACACATTTTTGCCATACTGAAACCTCTTCCTTAAGCTCCATTTTTAACTTGCTGTTTTGCTGCCGAAAAGCTCTGATATGCCAGATGGCCAGGTCTAAGAATGCATAAAGTGCTTCATTTTTGTATTCTCTTTGCTCTAGGAGACTATTTCTGTTTAGCTACATAAGTAGGAGTCATTGGAAGAACAGACAAAAATCAAAACTATAGCTGCAATTATTTGGAACAGAATAGGGGTAGGAAATTAAACTAATTTTTAGCATTCTTAAACTGATGAGATGGGAAATAAACCTCTTGGCTGAGCAGAAGCTTCATTATTTTAATGTTCTACTGCTTCGAAGAGTTCTGTTTGGGATGGGCAATAAACATTTTCCTGTAAACAAGATGGGTTTGTTCAATTAATATAATGAATTATATACAATAGAAATTCTTCCTAACGGGTAGTGAATTGTAGCCATTTTCTTCCAGCATGAAATTGAACATTGCATGGCAAGTTCAAATACTTAACCACATTGATATGGACTTGGCGGTAATAGCTCTACAACGAGAGAGTATTATTCTGCATTGAATTTAGGAACCTATGTGAAGAAACTGATGTACAATTGCCTGCAACTTGTGCATTCGTAGCAGAACCTGAGCTTGTAAGTTCTTAATGGAAATTCTCAGTAGGTGGCTCTGATTGTGTTACTTATACTTTAGCTTAGATGGTATTTGATCTCTTTCATGCTTTGTCTTGCCTTATTTAAATGAAATTACTGCATGTGAAATTTGTTTCAGTTCTTAAAACATCGAAAAAGATGCCATTCTAAGATTATTTTGATTCTTCTTGGCTTTGAGAGATTTTTTTTCCCCTAAATATCTCTTCTCAAAGGCAGAATCTCGTTCTCTAATTTCACAAGATGTTTGGAGCAGTGTTGTGCAGACCCACTAATGCTTTTCTTTAATGAATCACATTGGAAAGAAGGCCTGTTTCTTCTCTTGACACCTAGCAGAAATGGTTGAATGAAGAATAGACTTACGTGACCCTGTTTCTACTGTACCAGAGTGACAGCCTCACTGTGGTGTTTATTTCTATGACACCATTGGTATGCAAGGTTGGATTATGGGAATTGTCTCTTATCTTCATATCCTCCATTGGTGTGCATAGGTGAAGCAGTGGAAAAACTTTTTGTGCTTGTTTTGACTGTAATGTTACACTTTAACTGCTTTTAACATTTTTGAATATAAGAGGTCAGGGAAGTCAGGTGTGTGCACAGTGGCCCTGACTTTTATAGTTATAAAGTTCATAAAGGCACTGATGTTGTAAGTGAAAGTTGAGTAAATGTAGTTGAAAGGTCAGTGTTTAATATGACTTATGTGGAAGTCTAAAGTGAAGGAAGCCCCAGCTCGGGAATTGCAAGAAGAGAGTGGAGAGGTTCCAGACTGGACGATGAGGACAATTATGGCAAGTGAGACTATGATGAATACAATGAAGAGTGAAAAGACTGTAAAATAAGTGAGGGAGTTGGGAAGGGGGTGAAGGGAGAGGGGAGAAGGAAGGAAGGAGGGCACTGAGGTGTGTTCCTTTGAATAATTATGAGGGTTAACCGTGATGGGCAAGTGGGCACATGAAATGTGGGCACATGGTGTGGCTTTGTAATGGGAATGAGAATGGTGCAACTGTAAAGGTGTGTTTTGGATTGTCAAATGAACTACAGCGGTCACAAGACTGGTTGCTAGAAAGGGTGTGAGTGCTGCTTCTTAAAATATTGTCTGCATCAATATTACTGCCAAGTCCATACAAATAAACCCCCCAAAAAACCTAAGGGGATAATAAGGTGGCTTTTGGCCCATGTAGTTTATTTTCCAGGCAGGGGAGATGCCCTTCTCAGCCTTGAGTGACTTGGTATAGTTAGAGGGTGAAGGCCTGTCCTTTTGCTCTGCAATTAGATCCCGGTGGTCTAATTACAAATGCCTTCAAATGTGAGTATCTCAGCTACACAATGTATGGTCATGGGGAATTGCTCTTGGGCTTTCTCTCTACCTTGCTCCTTTTGGCTAAAGGCAAGTGAGACTATGGGGTATCTGACAAGGCCCCTTGGCTTGGGGCTTGCATGTAGGATGCCTGCTATGGATTTGGGAGCATCTGAAGCCCCAGGCTGAAGGTCTGGGCAGTAACATTATTGTCAGTGGTAGCATGACACAGACTTGAACAGTGCTCCACTTTGATAGAATTTGAACTGATTTGGCCCAAGACACAAAATTAAAAAAACAAACAACCCCCTTCCCCCCAAAAACCAACTAAACAAACAAATAACCTAGGGGGTGGTATTGCAGATCACCATCCAACAGTAAAGGGATAGGTACAGGTGATGTAGAAATCCCTTTAGTGGGTTCAGTCTGAACCTATTACCTACTCGGTCCTCAAGAGTTGAAATCCTTAGGGTACTAGCAGGTAGAAGCCTGTACCTCCCAAATCTTGGAAGAGCTGAAACTTGCATCTAAGAGTGGTGTTGTTTCTGCAACCAGAAGAGGACCAGTGCCCTGACAACTAATGCGGAGTAGCAGCGGGGTTGGTGAGGTGTGTGACAAGGAACAGTGCTCTCCTTCCACCCCCTAGCAGCATTGAGGCAAGGGAAAACTTGAGCTAGGAGTTACATTAGCTCTATTGACTACACTGCTCACCCTGTCTACTAGGAGTGTGCGAAACGGGCCCTATTCAATTTGGATTCGGCCCAAATTGGGGACAGTGATTTGGCCATAGACACAGCTTTAAAAGTACTTCTGGTCCACTTCTGGGAGCGTGTGGTGGTGCCTACGTGCCCCCGTCTCCCCCCCAGCTCAGCAGTTGGTTGCAGGGGGACCCCAGGTATCACCCCAGACCTAGGAGGCACCAGTCAATGAACTGGGTGGGTGCAGGGTGTCTCCCCGCACGCTCCCTGGCAGACCCGGCAGTGGACTGGAAGTGCTTCTGTTCCACTTCTGGGTCTGCTGTTGAGTGCACTGGGGAGTCCCCCCCCCACTTCTGTGGGACACTCCATGCACCCCAGCATCACAGCATTCATGAGCCACCTGCTACCTTGAGGTATGTAGAAAAAACATTTAAAGCTGTCTGTATGTCCAAATCGCCAAATCTTTTCAAAACGATTTGTAGGGTTCCAGGTTGATTCGGAAAGATTTAGAGGGTCCCGTGATTTGATTTGAATTCGGAGATTCGGCCATCAAATTGGGGACCGAAGAGAGTAGGGCTGTACGCAGCTACCTTGCTTAGTCCCCTGTTGATTGTGATGAACAGTTAGTAGCAAATTAAGGAGGGCTACTGATAAAGGGGTTCTTAAATATTTTTTTTGTCATCCCATCTCCCTTTTCCCCCATTAATAAACCCTGTTATAGTTTAATATTGCTTGCAAGCGAGGAAATTTGTTCACGTTGGAACACCCAGACAGAATTTCTCAGTGCCCACCCCCCTTGCCCCCAGGCTTCTGGATGGGGGCTCGAGCCAAGATAATTAAATTGTGTAAAAACCCTGAAGGTAAGCCAGGCTTTTGTTGCTGCCATTTGGTGCCTGAGACAAGGGTTACGCTTACTTATTTTGTGAGGTAGTTGCTTATTTATGTTCGTGGAAAAAGACTGAATATTGAGAGAGAAAACATAAAGCTGCTAGCACTGAAGCCTTTTATTTTTACTTTTATTTATTTATTTATTTGTTTATTTTAAAGGAATATGCAGCATTAGGCCTTGGAGTAAGAGAGGTTTGAATGTCAACCAGGTATAGCTGGCTTTCCAGTCTGTAGAACTGCAAAACCTTTTGCTTTTAACATTTTAGTCAAACTACTACTAGGTCCCTACATGGAAAAAGTAGTGTACATCTCAGTCCTGCAACTTGGCCCATCCAGGTAGACTTATGTCCATGTGTTTCATTGGGACAAGGTACAGATAAGCTTGTGATCCCCAGTGTTTTGTTTTTTTAGTTTTTGTCTTTTTTATATCATCCCACTTGAAGGATCCTAGGAATTTGTAATGGTTTCACCATTCATGAGTAAGAGTATTGGGCAGCATTTTCTCTCTCACTTTTTAAAATTTTTTTAAGATTCTGAAATTGAGTATCCTATGCAAATTCCAAGGCATTAATCAAAACATTAAATTAATGTATAGTTTGGTAATCTTCATTTTTTTAAAAGTGAAACATATGTAGCACATCTCTGGAGGTACCAGGGTGGAGGATAAGTACATTTATGACCTGGTCTATCATTCATTTGACTGACTTGTAAATGCAGTTCCACAAATCCCAGAATTCTCATTCATCATCTACTGCCCCAGTAACTCCTTTCCCCAATTTCAGCAAGTTGTGACGTTTTTGTAGGAGGTGTGCAAATTATGTAAATCTTTGCAGTTTGATTTTAAAGTGTTTGGGGTACATTAGAAATGTGTTGGTATATTCAGACTTTTTTAACATATACACATTTTGTACTTTCTGTGCATTTTAGGCTTGGTAATCTCTCTCGATCAGCATTTGAATAATTTATTCCTTTGACTTTTTTTTTTTTTCTTTTTCAAACATTAGCACAGAAAAGCTCTTTGTTATTTCTTAAAAATAGAAAATATGTTAAGTGCACTTCACTTGGTAGTCTGTCATAAAATAGAATCATAGAAAATTAGAGTTGGAAGGGACCTCAGGAGGTCATCTGGTCCAATGTCCTGTTCAAAGCAGGACCAGCCCCAACTAGATCATCCCAGCCAAGGCTTTGTCTACCCAGGTCGTTAAAACCTCCAAGGATGGAGATTGTACAACCTCTCTGGGTAACCTGTTCCAGTGCTTCACCAACCTCCTTGTGAGGGAATTCTTCCAAATATCTAACCTAAGCTTCCCTTGCTGAAACTTGAGACCATTGCTCCTTGTTCTGTCATCTGTCACCACTGAGAACAGTTCAGCTCCATCATCTTTGGAACCCCCCTTCAGGTAGTTGAAGGTTGCTATTAAAACCCCTCTGTGTTCTCTTCTCCAGACTAAATAAGCACATTTCCCTAAACCTCTCCTCATAAATCAGGTGTCCCAGCCTCCTAAACATTTTCACTGCCCTCTGCTGGACTCTCTCCAACTTGTCCACATTCCTTTCTGTAGTGGGGGGCCCAAAACTGACCACAGTACTCCAGATGTGGCCTCACCAGTGCTGAATAAAGGGGAATAATCACTTTTATTGATCTGCTGGCAACACTCCTAACAATGCAGCCTAGTATGCCATTAGCCTTCTTGCCAGCAAGTGTATGTTGTTGGCTCATGTCAGACTTATTGTCCAATGTCACCCCTAGGTCCTTTTCTGCAGAGGTGCTGCTTAGCCAATGATTCCAGGCTGGTGCCTGGGACTGGTGTACTGGTGCATGGGGCTGTTCCGTCCCAAGTGCAGGATTTTGCACTTGTCCTTATTATAATTCACAATATTTCTTTTAGTCCAATCCTCCAATACGTTGAGGTCTCTGCATTTTAACCTTACCCTCCAGTGTATCTGCTACTCACCCAGCTAGATGGCATTTGCCAGCTTGCTGAGGGTTCACTCCATCCCATCTTCCAGGTCATTGATGAAGATATTGAACCAAACTGGCCCCAGGACTGACCCCTGGGGCACTGCACTTGATACCGACTGCTAACTAGACATTGAGCCATTGATGACTACCCTTTGAGGGTGACAGTCCAGCAAAGGGTAGTCATCCACCCTTAGTCCCTTTTCTATCCACCTTAGTCCATCCAAACCATACTTCATTAACTTTCTTGCAAGAATGTTGTGGGAGACCATATAAAAAGCCTTGCTGAAGTCAAGGTAGATGACATCCACTGTTCTTCTCACATCCATGGTGCCAGTCATCTTATCACAGAAGGCAATCGGGTTGGTCAGGCATGACTTCCCCTTGGTGAATCTGTGCCAACTGTTCCTAATCCAACAACTTCTACTCAAAGTGTTTAGAAATGAATTCCTTGAGGACCAGCTCCATGATTTTTCTAGGGCTTGAGGTGAGGTTGACTGGTCTGTATTTCCCTGGATCATCCTTCTTCACTTCCTTAAAGATGGGCACTATTTGCCCTTTTCCAATCATTTGGGTCCTCTCCTGATCACCATGAGTATTCAAAGGTAATGGCCAATGGCTCTGAAATCTGGGAAGGGGGAAACCCATGCCCTCCAGCTCTATACATGGGGTGGGGGCAGGCTGCCCATTGTAGGCTTGAGCTCCCTGCCCTGATGCCCTCCCCTGGGGCCTTGGCAGATCAGTGGGTGTGACCTTGTACTGCAGGGAACAGTGGGGCTATGTGGGGATCTCCTTGCTGCTGCAAGCTCTGTGCTACCTTGGCAAGGCATCCCCTGTGCGTGTGACAGCAGCAGGGATAGCAGCGCAGGGTTGTCCCTTAGTGCTGCCTTGTGGGCCGGGGCATCTTGCCAGGGCAGCATGGAGCTCGCAGCAGCAAGGAGATCCCTGCACAGCCCCCACTGTTTCCTACATCTCCAGGTCACATCTGCTGGGCTGTGGTGGCCCCAGGGGAGGGCAGCAGGGCAGGGAGCCCAAGCCCAGAATGGGCACCCTGTGCCCACCCCACACAGACCTGGGGGGCATGGGTCCCCCTGTCCCCCAAGGACTGTGTGCATCAGTGGGGAGCCAACCCCACCCTCTGCCCCTACCCCCCACCCCAGATGAGCTGCCTGTGGCCCCATCCCACTCACCACTGGGGTGCTACAGCCATGCATTGCAGCCCTGGGCCCCATGCAGTGCCTGGCTGGGCAGCAGCCCCAGCCCTGCCCAACTGCCTCCTTATGGGAGCCTCAGTCCTGCCCCCCACTAGCCTATGGGAGCTGCTCTCCAGGCTGCCTGGTGCCCATGCACATGGCGCCTGCTGCCTGACTGCCCTCCCCCTGCACACTCCCAGCCCCTTGCAGGCTGGAACTCTGCCAACCTGCAGAGAGTTTTATGCAAAACTGAAAATTCTACAGGTTTTTCCATTAAAATGAGAGATCCATGTCTTCCTCCAGTAAATGAGAAAATCTATGTTTTTTTCCATTTTCCTGTGTGAAACAGAGAACTCAGGTCCCTGAATATCTGCCACTAGGCTGCCTCCCCATACTTTCACTGACCTTCCTTTTGTTGCTGACATTACTGTAGAAGCCCTTCTTGTTACCCTTCATGTCCCTTGCTAGCTGCAACTCCAGTTGTATTTTGGCCTTCCTGACTTCATCCCTGCATGCCCGAGCAATACTCCTATACTCCACCCCAGTTATGTCCAAGTTGCCACTTCTTGTAAACTTCCTTTTTGTGTTTTAGCTCACTGCAGAGTTCCCCATGAGAGCCAGGGCATGTGATCTGGGAACTTCCACTAGCTGTTTGAAGAATTCCCCATTCACCACCTCCTCCTCCTGGTCTGGTGGTCTCCAGCAGACTCCACCATGACATCACCTTTTGTGGCTCTCCCCACTGACCCAAACCCAGGGACTTTCAACAGGCCTATCTCTAGGTTCATACTGGAGTGCTGAACAGTCAGATAATTCTTTTACATAAAGAGCAACTCCTCCTCTTCTCTCCAGTCTGTCCTTTCTCAACAGTTTATACCCATCCAGTCATGCAAGCTTTCCCACCATGTCTCTGTTATTTTAATCACATCATAGTTCTGGGACTGTGCAAGGACTTCCAATTCTTCCTGCTCATTTCCCAGGTTCTGTGAATTTGTGTACAGACACTGGAAGTAACTAGTCAATTGCCCTACTTTCCCAGGAAGGAGGAGGCAGAGGAGGCAGCCTCCCCTGTCGCCGCATCCTTCTTGGGTTTCTTCCCGGTCCCCTACTTCCCCACTTTACGTCGGGGCTTTTGGTCTCTGTCCCTCAGCAAACCTAGTTTACAGCCCTCCTCACAAGGTTAGTGAGCCTGTCTGTGAAGATGTTCTTCCCTCTCTTTGTTAGGTTGATTCAATCTCTTCCTAGCAGTCCTTGGAACAACATCCTGTGGTTGAAGCAGCCAAAGCCCTGACACCATCTCCACAGCCATACACTGATCTACAGGATTCATCCACTCCTGCCCAGGCCTTTCACTTTGGCCAGGAGGATGGAGGAGAACACCAACTGAGCCCCCCTTTTTTTTTTTTTGCCCTTTGCCCTTGTACCCAGAGCCTTGTAGTTACTTTTGATCTGTTCAGGGTTGCCCCTGGCACTATCTTTGCCCACATGAATGGGCAGCATGTGGTAGTAGTCAGGTGGCTGGAGGAGTCGCGATAATCCTTCTACCGTGCATCTTGAAACCAGCAGACCTCCTGAGACAATGTCAGGCCAGCAGATACATGCCTATGTCCCCCACAAAATGGAGTCTCCAACCACCACATCTTGCTTCCTCTTTATGGCAGTGATCTTGATCCTCCCAACATTGGGGAGGAAGGGTGTGTGCGCGCATGTGGCAAGAGCGTGCGAGAGGAATATGCATGTGTGTGCGCCTATGACAGCGTGGCTGCCTGCCAGTAGTGGGGGAAGGTGTCTGGGCAGGGTTGTCTTAGGCACCATTCAGTGCCGCCAGTCAGCCCAACTCTGTTGTTGGCAGCAGGGCCCACCAGGAGGCATCTGCCCCTCCAGTGGAGGAAAGGAGTGAGGAGGTCCTTTGAGGGTGGCAGGGAGCTGTGTGGCTAGGCTGGCAGTGCTGAGGGGCTGGTGCCCATACTCTCAGGCAGGGGTGGGGAAGCTGGGAGGTGCTGCCCTGGGGGAGTAGGGGGCTGTGTCCAGGCCTCCTGGAGTGGTGCAAGAGCCCCAGCCCAGGGCTCTCCTCCTCCCTTCATCATCCCTTCCTCCTTTCAGCTACTGCTGGGCCATGACAGTGTGGGGGTCCCAGTGGCGGCAGGAACAGCACTGTGCCTCCCCACTCCATCCTTCCACCTGCTGAGCTGTGGAGGTGGCTCCTGCCATGTGCCGGTCTGGCCAGGCTGCAGCCCTGTGCCCCACTGGGTCTAGAAACATGCTTCACCTATGCCCACCCCTTCCCCCCTACCCTCCATACCGGGGGTCTGAGGTCTTGGGATGGAGGGCTGTGGGTTGGGAGTGAGGGACACCACCAGGGATAGGGGGCTGTAGATTGGGAGTGAGGTATACCAGTAGGCATGGGGAGGCCAGGGGCTGTGGGTTGGGAGTGGGGGGCAATGGCAGGGCCAGAGGGGCTGCGGGCAGGAGTGAGGGGAACCAGTGGGATGGGGGGATGCGTGACAGAAGTGAGGGACACCAGTGGGGCTAGGGGTTGGGAGAGAGGGGCACTGGCATGGTCAGAGGGTTGGGAGACTGTGGGTCAGAAGTGAGGGGCCCTGGCAGGGCTTGCAAGGGCTGTAGCTTGGGAGTGAGGAGCAACTATGTATGCAGGGGCAAGTCACTGAGATACCAGGGATGCTCAGTGCCACAAAGCAGTGGGAGGGCCAGCTGCAGCTGGACCCACATTCTGGTAAGTGAAGGAAGCAGAGGGGGCTCTCATTTTTCATGACAATAACATCCCTCCCCCCTGCATAATCAAACACCAAAATATATAAGTATTTAAAATTAATTTTATTATAGTGATTAAGGCACTGGTAGGCTTCCAAATTGCTTTAAAACTGTAAATATATCAATGAAACATTGTGTTCAACACACACACACACACACACACACACACACACACACACACACACACGTGTAGGTATGTGGTGTTTCATTTTAAGACTATTACTAGAATAGCTTTGTAAGACACTTTCCTAAGAAAAAAATAAGTGGAAGGTATAAGCAGATGTTTACTGAGACAAACTGCTTGGTACTAATATATTTGAAGTGTGGTTAAATGGTACTTAACTTGTTAAGAGGTGTAGGAAGGAGAAGAAAGCTTCATTCTAGGCAGATCATTTATCCAAGATTCAAGATATTTTTAGGGGAGAAATGATGCAACAACTTCTGCACCAGTTTCTTTTTTCTGTTTTGGTCACCTGTACTGAGCACTCCCTTTCCTTTCTTGGCAAGGTTCACAAGAACTGCATCAAATTACATTAGGAAAAGAAATGAGTTCATAAATCTTGAACAAAAAGGAGTGCTTTTTAGAAATTCAAATTCTGTTTGAAAACTTAATATGTAAAGAACTGCCAACGAGAAGTGAGAACCAAACTTTAAATCCTTTCTGCTGGTTCTGTGCTTTCCCAGTTAAATTTACTATTTTGAGCCTGTTTACAATGTACATTTAGCAGGAAAATGTGTGAAATACTTTGTATGCCAGTGGGCATGTGCATATTAAGGCAAAGCAATACACTGTGATGCATACTGACCTGGAGTTTATAGGTCCCAGGTGCAGTGTTTACATGTTTGCCTGGGACTGCAGCAGGCTGAGCCAGGTTGGAGCATCTGGGGCTCCTCTGACCTGATGCAATGTGCTGCAGAGGGCCTGGCTGGGGCACGAGGGTGTTCTAGTGCGGGGCTAGCTGACAGGCAGCCCCTGCACTGAGGCACCCTTGTGCCCCATCAGTGTCTACACATGTTGCTGCGCCCAAAAATCTCCACAGCAAGATACTACTGCAGATGCCAAGACATTTACTGTAGAGCAAATTAGGCAACTACTCAGTAAATGTCTTGTGTAGATGTGCTCAGTATATTTATAACTTCGGTTGTGTTACAGAAGCTAGACATGAACTTGTCTGCATTTCAGTTGCTGTCTGGAAAATTAGTCCAGTTTATTTCTAACATTCCCAACTCCTGCTGTTGTGCACTCCAATTCCATAATTACATGAATCTAAGACTAGTCTGAATGTAAGACAACCCCTAAATATTAGATTCTATATATGGAAACTTCATAATTTTTGTTTTAACTTTCCAGATGTTGAACCTAATCATCAGAGGGTTGTCTTGAATTTGCTTCTTCCCCCCTTCCCCACCCCACTATGGCAGAGAAATCAGTGGCTGGAGAGGGTCAGGCACTCCTTTTGCTCACTGCCTCTTCCACTTCTTCCCCCTGCAGCCTTCCTGCCCCCTCCCCACCCCCACTCCGCTCCCTTTAAGTGTGTCTCTCTTCCGCCCTCCCCTGCTTACTGTCAGACTCTTAGACGCTCTTTCCTCCCCAGAGCATATCATGTGGAAGCACAGTTCTTGCTGGGCCATGCAGCAGCGATGATGCTGATTGCGTGGGCATGGAATAGCTCCGTGTCCAGGAGCTCCATGTGCTGCATGCTCTGGAGGGAATCCAGCCCAAGCTGGAGCTGAGCTGTATCTGACGATAAGGGCAGGGGGAGGGGAAGGGGGTGGGGTAGAAGCTCTATTTAACTTGTGAGAACAAGTTAATATGGCAAAGTATGTATTTGCTGGGTAGCTCATCTCAGTAGGGGCACTTATTTATGGGAAACTTACAGGCAACCAGTGTGTGATATCACAGTGGACTGCTAGTGTCTGATACTATTTTCTGAAAAGTTCCATGATTGGAACTAGTCTAGAACTTATTTTTTCATTAGTAGTTTTCTTTTCTTTGGATGGTGAAACTGAGAGCCCTAAAAATAATTAAACGTATGACAGAGAGAACTGCCAAGCAGCATTATGTAGTAATACACCATATTTACCTGAATCCAAGATGACTTCAAATTTTAAGATATTTCCCCAATAATTAGATTTTATTCATAGAACGTTATAAAACTTTGTTATAATGTTCCATGTATAGAAACTAATTAAAGGGTGGGGGGGTCATCTTGAATGACTGAGGTAGGGAAAGCAGATCCCTGCCTCTTGCCCCCACGCTGCTGCCAGCCCCCTGGCCCTCAGCCCCCCCACTACGGATTTTACTCTCTGGAGCAGCTCCAACTCCAGCTCTGGCCAAGGACATGGAGCACATGGTGACTTGGCCCAGGCCAGCCAGTAGCTGTGGTTGTAGCTCTGGCTTTGACCTTATGCCTGGTTGGGGCTGGTGCCCCTACTGTTGTGTTGTCTCCCCTGCGCTCCCCACTTGCCCTGTGTGGTTTCCTCCACACTTCCTTTTCCATGGGCCCCCTTCCACATACCACATGAGGCATCCCAGATGACAGCTGCAGCTCTAGCTGTGGAGTCACAGCAGCTGCCTACCATGGGCCCATACTCAGCTTCAGGATGACTATTTTCCCTCCACCTTGTTGAACGGAGGGAAAAACCTTGTCTTAGATGAATTTATATCACATTTATTTGAGCCCAACATGCCAGCCTCATTTTAAGAACAAAAGAAAATGAGGGATACTGGGGAGGAACCTAGAGAGAAGTTTTTCATTCTCAAACCAGCAAAGGAACATGCCTTTGTCTTTTTCCAAAACCTTTGGGTATGAGACTACCATGGTTTAATCCTCATTCTGTTACATTTGTAAGACATAAGGTGTACTTTTCTATGAGCTGTGTGCACATTTAAATTTAGGAACTAGTCTGAACTAGTTTGTCCTCCTACTAAGGAACAGTTTCATCTTTTCTTTTTAGATTATTTTAAGACTTGAACATTTTTCATATTTAGGCTACTTAAATGGGAGAGCTCCCTGTAGCTTTTGATATGCCAAAGGTAAAAAACCTGTTTAGATAACCTATTGATTAAAAAAACAAAACAAGACCCGAAAAACCTCTGGTTTTTAAAATACAAAGCCACAGCATGTAAATATACATGTTAAAACCATTCTGAATAATAAAATTAATTTCTCTTTACAAGCGTTACTTCTCTCTGGTAGGACGCTAATTTCATTGTTTTCTTGTGGTTTATTTCATTGATTGATAACAATACTTAAAGAATGGATATTGTTCAAGCATCTCTCAGAAAAGTTATTCTAGTGTTGTCACATGCACAGACACAGGACATGCAGAAGCACATTCATATACCAGTGAGCATTGGCACATAGCACTTATTGACACTATTCAAGGGGGTTTATTCCCTCTTTTTGACTGCAATTATTCTTTTGTTCCAGATGACAGGTTAACAGCTGAGATTGACAGTGCAGAATACATTTTGAAAGTTAAGGTCTGATCAAAGTGAACCTATCAACAATAACCTCTTGGAATGCCTGTTTGAATGGGGGACTTGGATAAGTAATTGAGTTGGAAAAGGAGTCCCACTTTTATCTGCCTCTCTGCAATAATTACTGAGCTAGTGTGATGTGATGAGAATTCAGAGGTGAATAAACTGTTCAATAGTTTTAATCTTAGGCTTGCTCAAATTACTTGAGTTGCCATTCTTCCTCTTGTAAATTTTCAGTTATACTTTGTTCTGTTAGGCAGCTTGTGAGAGACCAGCTAAATCTTTTCAAATTTAGAGCCTGTCTGCATAAAGAGACTGGATCATTATTAATTCACCGTAAGAAAAAGCTCTCCCATTTTGGAGTCTTTTTGAATAGAGATTTCTCTTTGTTTTGGGCAATTTGTCAGCAAACCTGAATTTAGATAGCCTTAGATATTGTAATTTACATTTATAAAGCACATAATCAGTGCTGTGGCTCTGACAAATTTTGAAACCAGCCAATGGTTTGTAAATAGGTCCCTGAACAAGAGTCCCCTTTTCATTACACCCACTCCAAGCAGATCCCTCCTATTCAATCCCCACCCTGCAAGGCACGTCTGTCAAGTCACTGCAACTTGCAGCAAGCCCTACAAGTTATGCAGTAGTCTCGGAGAAGCTAAAATGGCAAGCGAGTTTGAGTAGGAAATAGTTTCCTGAGTGCCTTGCCACCTGCACCTCCTTTTTTAAATTAATGGTCTATGGCCCCAAGTGTCTCATCTCAAATTTGAAGTGCCTTATATAAGAAGGAAGATTGCCTTGGGTAACCAGGCTCCAAGCTACCTAGGGCCTTAGGTGTCAAAAACAGCATCTTGTATATATTGTAAATGGTACTGCAAGATCAAATTATATCTATAGTTAATAAACCGCTCTGGGTTTATTGACTTTTTTTCTTTCCGCAAAGCTCAAATTAATTAATGTTTCCCTGGTGAGAGAGCGAACTGCGAGCTTCCACCACAGAGTGAACACTCACGTCAGGATAGCAGCATCTTATCCAGAATAGTAGGATCTACCCAGGGAGCCAATCAGGTACAGTGATTTCTGCTTTAAATTCATTCTCTGTCTTGATCAGGATTCTTCCTTGGCTGTTGCTTGATACGAGAGTGATATGCCTGGTGGGGGGGAATTATTGGTGAGTTTAAGATGGCTGAAGAGTCCGATCTGTGCTGTGCAAGTTTTTCCAAAGATATGACCAGTGGTGCCTTGGGAGGCAGGGTGGGGGTATAGCTGTTGGCCAGGATATTGTGCGCTTTCCATCCTCCTTTGCCATTTCTTGGCTTCCTGAGCAAAATGGTTCTCTTCAAAGTAGGCTATAGCTTGTATGGTGCAGCGCCATTTAGACCTATTACCAGCCAGCACTTTCCAGTTTGTAAGTTTGATGCCACCCCTCTTAAGGTGTGCTTACAGGGTGTCCTTATAGAGCTTCCTCTGTCTTCCTCTTTACCATGACTGAGTTGAAAGAAGAGGACTTGCTTCAGGAGATGTCAGCCATCCACACAGCGGTTAGCCCAGTGGAGATGATGTTTCATGATCTTTGCCTCAATGCTAGGTAGTTGGCTGCAGAGAGGATGCTGGCATTGATGCAGTGCTCTTCCCATCTAATGTGAAGGATCTTTCTGAGGCAACACTGAAATCATTCCAGGTACTGAAGATGGCTTCAATATGTCATCCACATGTCACATCCATAGAGGAACATTTCTCCACCCCCTCTTTCCCAATGGCGACACTTTGAACTCTGGAGTGGTACCCAACTCCTTGTGTTGAAGTCACCCATGAGGATGAACTTGTCTTCCTTGGCAGTGGCAGTCAGGACTGCATCAGGAGCACAGTAGAACTGTTCCTTATTGTGTTCTTTATTATCAGGTGTGGGGGTGTACACACTGATCATAGTACACTGGTCATTACTGAGTGCAAGGCAGAGAGTCCTTAGGTGTTCATTAATGCCCACAGAGTTCTGAAAGCTGGCTGACAATCTTGTTCTTAATGGCAAAGCCAACCCTGTGACTGCCTCTTTTCAGATGACTTTCCTTTCTGAAAAAAGGTGTAGCCACGTTCTTCCTTCAGCAGGCCTTCATCTGTCCAGTGGGTCTCACTTAGGGCAGCAATATTGATATTGTATCTTGCAAATTCTGTAGCTACTACGGCAGTTATTTTTTCCCGATGCTCACTGTTCGGGGAGTCCGTGAGTGCGGACCTTCCACGTGGTGAACTTTGGTACTTTGTTAATTTCAGCCTCGGGCTGTCTCAACCCCCCCGGCTGGACTGCCACGTCCAGTGGAGTCACTGTACCTATCCTTGGGGCACCTTTTCTAGCTCTTGCCAGGGTGAGCAGAAGGGATCCGAAAGAGAACTGCTCAGTCACTGCCACAGCTGCTGAATTGCACTTCTGTCTCGGGAAGTGCAAACTGACCATCACATGACCACTGCCTACATGCAGATTTGTGGCTAGGGACTCTGAGATCACTGTTCCTATCCCCACTGCTACTTGTCTGTTGCTGCAGGACTTGGTTTGTGGGAGATGTTAACATCCCTGGCAGAGGCCTGCACATAGCATCTTTTAACATGGGGAAGCGGTACGCAAATGACAGCCAAACAAACTTGACAGGAAGGAGCCTGAACCCAGTGACAAGGATGTTCAAGACAACTGGAGACCTCCATTCCACTTCAGCCCTTGTCTGCCTTTACAGCTGCAGAGAACCAGCCAGTCCTCAAAAACACCTGTTCCACTGTTGGTCTTCAGGAGTTTGGACCAAGCTTAGTCTGGGACCTTGCCTTAAACCTGTTTGCCAGGGGAGAGCCTACCAGGAGTGCAAGACTCAAGACAACATAGCTCCAAGAGTCATTGGAACACACACGTCTCTCCACAAGGTAATGGTTCAAGGAGAGGTTAATCGGGATTAATACTCCTGTTCTGACAAGCTCTTACTGCAGAATCAGCTTGATTTTCATTATACACAATGTTTAAATAGAAGCAATAACAGTGAGTACAGTGAGAATTCTGGGTTGGCAGTACTTGCTCAGTCTTATGGCAAGCTCTTTAGAATTACTTGGCACTAGAAACACAAGCCTGTCAGCTCCTGTTTTTCCTTCCATACCTTGGTTTAATCACTCTCCTGACCTTTTTTGTCAGGAATTAGAATCATAGAAGTCGGGTCGGAAGGGACCTTGTAGATCGTCAAGTCCGACCCCCTGCCTGGGCAGGAGGGAAACTGGCCTCAAGTGACTCCAGCCAGGTAGGCATCAAGTCGCTTCTTAAAGACCCCCAGGGTAGGAGCCAGCACCACTTCCCTTGGAAGTTGGTTCCAGATCCTAGCCGCACTAACTGTGAAGTAGTTCCTACGGATGTCTAATCTAAACCTACTCTCCAACAACTTGTGGCCGTTAGTCCTTGTTATCCCGGGGGGCGCTAGGGGAAACAAGGTCTCCCCCAAACCCTTCTGGTCCCCCCTAGTGAGTTTATAGACGGTCACAAGGTCCCCCCTCAGCCTTCTCTTGTGAAGGCTGAACAGGTTCAGGTCCCGGGTCCCATAGCCTTTTAGGTAAGATCCTTCAACTGATGGGACCTCTGGAACCAGAACCCTGATTAAATTTCTATTGGGGTATTGTTATTACTTTAATCTTCCATCTAGATTCCCCTTGCATTTTAAAATTTCCTTTACAGCATAGTTTGGCTATTTAATGAGTCAGGGACATGCGTGTATTTTTATCTAGCAAAAGTAAAGCAACATTAGTGTTAATTTTCCTGATTTGAAAAAACAGTATTGAAGCATGTGTGCATTAAACTTCTTTGCAGCCATTATCTAATGGTAGAAGAGCTGCTAACATTTCACAGGCTACAATAAAATATTTAAGGAACCATTACTTACCTTTTTCCATTTGACTGACAAGAAACTCGCAGAATGGAGGCATTGGTTTTATGGAATGGTTAAATTTCTGAGGATACATGTGTCTAATACTGCTAGTTCACTCCTGTACTGTTTCATAGCAGTGGATTAATGGAAGTAGGTGTTTGGGGACTGCAAGTGATTGATTCCTCCACTAGTACTTCAATTCCTTTTGAATGCCTTTTAATTAGGGAACAGGAAGGTGAATTGTTACCATTATCACTTCATCCAACTTTCTCTTCATTACCTGGAACACTCTGGCATTTTGAGGGAGTTCAGTAATGAAGAGTTAAATGCACTTTGTAGTCTTGCAAGAAATTAAAAAAAAAATGGTATTGACTTTTAGTCTCATCTTAAAAGGGCTGAAAACATACTTTATTGCCCATTACCTCCCAGTGCGCTACCTTGTATTAGATAAGAGTTTTCTTTTTCTAATAATATATTTTCTGGCATTTTGGTGGTGGTGGCAGCAGTCTCTCACAGTAGGGGGTTGATCACTCCCATGGGTCAAGTAAAGATGAAGATAAAGTTGTAGATGAATCTGGCTAAGAGGTCCAATCCTAGACCTGCCGACTCTCTGGCAAATGCCACAGGTGGGTCGCACCATGGCTTTCTCAGTGATTTCCTTTCCTTCAGTTTCTGATGTTTTTCTGCCTCTCGGGTGAGAGAATTTTCTTCAAAGTAAGATGCATCTTCTCTCTGGTTTTGCCATGTAGGCCTTTCCTGGACTAGTCCTTTTCCAATTTATGGTGTCATTGCCACACTTCTTAATGTTTGCTTTTGAGGGTGTCCTGGAAGCATTTTCTTGGCCCCTGTATGTCCTTTGCCCTCCTCTGATGTATGTTTACCGAAATAACTGCTATACTCCCAACTCGGATGTGCAAACAATGCCTCATCCACTGCAACTGATGTTGAACTATCAATGCTTCCATTCTGGTGGTGCTAGCATTAGTGAGGACACTGGCATTTGTGTGACAATCCTCCCACTTTTTATGCCAAGGATCTTCTGGAACTAGCACTGGTGCAAAGTGTTCAGCTTTCTCCAGCTCCTGTCCTTCAATGAGGATCTTTGCGGGGGGGGGGGGGGGGGAAGGGGGTGTTGATTGGCCTGGAGCAGGCTGGTGAAGCACTTTTGTTTTTTCTGATGTTAAGGTTCAGTCCCAGGCACTGGTATGCTTGAGAGAAGCAGTTACGGGCCATTAGTAGGTCATCCTCCTTCTGTGCAATGACAGCACAATCATTGGCATATTGAAATTCCACAACCAAGGCCAAAGTAACTTTGGTTTTACTACAGAGTAGGGAGAGATCAGAAAGGTTCCCATCCATCCTGCACTCAATGCTAATGCCATGTGGCAGATTGTCTCAGCTGAGAACTGTGATTATCACAAAAAGATAGAAAAAAGTACTGGTGCAATTATGCAGCCCTGCTGGATGCCAGTTTGGCAAAGGGCTCCTTAGCAGAGCCACGGCACAGGATGGAGGCAGTCAACTGGTCATGAAGTAGTCTTAGGCTCGTGATTAAATTTCCCTGGGCAGCCAAACTTCGATAAGATCTTTGGTGATAGGTGCTATATGGCTTTGGTCCTCATTGTGGTGACGTTTTCCCTGTCTTTTCATGGGCTAGGGAGGTATGACAATTCCCTCCTGCAGCCAGCCCCTCCCTGATGTTGTATGCTCACCTGCCAAGCCTTTGTTTTGGATTATTTTTATTGTTGGGAGGTAGTTCACACAGGGAGAAGCACCTGAGGCCACCTATAGGGTAGGTTCATGGGGCTCCTTTTCCTCTTCACCCCAGCATAACCATGCCCTCATTGTTAAGACTGTCAAATTAAAGGAAATGAAGGTCAGGCTGTCTTCCCCAGAACTGGATGTCTGAAATCTCTGCCTGGCCAGTGTTCCTGCAGTCCACTCCACAGCCCTCAAACTGGCCCCACTCAGGCCACCAGGCTAGGTTAAAGCATAAAGAAAAAATCAAAAGCAAAGGAAATAAAACATATAACCTCTTCTGACTCCACAGAGCAGTCCTGTCCTACTAGGCTGACCGCATTAACCCTTCCCTTCCCTTCTCCACCTACTTCTTTGTCCTGGCTCCTGTCCAACTGGTCTTGCCATTCCTGTCTCCTGCTGTGGTACTTCTTCACACAGAGGTCCTCTGATCTCGTTGACCTGCTGCTTGGAGCCACAGACCTGCTTCTCTTGCAGCAGTCTGGCATCCGAGGGAGAGCTTCCCAGCATCTCTAGCTCCTTCATGTCAGGTTTTCTCTCTGGCTGCCCCTCTTCGGGGCTGGAAGTACTCAGTACCACTCACTCTGTGCAAGTTACACTTATACATGTTACACTCCAGAAGTGCGGTTTGTTGATGTGTGTGCCTGCAGGGATCCTCTGGTCACATGAGGTGAGTACTGGCAGGTTACCTCTGTTAGAGAGGTTTCCCCACTTTAACTTCTTTACCTTGACAGTCTTCCATAGAGCCTCATGGTTACAAATCGAAGGCTTTGGCCAAATCAATAAAGGCCATATACAGTACCTCTTGTTTTAGGCATTTTTTTCTGAATCTGCTGGGCTGCAGAAATCATGTCCATGGTACCACTTGATGGTTTGAAGCCACAATGAGACTCAGGAAGGATTTTCTTGGCAAGAAGGAGCAGCTGGTTCAGCAGAATTTGAGTGAGGATCTTCCCAGTGATGGAGTGGAGGGCAAATACCTTAGTAGTTACTGCAGTCAGATTTATCTCCCTTTTAAAAAGTGGTAACAATACTGGCATTTCTTAGGCTAGTGGGAATTTCCTCGGTATTCCAGATTTTGAGAGTGTGTGTGGAGTGTGTTGGTCATAGTTTTCACACCAACTTTGAAGACCCCAGTTGGTATGGCATCAGCAACAGATGCCTTGTTGTTCTTCATCTGTCCTATTGCCTGATGGACTTCTTCAGAGGTTGGTGGTCTGGCAAGTGCTTCCCTTAATAGATGCAGCAGGATGGATTCAATGGTATCATCAGTCACTGTAAATTCTTGGTTCAGGAGCTTTTGGTAGTGCTCCTTCCAGCAGTTTTTGATGGATTCATCTTTGAGGATTGAACTGCTGTCTTCAGAACTAAATGAGGTGAGTCTGAAACAGCTTGGTCTGTACACAGCCTTGACTGTGGCTGTCAACAAACTTGTTGGATCCAACAAATTGGATTTTTCACCTTCTCTTCCCACCATTTGTTTTTGAGTTCTCAAATCTTCCTCTGGGCTTCAGCTTTAAGCCATCAAACAGTTCTTTACTTCTGACTGGATGTAGGATGGTTTTGGCAGTCCAAAAAAGCTTTTCTGTTCCAGTCGAGACGGGCTTTGACCTCAGCATTGTTTTCATTAAGCCAGTCATGATGGCGCTGGATGATAAAGCCGGTTGATTCCATGCAACCGTCATGGATGGTCTCCTGTAGAGCTTGCTAGTCTTCCTCAACAAATGTTATAATTTTCAATCCTAAAATTGGAGAGTTTCTTGCTGAGATGTGTTTGCAAGGCTTCGTGGTGTCTAAGGGTCTGAAGGTATTTGATGTAGTACTGTCTTCAGACTAATTTGGGTAGCTTTCAGTGTTGCAATGCAACCCCAATGAACAAGATTTGATTTCACTAAGTGAGGATCAGTTAGTCAGTGGCTCGTATTATAATATGCATGATATGAACATCGTTTATATCATGTGCTCTTACAATGACTTAGTCGAGGAGGTGCCATTCTTTCAAGCAGAGTTGTTACCATGTTGTTTTGTACCTGTCACATTGTCTGAAGATAGTGTTAGTAATGACAAGGTCATACTCTGCACATTTACTGAGAGAGAGGATGCCATTGGAATTGGCCTTGCCTACTTGTTCCTTCCCAATGGTGCTCCTCCACATGTTAAAGTCCCGCTGACTCTTGCATTGAAATCTCCAAAGAGGATGATCTTATCTTCTTTTGGGATGATAAGAATGTATCCAGGTTAGCATAAGACCATTCTTTCTGTTCTTCCTTGGCAATGGGTATTAGGGCATATGCATTGATGATGGTAGCAAGAAAATTGTCGGTCAGTTGGAGGCGCAGAGTCCTGAGGCACTCAACAGGGCCCATTAATGCCAGCAGAGAATCTGGTCATTCGGCTGACAATCTGATTTTTAATGGTGAAACCAATGCTGTATATTTGCAGGTTTCCCTGACAATCTTCACCCCAGGGTACTCAAGGAGCTGGCGAGCATCATAGCCCAGCCTCTAGCACGGATCTTTGAAAACTCTTGGCGCACTGGTGTAGTGCCCGAAGACTGGAAGAAGGCCAATGTGGTGTCTATCTTCAAGAAAGGGAGGAAAGTGGATCCGGCTAACTATAGGCCCATTAGCCTGACTTCAATCCCGGGGAAGATCTTAGAAAAGTTTATTAAAGAGGCCATCCTTAATGGACTGGCTGATGCCAACATCTTAAGGGATAGCCAGCACGGGTTTGTTAGGGTAGGTCTTGCTTGACCAGTCTCATTTCCTTCTACGACCAGGTGACCTATCGCCTGGACAAGGGAGAAGAGATTGATGTCATATATCTTGACTTCAGAAAAGCCTTCGATCTGGTGTCCCATGACCACCTCTTGGAGAAACTGGCCAACTGTCGCCTTGGGTCCTCCATGATCCACTGGCTGGAAAATTGGCTCCGTGGTCGGACCCAGAGGGTAGTAATTGATGGAAGTCACTCATCATGGTGTCCTGTGACCAGTGGGGTCCCCCAAGGCTCTGTCCTTAGACCCATACTGTTCAACATCTTCATTAATGATGTGGACACTAGAGTCAGAAGCGGACTGGCCAAGTTTGCCGACGACACCAAACTTTGGGGCAAAGCATCCACACCAGATGACAGGCGGGTGATCCAGGCTGACCTGGTCAGGCTCAGGCTCAGCAAGTGGGCGGACGAGAATCTGATGGTGTTCAATGCCGATAAATGCAAGGTTCTCCACCTTGGGAAGAAAAACCCGCAGCATCCTTATAGGCTCGGCAGTGCTATGTTGGCTAGCACTAAGGAAGAAAGAGACTTGGGGGTCATCATTGACCACAAGATGAACATGAGCCTGCAATGCGATGCTGCGGCTAGTAAAGTGACCCAAAATGCTGGCTTGCATGCATAGATGCTTCTCAAGCAAATCCCAGGGCATTATTCTCCCCTTGTACTTGGCCTTAGTGAGGCCGCAGCTGGAGTACTGTGTCCAGTTTTGGGCTCCACAATTCAAAAAGGATGTGGAGAAGCTTGAGAGAGTCCAGAGAAGAGCCACGCGCATGATCAGAGGTCAGGGAAGCAGACCCTATGATGACAGGCTGAGAGCCCTGGGGCTCTTTAGCCTGGAAAAGTGCAGGCTCAGGGGTGATCTGATGGCCACCTATAAGTTTATCAGGGGTGACCACCAGTATCTGGGGGAACATTTGTTCACCAGAGCACCCCAAGGGATGACAACTAGGTCGAATGGTCATAAACTACTACAAGACTGTTTCAGGCTGGACATAAGGAAGAATTTCTTTACTGTCCTAGCCCCCAAGGTCTGGAACAGCCTGCCACCGGAGGTGGTTCAAGCGCCTACATTGAACACCTTCAAGAGCAAACTGGATGCTCATCTTGCTGGGATCCTATGACCCCAGCTGACTTCCTGCCCTTTGGGCAGGGGGCTGGACTCGGTGATCTTCCGAGGTCCCTGCCAGCCCTAATGTCTATGAAATCTTCACATCTCTTCTCATTGAGAGCAGTGATATTGATATTATATCATGAGAGTTCTCAGGCAACAATAGCTGTTCTATATTCAGGTCTGTTGCTGTTTGGGTCATCTAGTAGGGTTCATATATTCTAGGATGCAAAGGACATTTTTGTGTTTTGACTGCAATTTGAGTGATTCTCTTGGAAGTTGCTATCCTGTTGTGTAAGATAAAGTGAGAGCGCCTATGTTTGGAGGACCCTTTCCCCATGTGGGGTGAAAAGAGTGGATCAGGACTGCTCAGTTCTGATCTTAGCTGCTGAGTTGCCCTCCTGCCCCATTTCAAGGGTAAAGTGAATGATATGTGCTTGTTGTCTGTGTGGATCTGTGACTAGGGATTCCTGGTGATCACTTCATCTGTCCCCATCCCCACTCACCCATTGCCACAGGACTTGGTAGAGGTTTGGGTATCGGTGATTTAGTTGTTATGGCAGATGTTGGGTCCAGTGGAAGAAGCCTGTGCATGATTTGTTTTACATAAGGAGGCTGTTTTACATCGGCAACTGCACGGATCTTGTTGGTGGAGGAACTTGTGTCCAGTGGCAAGAAGATCCAAGATGAATGAGGTTACTCTTCTACTGCAACATTCATCCACCTTCACAGCCATTGAGAAGTATGCTATCTTCATCCGCCTGCTCCACCATTGAAGTCTTTGTTATGTTGGACTGCTATGTCTGATACCTTACCTTTGACCTTACTGTCGTGGGTGACCTTATCAGGAATACAAGACTCTTGACTATGTTGATCTTGGGGTCATCAGTACATGCAAGCCACTCCTTCCCCTCAAGGTGGCAATCCATGGAGAAGTTTCTGGTATTTAACATGCCCATGAATATAATATGCACTCTGTTTTTGAAAGGCAGTGTTAAGAAAAAAGGTCTTGCCTTATTCAGTCACTTTTCTAACATAAGCTAAGGAAAAGGGAAAGAGAAAGTTACTGCTAATAAAGAACTTTCCTGACAGCATCTGGCTTCGCTCAGGGGAAGACCCCTGAAGCCAGCCTGCTTGTCTCTTCCCTTCCCCCACATCCCCTCCAGACAGACCCAGCCTGTAGTCACAGGGCCATCAGAAGCAGAGACATTCACCTTGCCCCGAAGTCTGGGGCTGCAGGCTGCTCTGTCTGCCACCTTCTCTCTGGTTGCTGGGGGCATGGGACCCAGGTGGCGGTAGGCAGTGGCAACTGCAGCTTGGCTCCAGGCAACTGGAACTTTCTTCTGCCAGCACAGGGTTGGGCTGCATCCAGCTATAGACTGAACCTGCATGCTGGCCCGATTTGGTATGCTGGGTCTGGGGCCACATGCAGGCCCTGGACCCAATGCACCAGGTTCAATCCTGGGTGCCAGGCCTGGCTGTGGACTGACCCTGTGTACCAGTCTGATTTGGCATGCAGGGTCATATCATCCAGCTAGGTGACTTCCTCTGGGTCTGGAAATTTGGCAGTGGGGGAGCATGGCAGCCTTTCTCATGTATAATGCACATCCCAATTTCCACTAGCTAGTTTGAAGTACAAAGGTGCAGATTATATGTGAGGAAAATATAGTATGCCACCTTTGAATTTTCATGTAATATATATTGTTCTTATTTTATGAGATGGTAAATAAGAACATCCTGTTCACCTCTATACCATTCATAATTGCATGCATATGGATCTTGTATCATGGCAAGATGAGTACCATGTATCATCTTGCTTATCTCCACTTGAAACTAAACTTACCTCCACTCAGAATTTTCAGGCTGTTATTTCAACCCATCTTTTTGGCACTCCAGATGTATTTCAAGGCTCAGCAATTCTCAGATTCACTCAAAGCACCGTTATAAAAGAGGATCAGTGGATTTTTAAAGAGAAGCTGTGTGGTTTTTATTACCTAGTCGGCGATTTTCTTCTTAAGCTTTTCTGGAGCTCATGAACAGATGCCATGTAAGCCTGAAGGTTTGTCGCACCTTGTTTTATCAATTTGTTCCAGCATCTGTGCCTTGTGCTCCAGTCTGACAGCGTCTAGTCCTTCCTTTCTTACATAACTAAGTCAAAGGTAGCTATATCCCTACTGTCCTTGGTTGTGCAGACTGGCTGAAGGACATTTTGCTCTGGGCAGTATTTTATTTTCTTTAATTGCCCCCTTTTACTAGTCAAGTGGACATGCCAATTTTCCTTGCAGAGGAAGAATTTTAACTTCCAGTTTACGGTTGTGCTGAGCAGCAAAGTTAGGTCTACTGTACACTGGAAAGTTGTTTAGGAATACAGAGGGAGATGAATTCAAAAGGGTAATAAATATGATAGGAAAACTCTCTGTATGTATACTCACATTCCAGAAAATAGCATACAGGGAGCTATTTTGGAATTACAGCTGTGAAAATAACGTATTCCCTCACCTGACCTAGAGTTATTTTGCAAAACAGCATCATTATATTTTAGAGCTCAGGGGGCCATCTGACGTCCTGCTATTCCTTTGCTGATCCATCTAAAAGAATGTTCTTACTATGTACACAGATGGCACAGGAATCAAAATGAACCAGGGTAAAGATTTATTTAAGCAGTGTGCAAGGAGTATAGGAAAATTCAAGCTTTGCGATGCAGTTTCCCTCAGAATATGTTTTAGCATACATTTTTGGTTTATGGTTCTCCATAGGCATGTCTGTTTGCTTTGCAGGTTCCACAAATAAGTTATGCATCATAAAAAGGAACACTGATTACAAACACATCCTCATTGCTGGTTCTTATATACTGATGTGTCCCTGCTGCCACCAGAGGGAGACATAAAAACATTACAGACCCATAAAATGCAAACATCTTGTATGTAAAGACCCTAATTAGAGAACATCTTCAGTGGTCCATGGGGGAGAAGAAACTCACTAAGCAAGTAAACACAGTGTATGAGCATTTGGTCTGCCAGAATGTTTTCCTATAAAGGAGAGGAAAGTGAATGCATAATTGGCTTTCAACTTTCTGAAGAGGGAGAAATGTTATGCAGATGCCTTCTGTTTTTCCACTCGCTCATTTTTGTACAGAAGAGGATCTGCTGTGACATGCAGAGGGTTACCTAAAAATTAGGTACCTATACCTAAGGGTTACCTAAGAATTGGGGTAACACTTCTAACATCAAAGAATTAATAACCTGACAGCAAGGAGGTAAAAGGAAGACTGGCCCCTTTCTTGTACTGTCCTACATGGCACTGAGCCCCCAACTCATGAATTTCCCCCTCCTCCCCTCCCCAAAGCTGATCTGGAATTTTGTAACAATGTGGTCTGCTGCCTGCCAGGCCCTGAATTAAATGATGAATGTGTCTGCTGAAAGAAGCCAGGTCCTAGGAGGCGGCATGTTCATTCACTACCCAAAGGGTAGCAAAAATAACATGCTGAATTACTATAACAACAACCTTAGTGAAATGAAGAAAACAACTTCATTAAGCTCCAAAGGACACTGAAAAGAGTGGCTTCCAGAAGAAGTCTGCTAAATGAGGGGAGGTCCAAGGAGAGAAGGAGACAGAAATGGGTGATTTGATTGAACTCCTCAGGGCTTTGCCCTTAACCTTTTGGGGTAAAAATGAAACAGGTGCTTCTAAATGACAGGCAGTAATTGAAATGTGGCCAGAACGCAGGGGAGTGCTGCACTGTACCATCTGTTTGGTTGTTGTAATTCTCATTCTAGCACTGTTCAATCCCTGTGCTCTTGCAGAACGCAACCAGCCTATAGAAGCGTTACATGCTTTTTGGACTAGATTCTCAATTTCTGTCCTAAGTCAAAAAATGACCTGGACTTGCAAGTCATCTTCTAACTGCAGCTGTCTTGAATCACTGATAGTACCCCCTGCTCTACTCAGTTTTGTGTACAAGCTTCTGACATGTGCTTTGCCTATAAACAGGTCACCCAAAAGATTGCTTCCTCATAAACGTAAGAGCACATATTCTTGTCAAATGTTGTTTGGCAGGTGCTGTATATGTTTTGATACACATTTTGCCCCTACAGGCCAATAATGCATATCACTGGACATTGCCCCCCAGGATGACATGTTGCAATCGAACCAGATGCTGGTAGCTGTACTGTGTTTAGTTTGTAAAGTGCTTAGATGCGGTGGTTTGCTTTGTGACACACTGCACAGCAGGAAGTCTCTGTCAACAAAGTGGTGTGAGCACAGAAACAAAGATTCAGGCAGCCTGCCTTATTCTGAGAAATTTAATTTCATTTTGTAGTCTAAAGCTTCTGGGGGGTTCTTTCTCGTCAAATTCCACTTTGTGACTCGGAGTCTAAAACTTCCTCTTCATTTTCACACTGGTAGAGGAAGGAAGGAAGCTGTGCCAGTCCTGTACTTGGCGTGGTCTTTGTTCCTAGGCACCCTACCAACGGCAGGGGACTTGCATCGGGATTAATATGGCTCTGTGTTTATAAGCAAGAATCTCTTTCCTCTGCTGTTTCTTGCTGGGGTCACACTCTGCCCCTCCAAGTACTCGAATTATAACATTTTTGGCCATTTAACAGAAGGGCTATTATTTGACCTATTCTTGAATGCCTGGTATAAATAGGAATACAGGCCTTATGTCTGCCATATATTGCCTGTAACTTTTTTTGGCAGGGTCTCTTGGTGAAACTAAGCAGTCTGCATGTGTAATAAGTGTCATTGCTTTGAAAGCAAGGTCTTTAGTTACAAATTGCAGAGGTGTCAAAATTGACCTTTCTTCCCGTGATCAAATTCATGGGAACCTTTAAGAGATGGATCACACTGAGACATGCTAGGTATTTGCTACAAGCTGCTCTTTGTATATTCCTTCATTCAGCTTTCCCCAAAATCTTTAACAATATATACCTGGCTTTCTCTACAGGTTTTGTCAGTAATCGTTGTGATTAAATAGTACAAAAAGTGTGGTGGAGATTTAAAACCTCCATGTGTGAAAAGGTAATTACATTATCCTTTTAAAATTACCCAAAGCCAGAGGTTCTTTTTGGGTGGTATAGAAACTGTTTGAGGGCTGCCATCTTGTGTTCTTTAATCTACATTTCTATTAAAAACTTTGTCTCTTGCCATTTTCTTTAACCCTATCCTGTAAAATTGTGAACCCAATATTAATGTAAAACAGTGGTTCCTACTTGAATTTTATAGACATAATCTTGAAGCACTATTGATCACAAGGGATTGTTTCTCCTGAAGCCTGAATTGATAAATTGCAGGTTGCACTGTTATAAATGGGAAGGTGATCATAACATGGAGAACATGATACTGGAGTGATGGGTTCATTTTTAAAACTCTGTATTAAGGATCTGGAGGTCACATATAAGGTGGCCATAATAATTTGAGGGAAATATGGAATGGGGTAAGGAAACCTGAGATTTGGGGGTGCACACATGCACAGCCCTGACCTGCAGCTTCCAGGAGGGGGCTGGGCAAGATTAGCGCGGCGCATGTGTACACACAGTCCCAACCGAATGGCTACTAGGGCTGTGTGAAGTTTTGATAGCCAAATTCAATTCAGAGGAGATTCAGCCTGATTCTGGGGACCAAATCTCTGAATCTAATTGAATCAGGGGACCAATTAAAAGCTCCGAATCGATTCGAAGCAGCTGAATCGATTCAGAAAAGATTTGGCAATTTGGCCATAGACTAAACAGGTAGCTATCACAGCTGGTAAGTCTGTTGGGGGTTAGGGGAGGGAAGGGAGGGAGGGATTGGGTCTGGGACAAGCTGCCCAGCTGGGGCGGTGCGGGACATGGGATGTGGGCACATCAGCACTCCGAGTGGGGGCTATGCCCTGCTGCTACGTGCCCGGCGGGGGTGGTGGGATGCAGGTGTGGCTCATTCTGGGCTGAAGGGGGCAAGCAGCACCAGGGCATAGCCCCCACTTGCAGTGCTGTTGCGTGCCCCCTCTGTCGCACTGGCTGGCAAGCAGCAAGAGCGCGTGCCCCCTCTGCCGTGCCAGCTGGCAAGTGGTAGCAGTGCAGAGTCCCTGCTCTCAGTGCTGATGTGGGCACAGCAGTGCTGGCAGCAGGGGCTCTGCCATGCTGCTGCTTGCCCAGCTGGCGTGGTGGGTAGGGGGTGGCTCGCTTAGAGTTGAAGGGGGCAAGTGGCAACAAGGCATAGCAAGTAATTGCTGTACATCAGTACAAGTAATTGCTGGGACTCTCTAAAGTGGTGCCAAATCTTTCAGATCTGATTCAGCCGAATCGAATCAGGACAGTGATTTGAATCTCCAGATCAAATTATTATCCTTCAAATTGGCCAAATCTGAATCTGAAGCAAATACTTGTTACTTCACACAGGCCTAATGGCTACCAGGAGCAGGGCTGGGCAGGATGGTGTGGTGTGCACACACAGTCCTGACCCTACTGCTCCCTGCATGCACCCCTCCCCAGACCCTTACTTTATTGCGCAAGCACCTCTGCTTACAGGGTTTGGATCAGGGAGCAGCCCATTGACAGAAGTCCCTGGAGAAAATTGAAGCAAAAGTCCTGGATTGGTGCAAAGCCACTCGAGTGTTCCCAGCTCCTGACTTAGGAGCAGCAAATGCAGGTGGGTTAATCTGAATTGGGGTATTTAGTTCAGATTCCTCCTCTAATTTAAAACTAAGCTAACTTTTTTTTTCTTCTATAACTTTTTGGGAGAATCCAAAATACTTACACTTCAACACATGCAATAAAATTTTGTGATTTGTTACCAGGAACTAAATATGAAATTTTTAAAGCTAAGAAAAATGCAGCCTCTACAGTTCGAAGCAAAGCTTGAAGAATCTGTAGCTAGAGTTAGAATAGATTTATACACTCTGGAGCAGATGCAGAGAAGGACACGTTGCACATGTTCCCTGTCTGTTACATTTATTGCAGTGATGTGGTGGTGCTAACTATAAAATTTAGAGTTCATGTAAATCTCTGCCTTATAAAAGGTAAACCTGAGACTTGTACATATTTTTTTCTCATATTAGTAGATGTGAAAATATGTCCAGTATAACGTACATCTGGGGCTCCTTTTTCTGTATTGTTAACTAACGCACAAAAAATGTTGGGATAGATTTCAGGGTGAAAATTGCACTACAATTAGTGAGGCTTCTGAAGACTTGGCCTCTAATGGCGACAAATTCACCCCTTATATTAATATTGACATGAAATATAATCTGAGTTACACAATGGAAAATGAAAGTACACCCAGATGTTGATCAAATAAAGGGCGTTCACGCAGCAGCAGCATGTACTTGTATTGATTACTTTGCAAGCAGTGAGACTTTCTAACCAAACTTAAGCAGGAACTGCATAATGGCCATTAAACTACAAGCACAAGGCTTTCCAGAAGTGGCAGAACAGAAATAATAGTAACTATTAGAATGGAAACACAGATGAAAAAGAGAGGGATGCTTTTTTTTTTTTTATATTTGAGTTTTTGTGAGTTGTAAAAGAAATAGGATTTTCTTTAATTTTGTTATATAAAAGTAATTGCTGTATATTCCAAGTCTCTTGGCAGTTATGGCTTTATTAACCTTAAGAACAAATACATGACATCTATTATGTTAGAGCAGTGATTCTCAACCAGGGTGCTGTGGCACTGGGGGGGGCTGCCAGAACTTTTGACTGGTGTCTGGAGGTGTGAGGAGATAAGCAGATAAATTCAGGCCTAAACTTACCCTTGCACAGCACAGGAGGGAAGCCCCAGGCACCTTTTTCCCTGAGGGGTGGGGAAGGCAGCTGGCTTCAGTGCCTGGGGCTTCCCTCCTATGCCCTTTGAGTGTGTAAAGCACCAGCAGTATACATGGCCCGATGGAGGCTGCGCCCCTGGCCACGATGTGCAGGGCTGGCTGGAGCTGCATCCTGTTGGGCACCAGCTCCCTGAGCGCTCCGCCTGCTGCTAATGTGCCATTGGGGGGAGTGTGGGGGTCTCCACATCCCCTACTCTCCTACCCTCCACAATATACAAGGCTAATTATTTATTTTTGAGTTATGCAATCCTGTTCCACTCTGCTCACATCCCCAAAACCACTAACTCAAAAGGTGAATGGGTCTTCCTCTTCCTCCTCACTACTATTTTTTTCTGATATGGTCTTAATAAGGTGGTGGCGTTTTTATAAAAGTAGACTTAATGGTTTTTTGGAGACTCAAACAGGATGGAATCTGGCTCTCGATCTCTGTGGTCTCTGCTTAGAAGCTGTCTTTAACCTATACTCCTGTATATTTGAGTCCTAAATATTTGTCTAGCAGACCTCTCTATCTCTAATACTGTCTGATCTGCTGAGGCATATCATGTTGAAATCCTGCTGTCATGCAGTTTTATTGAGCTCGGTATAGGGAAGTCCCATATCTGTCCTGGTCTGACCACTATGATGGTTTAAAAAAAATCAGTTTATTCCATGGTAAACTTTGGGTGCATCTACACATTCATTAATGCACTGCAATTACGGCTCATTAAATGTTAGTACCTGTAATAACAGGTACTAAATTCATGTGCTGTAATTGGCACTACTGTGCAGTAGCTCCGGCACATGCTTTTTGTGATGCTAATGAGCAATAGGCTAATTCTACTGTGCATTAGCATGGTGTCTGCCTGCCATGCTAATGTGCAATAGAATTAGTCTCATGGAGATGTGCCCTTTATAGCTTTAACATAAAACCCCTACTACTTACCAGCTCATTTGTTATTCTCTGAAATAATTTGGAAAAGCATAAAGCAAAAACTACTCAAGACTTTTATAGGGTTTAAGGCTTCTCACAAGATTGTATAAACTTCTGCTAGTGATGGTCAACATAGAACTGGCATTTGTACTGCAAATGTAACTGCATACCTGAAGTGTATTTGGATTTTGGGGGTTTTACAATAATTCTTTAGCATCTTGGGAGTTTGTGGAGCAGCTGAAATTATCAGCTGTTCTTCCTGCCATCCTGTGGTGATTTTGATGTACTGCAAAGGCATGACCCTGTCAAGGCTTGATCAGAAAATAGGTAATTGTGTAAGCATGAGGCAAAAACGAATGGTACTGCAATTGAATTAAGCACAGGCTCTTGTTCTTCTTAAACTGACACAGCTGTTATTCCTATTGTTGTTCTATGACGGATACATTCAGATATTCTGTGGACATTGTGGAAAGGTTTTCTTAAGTAAAGCATTTATCTCTGTCTGCAGCTAGCTGATAGTCTGCACTAGTGCTCTTCAGCAACCAAGTGGTGATAACTTATTTCAAAGTACATACAATTCAAAATGAAAATCTCTATTGAGTATTCCTGTGTTGTTAATTATATATTACTAGTGTGTTCATATCCCTGAATAGATATGTGATATAATCCTAATATTGATATGAAAGAAAATATTACTTACTGATATGGGGGCTAGAAACATTTGATCATTAGTTTTTCTTTTTAAACTTTTGACTGTGGGAAATTAAAATATATGTCGAATTATTTTGGAATAATGGAAAAAATAATCATTATTAGCTCATTTTTATATTCCAGATCTACCACCATTGTTTATAAATGGATTTCTACCTTCTGGCCTTGGAACTTGCTAATTCTTGTTAATTATCTAAATATAAACTTATGAATTTCTACAAAAATCTTATGCATTTCAGTAATCATTTTTATTATACCTTCTCTCTGCCCCCAAAATATGCCTTGAACATAGGAGCTGCCAGTTACTGAGGTCAGTCTAGCTCAGCATCCAGCCACTTGCAGTGACAAATGAAGGGGAATTTTCCACCCCCCCAGTCCTTTCCCTCTGTAGCTTGCAGCTTTTCAGGGAGAGGGAGCAATAAATACAGGGTAAACACCCCTAAGACTGAAATGGGAGCAATTCCTTATATACCTGTCCTGTGTGTGTAGTTGCATCTAAAAGGTTATATATGAACCAGAAAATAAGACGGCAAATTTTTTCTTGTTATTTAATAAAATTCCGCTTTCTGAGAGTTATAATTTAATTCTACAGTTGCATTGCCATAACTGTACTAGAACAAATTATTTATAATGTTTGTCGTAAATGAAGACACTTTTGGTATTTGTTTTTTTTTGGGGGGTTTTTTTTTTTTTTTAAGAAGCTGTTTTCTCTTGCTTTGTCTTTTTCTGTCATGCTAGAAAGATTAACCATTGTTTATTATATTAAACTTGACGGAGGGATTACATATCTTATCAAGATGCATCTATGGTGAATGTATTGTATAATTCAAGAGACAACATGCTGAAAGTTTGGCTTGTTGCTGGTTGTTATAGGCTTTGTATTGCTCTGACTTTACCCAGCAGAACATTTTTAATTTATTCCAGAAATTGTCACTTGACTTTTTTCAGATTTTAGCCTCAGGATGTGATTAAATTAAATTGTACCCTGCAGTGCAATTTCCTATTAAAATTTTTTCTCCGGTCCATCAAAGAGATGGCATATACCATGTATACATAGAACATAGCTTGTGTTTTTGTTTTTTTTTAAATTGCCCAGGGATTTATATCTGCAGTCATCGTGACAAATATATATTTATGCTTGTGTAAAATCCTAACCTTGTGTTGGATCAATTATTACTATCTGTAGGAAGGATAATAATTATGAATCCAACTGCATATTGTCAAAGGTATAGCAGGGCAGCTCTGGACCCTGGACAACACCAGTGCACAGGGCTGCTGCTGCTGTTGGTGGTGGTGATGGCTATTTTTGTACCCTCCATCCCCTTCACAAAGGCAGCACCCAGGACTACCGCCCTAGTTGTACTCACTCGGTTGTGCTACTGAGTATTATTAGTGCCTTCCTTGAAGAGTGAGCCTTTTTCTGCATATGCCAAAATAGACTCTTGCCTATTTTGATTAACTCCATCAGAAATCACTTTCTTATGTTTAGTGGTTTGTGGTAGATATGGAAGATGCTGCTTTTTTCATAAAGGCCAAGTGGGGTTGGGGGGGGGGAACAACTGTAGGTGTGATTTGACTTTTTCCTGTATCCCATTCTGACCTTTTCTCATATATTTTATGTTAGCATGCATTTGCCTCCAGCTTTGTGTAACAATGTGTATGCTACAGCAGAGGGCGTATTTTGTTAGGAATCAAGACAGCTATTTGTCATGGCATTACAAAGTACCTGGTACATCATCTTTTTTAGCAAGACATACTTTATCTTTTTAACCCGTAACATTCAGATGCTACTAAAACATTAGGGAGCCTCAAAGACTGGATTTAAGATGGGTTGTTTTCAATCATTAAAACTAAACCAAAAATCCATTTTGTTAGTTTGTTAGCATAGCATAGGATAGATCAACAATATCAGCATTATTTTGAAAGGGAAAATAGAAACCTGAGATAAGGCTGAAGTGTTTACTTATTTCCCTTTTCTAATGGGATAGCTTAATGAGCGGCTCTCAAGGCTGGAGCACTTCCCTTTCTTCTCTTTCTTGAATCGGTGTATTTCAGTGTACTGCTGTCCATCACCATAGCCTGCATACAGCCCATAACCTGCATACAGGACTTCCAACTAACGCAGGAGGTATACGGTCCCACTAGGGGGAACTCGTTGCTGGACTTGGTGCTGGCTACGGGGGACGACCTGGTGGGGGATCTGCAGGTACAAGGTAACCTAGGGGATAGTGACCATCAATTGATTGAATTCACTATCTGGAGAAGGGTGGGAAAAGTACCCAGCAGGGCAGAAATGCTAGACTTCAGAAAGGCTGACTTCAGAGTGCTTAGCTGATTAGTTAATGGGGCATTAAAGCTCAAGAGCACTGACAAAATGGGGGGTCCAGGAAGGGTGGTCGTTCCTCAAGGAAGCGATCATTTGGGCTCAGGCGGAGGCAATCCCACTGTGCAGAAAAGGGGGCAAAGGGGCCAGGAAGCCCTCTGGGATAAACAGGGAAATTCAGAAAAGTCTAAATGCAAAAAAAAAAAAAAAAAAAAAAAAAGATGCATTCAGGCTGTGGAAGCAGGGGGTACCGACCAAGGAGGAGTCTATGTCCTTGGCTTGCACTTACAGGGAATCAGTCAGGAAGGCCAAAGCAGCATTAGAACTTAGGCTGGCAACAAAAATTAAGGACAACAAAAAGTCCTCCTTCAAGTACATAGGGAGCAAAAAGAAGGCGCAGGGCAGCATAGGACCCCTACAGGATAGACAAGGGCAGTTGGTGACAGATAGGAGGGACAAAGCAGAGCTCTTCAGTGAGTTATTTGCCTCTGTATTCTTGAACATGGATCTAGATACATCTTCCAAATGCATTACTGACAGAAGCGAGAGGAACACCAACCCACCAACTGTCAGCGCTGACCTAGTAAAGAGATACTTGGAGGGGCTAGATATGTTTAAGTCAGTGGGACTGGATAAGCTCCATCTGAGGGTGCTGAAAGAATTGGCCAGTGTCCTAGCAGATGTACTGGCATGTCTGTTTGAGCACTCAGGGTGCTCAGGTGAGGTCCCAGAGGACTGGAAAAGGGCCAATGTGGTCCCTATTTTCAAGAAGGGGAGCAAGGAGGATCCAGGTAACTATAGACTGGTTAGTCTCACCTCTCTCTTTGGGAAAACCCTTGAAAAAAATTATCAAGGATCATATTTGTAGGAGTCCAGTGGGTAATATAATGCTGAAGGGCAACCAGCACAGGTTCATAGCAGGTAGATCCTGCCTGACTCACCTTTTTGCTTTCTATGACCAGGTCGCTAAATGCTTAAATACAAGAGTCGAGGTAGATGTCATCTACTTAGACTTTAAGATGGCCTTGGACATGGTATCCCATCCTATTCTCGTAAACAAATTGAATGGCTGTGCCATAGACAGTTACACAGTCATGTGGGTGGCAGATTGGCTTAAGGGTCATACCCAGAGTGGTGGTGGATGGGTCAATATTAGCCTGGAAATGGTGGGCAGCGGGGTCCCCCAAGGCTCAGTCCTTGGGTCGGTGCTGTTCAATATTTTCACCAGCAACCCGGATAAAGGCGTGGGAAGCACTCTGTCCAAATTTGCAGACAACACCAAACTATGGGGTGCAGTAAACACACTGATGGGAAGAAACTGAATCCAGGTGGACCTGGAAAGGTTAGACGAGTGGGCAGAGAACACTAGGATGCAGTTCAACATGGACAAGTGCAAGGTGCTGCACCAAGGGAGAGGGAATTGCCATCACACCTATAGGCTAGGGGATGACCTTCTCAGCAGCACAGCAGTGGAAAGAGATTTCGGAGTTGTTGTTGACTCCAAGATGAATATGAATTGTCAGTGTGATGAAGTAATTAGCAGAGCTAACCACACTTTGTCGTGCATTGGTAGGTGCATCACGAACAGGTCCAGGGGGGTGATGCTTCCCCTCTGTGGCACTGGTCAGGCTGCAGCTGAAGTACTACATCCAATTCTGGGCACCCCAATTCAAGAGGAATATGGACAACCTCGAGAGGATTCAGAGCAGGGCCACTTGTATGGTTAGAGGCCTGCAGGGAAGGCCCTATGAAGAAAGGCTGGGGGACCTGGACCTTTTCAGCCTCTGCAAGAGAAGGTTGAGGGGGGATCTTGTGGCAGTATACAAATTCACCGGAGGGGGGGAGGGCAGCAGGGAATAGGAGATGTTCTGTTTACCAGAGCACCCCTTCGAATAACCAGGAATAGTGGCCACAAGCTGATAGAGAGTACATTTAGGTTGGACATCAGAAAGAACTTCTTCACAGTTGGGGTTGCCAGAATCTGGAACGGGCTTCCAAGGGAGATGGTGTTCTCCCCTACCTTGGAGGTCTTCAAGAAGAGACTGGACAGGTACCTGGCTGGGGTCATATGACCTCAGCACTTTTTTTCCTGCCACTGGCAGATGATCTGACATTGAGGTCCCTTCTGACCCTAGCATCTATGAATAGCATCTGTCCATCTTGCTGTATAGAATAGATTGACAATATTTGGGTTGCTATTAAACTTCATGGAATGTCACCCCTCCTCCCCCTTTTTCATTAGAAAATCACTTCTTAGCTAAGCTCTCTATAATACGTAGTGAAGGGGGAAAAGTAGTTCATTCTGTGAATATTCTTCTGATTATGGTGCAAGAAAAATAAATGGGAAGGCTTTGCACTATTTCCTTAAGGTGACATGGGACTCATCTAATTCTTTTTAACCATAGCACCTAAAAGCCTTAGTAGGCCCTAGGCCAGGGCCCCACTGTGTAAGGTGTTGTACATACAAAGAAAAAAAGATCTTGTAGCATTCCAGTATTACAGCTGGGTCCAATTATAAGCAAATAACCTTAAACACCAATTGAGTTTGTGAACTAAGTCTTGTGCTCTTTTCAGGATGACCAATTTACTCTACATTTTATGTCAAAATAGGGGTCTTGCTAACCAAAAGATGTTGGTATCCTACGCCAAAAAATGTTGCATACCACCTCCCCTCCACGTGAGTGGCTTACTGTGCACCATTTGGGTGTTACCTGCCTGACTCCCGCTCCTGTACAGTCTGTGACTTATAACATTGAATCCCACATGCCTCCTATTCAGCTGGATCAGGTTGGAGTCCAGCATATGCTTTTGGTTCTGGGTCTTTAAGGGGCACTCCTACATGCTGACTCTGTCTAACATACTTTCATTGAATTTGAGTCCAAATGTCCTAGCCCCTGACATCAGTGCTGAGACCACCCAGGCCTCCTAAATTGCTTTCATGTGCTCCCCCAGTTCCATAAACTGGGAAATTGGATTTATGGTTTAATTCCCTGAGGATCGTGGGATAGGTAAAGTGAGGAGATGGGGAGGTAGAAGGGGTATTTTTGTTTTTTGCACAGGAATCCTCTACATTTTACTCTCAACACATACAAGACTCTCAGATCTTCAAGGAGAAAATTATCAATAGCCTCAAGTACTGCCTGTCCTTAGTCTATGCTTGCCTTCTTGTGAGCCCTAGATGAGCCAGTGTGTTAGATGGGCGGGCTCCTTCTATCCTTTATTTCCTATGCTGCTTCTTTGACAGTGGTCATCTGGTTAGAGGGAGGGAGCCTGGAGTAAAAAAGAGACACTGGAAAGACTCAGATTCATTATGTGCAAACAACAAGATAAAATGTAGATAAATATGTTACTGGACTAAAGAACCTGAGAATTGTGTTTTGGGACCTTAACAAAAACTCTGGTTAGAGATGGGATTATTTGTGGCATTGGAGATACTGCATTGCAAGGAAGGCTGTTGCATGAGGAAGACCTAGAAAAGAGGATCCAGATTTGCAGGGCAGCAAGAACTGTGAAGGCCCAGGCTGCAGAGCTGAATATACCAAAAGGGGTCATCCATGCATTAGGTATGAAAGAATGTGATTAGGAAAAGCCACTTCATGGGTTGCAGTTTTCCATTGGTAATAAGCCACCTCCTAAGGTGGAATTTTTATGTTGGCAAGGAGTATAGTGAAGGAGAGGGCTTACAGACAGGCAGGCAGCATAGCCCCAAATGTGATGCATTTGGAAAGCTCTGTTATAACTGTGACCAGAAGAACTATTTTGCCAGGTGCCAGAGATCCCAAACACAAAAACCTCAAGTGCGTACAGCTAAGCATGTATGGAAGAAGGTGGGTTTTTTGTAGATATGGTGGATGTGGTAAGCCAGTAGCGGGTGCTCCTGCATTGAGCCACCCACCTCGCTGCGCCCGGCCACCTTCCAGGCTCCGAGTGTCTCCCTGGGGGTGCCTCATGTCTGGCCAACCCCCTTCCTGGAGCATACCTGCTAGCCTGGGGTTAAAACTGCCATCACCCAGGGCTAGGCTTGATTCTGGCTCTGCGTCCCCTGGGTAACACAGGCCTAGTAGCCCTTGAGGGTACTTGACTCCAAACACTTGGGGGTGCTTCCCTCAGTTGGAAGCACAAGTAGTGGTCTCCCTTAGTCAGCCAAACCAAGGGGACCCCAAGGCATAATTTACACCCGCACCCAAAAAGTCTCCCACGCTAGGTACAAAGGAGAACTTTATTGGTTACAAGGGGTAGGATTAGAATAAGGTACAGTATCAGAGAAATCCCATAGAGCAAACTGGCATAGCTGGGTAGCCTTTGATTACGCATCTGAGTTACTGCAAGCTATATATCTAGTTGGATCTCAGGTAGCTTACTCACAAGTATCATCCAGAGGAAGGTGGAGATTCCCTCTGGAGGCAGGCAGTTCCTTGGTCATGAGTTTTGAGAGAGAGAGAGAGCAAGTTTCAGATGGTCCAGCTCTTTTCTCTCTTGAGTCTTCCTCATGGCTGCTGCCCTTCCTCCTGGGCAGTCCTTAACTTATATAGCACTTGTGACCTCATTCACCTGGTCCAATGGAGGCCAGCACCTGTTGGCTGTCAGCCAACCAATTGGAAATGCATCACTAGTTGCTGGGCAGAATGACAATCTCTAGTTCCCCAGAGAGCCCAAGCCCCTCACCCATGTATGTGATGCCAGTCACGTAGGCAGAGGGAGCAGGTTTTCCCCCTCCCTCAGGAATGTATCCAGTTCAGGTTATCTAAAGAGATAGGATAAGGTGTGTATCCTTTGCTGGGCCCAGCCTAACCAAATTGTCACAGAGCAGAGTTTTTGGGGAGAAACAGAGGTGGCCTTCTGCCACAGTGGAATTGAGCAAAACAAATACAAGGGACTGCATTTTGCCACTCTAAGTGTGCAGAAAAATTGTTTCATTTAAACTGGATGCTGGAGCTTGAATTCATATTTTACCAAAGCATGAATATAGAAAATTTAAAATGGGGACCAAAAGTGAGTTCAACAAATATCTGGTTGTTTAGGAACACATATATTACTGAAAGGGTGATGTATTGCTAGCATCCAATATAAAAGTATATAAACTCCTATTCATAGTGGTACCTAGGGAGGTGACACCAATTTTGAGTCTGGCAGTTTCTGAGAAACAATCTCATTTAGTGCGTGTTTGACGTACAAGAAGACGCAAAATTCAGGACTCTTGATGATTCTTCTGTCTGTCACAGCCCAAATCTGGTCAACTTTCTTATGAAGAAAAAAGTTGTTCCAGAATACAAGAAGCAAACCTATCCATATGGGAAGAAATGTACTTACAGACACAAATACTATTATCCAGTAAGAGGATGATGGCCTTAGCAGTCTCTAACTGATGATCGTTTTGCCAGGTCTAGAAGTACAGCTGCCAAAACTGCAAGTGAAGGAAGACTAGTGAGAAGCATAGCCCCAATGACAGTGTTCCATATGGCACTAAGAATAATGGCACTTATCTCAAATATACTGCTCCAAAGAGGCAATCAGATCCCAGCATAAGCGCTGAAGTCTGTGATGACATGGATGAAAAGCTTCCCACCATAAAAAAACAAACTGGAAACAAGGCCTGAGATGTTATTGATCTTGGAGACTTGTTAAAAGACCTGAGAAAAGGGAAATGGAAAAGCGAATGGTAAAGACTCACCCTAATGATGCATTAGTAACATCTCTGTAGATGGGCATTCTTGGATTTTTAAGTTAATTGATTTTTGTAGCTGTTGTAAAGAGGGAAGATGTATACAAGTGATGAATTTAATAATCAATTATAACGTTTTAGTTTAGAGATGCTCCCTAATTTAGAAGACTTGGGAATTGGGAGATTGTCCCTCAGTTAGGGAGTAGCCAGTTAGGCTGCCTATACATGTGCTCATTGACGTTCTAATTAGAACAGTGCAGCATCATGTGTATTGGGCCCCCGCCCATTTTAAAATGGTTGCAGGGAGCTTTAACTTAACCTCGTCAAATAAGGTTTAGATGAAATGTCTTGCGGCCATTTTTAAATGTGCGGGGGCTTAATATACATGATCGTGAGCTGTTTTCACTAGAGTGGCTGCCCAGCAGAAGCCACTATAATTAAAATCTCCCTGTCCCCATCCCCGTCCCCCTCCAAGCACATTTGTAGACAGCCTTAGAGACACAGGATCTGCAGAGATTAGCCTACTGCTGCTCAGTTTGTTTTAGGTCTGCTTATTCATGTATGCCAGTCTATATTGAACCTGGTTACTATAAACTCCTCAGGGTGGTATCAGGCACTACACTATAATTACACTATACTGCCACTGCACTTAAACTCAGTGTTGGCCACATTCTTCAAAAAAGTGGTTACAATGTCGGTTAAGTCTTGGTATTTGATACAGTTTTACAGCAGTCTCTCACGTCACCACCTCGGAAACTGCTTCCATTCTCTCCGTTTCAAGGGTTTTTTTGTTTTGTTTTGTTTTTTTTTAATATTGATGCTTTCCTATCAAACAGGTAATGAGTTTGGCATTGTGATGTCTTTACAGGCATTCATAGAATATTTTTCTGTTTTCCTTTCTCAAGGGTATTGTACATATGGGTATAATGTGAAATTCTGCTCTCTTGCTTACTTATGGAATCCTATTGAAGTCAAAGGATTTACTTGCATGAATCACCATGGAAGAATTACTTTTACAGCTTATGAAATACTTACAGATCCGTCAGGATGACCTACAACATTCACACACCTTAGTTTTTTTTTCCACTGTTGCTATATTTATGTTAGCTTTTATGCAAGTGCTCCAAAACTAATTGACATATGATAAAAATACAGTATTTTGTTTAATGCACATAGGAGGAAACAGAATACACTTATTTCATATGATCTTGCTTCATTGTTAATTTTGTCAAAATCTTGATGGCCAGATTTTAGCCAATTAAGACATTTCCACTAATTATCCATGTGCATCGAGAAGCATGGCCTATCATCTGCTGTTGCCAAGTCTTTCCTTGCTAGTTTGCTGCCTCTTCAGTGCCCTTCGGTCCTCCACTCTGCTGAGGCTTTCTATGCTTTGCAGACCAATTTCTGACATGGACTAGCGGAAAATGTGTCAGCTTAAATGTTTGTTGATAACAGAATTTTCTTTTTCGGTCCTGCTAAGGAGGATCTATTTCAGCTTTACTTCATAATATATTTACTATGTCACTGGTGTACTTTGTGAGAAATCTTTATTGTAAATGTTCCCAAAGCATATGAAGTGCCCTGAAAGGCAGGGCACACCCCCTAATCTTCAGATATTCCATGCTTTTAACTCTTGAATTTTTGCTGGTGCATACTCTCTAAAAGGCATTCACCTCAGTGAACACAATCATCCTGAGGCTTAAATCCTCATGCAGGAAACCATTCAACTACAGTAGTAAGCTGTGTACCAGGTACCTGCCAGTATGCACAGCAGTTGGGACTGTGTGGTGTTCTGACCCAGGACCAAGGCATGTAGGGTAAGAAGACACTGTGGTACCATAGGCTTTTTATCTCCTATTGTGTTCCTTCAAGGCTGAAGACCAGTAGTATAACTTGACGGGGTCAGAGGTGAGAGGGATGGGGAGATGGGAACTAGGGCTGCCTTCAGGGAGGGAGGGTGTCGATGTAGAAATAGCCACTGCCATAGCTGGTAGCAGTATGGGACCTGCCACCAACCAGAGCTGCCCTGGCATACCTGTGTATGGACATATTAACAGATTAAGTTGAGAACTGAAGCTAGAGACGGAGCTGGAGCATCATGGTAGTTATACCCATGAACAGGCCATATTTGATGGCTATGCAGACAGATTGTGCAGATAGCCCCTTCAAAAAAATATAGCACTATATTGTTTCTTAATGGTAAGGATAGACGGTTTGATCTCTTTCATGGTTTATGCATGAAAATGTTATATAATGTTAATGAGAGAACAGTGTATCACACATTATCCTCTGAATTTCTTGCTTTAAAGTCAAAGCAATTATAGAAAGCAGAAGTTTGGGGAAGTCAAACACTTCATATCTTCATTAAATTTAACGGGAAATCATGAGAGATCCTTTCATGCAATCAGTAAAGGGGTAATCTTGATAATTTCTCATGTCACATTCATTGGATGTCTCCATACTGATCTTGTAGTTTACACACATACAGAAACGGTTGTTGGTTTCAGTAGGGGTCATTCACATATAAGGATTGCAGGAATCTGTCAGTACGCATAGATATTACTTTCTTTAATAGAGTAGGCCTGGAAGGATCTCTCTGCTGTATTCTTCACCTGAGTAAGAACTTTTTCTTCTGCATTTTAAGCCAATTTATCTTCCTCTCTCTTCAAACATCTCATCCCTTTAAGCTCTTATTGTTGTGCCTTCCCCCACCCCCCACCCTTAATATGGTTTATTTGATTTTATTTTATTTTTGCATCTAGTTTCAGAGATAATTTTGATCTAAAAAGAACCACAATGTCTTAGCGTGAAACATGATTTTATTGTTGATAATATCTTTGATGAATTCAGTCTGTGTGCACCTTACCAGAATATTAATTTCCTACATGCACACAAAAGAAAAACAGTAAGATGTACAGAACGTTTTGATCTTGAGGTTAAATGAATTCAGCTCGCTGCAGAACAGAATGTTTTACCATTGTCACTTTATTTGTTTTTGTTGATTTCCATGTTTGTAGCAGAAAGGAGGCTTTTACCACAGGGGTCAGCAACCTGTGGCCCAAGGACTTGGGGCTTTGGCAGCATTTGGCAGGGGGGAGGGGAGCGACTTTCTCTGGGCATTCTCTCTGTGCTGCTGCAGGGGCAAGTGGTGGCAGCAGGGTCCTAGTGTCCAGGTGGGTCCTTCCAGCCTGCAGCTGAAAATGGTTGCCTACCCCTTTTTTTACAAGGGAAAAAGACTGAAAAGGCTACCAAAAAAGAGATGGCAGGTTCTTGGAGGAATAGACTTTACACAATAATTTTCTTATAGAACCTTCATATCATTTGTTTCTTTAATATTCCCCTTTTAAGGTGCTAGATAGCTTATATTTTTCATCTGTTTCAGAGCCCTTAGGCGCTTTTTTTCCTAAGGTTCTGGGGTTTTTTTGGTCTTGCTGCTGTCTTGTGCAAGGATGTACCAAGTCTGGGAAAAAAAACATTTCTGTATAGCATCTTCCTGAGGATGGTTGTACTGACATCTGTCCTATTGGAATCCATTCCTTTAAACAAAAAAAAAAAAAAAAAAGAGGAAAATAACACATCATGTCTACATTATGATTGTCTTCACTATAGAGTTAACCTGGATTCATATTTTCCAGTTGCCTATGATTTAACTACTGTACATATACAAAAACTTATCTGAATTTGATGGAGTTTAACCTTGAGTTAGTTGGCCTAGCTGAGGGGTGGAACTTAGAGCCCAGGCACTTTCAGGAAGGTGATAAACCACCCACATTGCAATGTAGTTTCAGGCTAATTTAATCCCAGTATTGGTGGTCTTCTAGTACCTTCCCATAATTCCCCCTCTGCAACATTTTCTTCTCCTGTACCTATTCTCTTCCATGTCAGAAATCACCTAGTACCAGTATCTACACACCAGGCTGTCATTCTAACCCCACAATTCATTACTACTGCAGTTCTCTCCACCATGTTGCCAGCTAGTAAAAGACTCACATTAAAGTTCTGTTTTTCCTGTGGCATGAAGTTGCTGAGAACCATAATTTGGGGAGATGTACCTGAAGTCTGCAGCTTTGTGAGGTCATCTCCAAGAAGGTACCAAAAGAAGGAATTGGCTGCACAGGAATTCATTGGCAGAAAATAAAAATCCTCAAAACCTTGTACCAGAGGACCAAAGATCACAATTACCTTATTTACTTGAATAGAAGATGACCCTGAATATACAATGACCCCCAGTTAATATATTCCTTATATGGAAAATTTTATAAACATGTCGTCATTTTCCAGGTATAGAATCTAATTACTGGAGGGTTGTCTTGAACACCTCTCCCTCCACCCCTACATTGCTGCAGCAAGGAGAGCAGTGGCAAGGGGATCAGGTGGCTTCCTTGTCCTCTGCCCTGCCCACTTCTTTCCCTTGTAGGCTTTCTGCCACCTGTACCCTCAACCGCCAGTTCCCCACAACATCTGCCATCCACTGTCTCTGCCTGTCTCTTCCTCTTCCCTCCAAACTCCCACAGTCTCTGCTTCCCCACCTCCCCATTACTGCCAGATGTTGTTGTGTCCTGGAGCTCAGCATGTGGAAGCTCAGCTCTTGCCTGGGCATGCAGCAGTGTTGACACTGCTGATTGGCCAGGCAGGCAATGCAGCAGTGTTGGCAGTGCCGATTGGCCAGGCAGAGGAAGGATTTTTCATGTGTTCTGTGCCAGGGAGAGACCCCAGCTATAGCTGTAGCTGCTGCATCTGACAATAAAGGAGAAGAAGGGTGGGGGGCAGAAGCTGCAGGGGGCAAAAGGCTCCTGTAGGTCTGACTCTGGCCCTGACCTGGGTTGAGGGCCAAAGTTGGAGCCACAGCAGCTACCTGCCTCCCCCTCTGCCTCCACCCCCAGCTTTGTATACAAATAAATATAAGGAGCTCTTTCTCCCATGCTGTTTTGTTGGGGAAAATATAGTGTTATATTTGAGTAAATACTGTACCCATCTGGCTAAGAATGTCCACACTACAATGAATGCTATTCTGAGCATAGAGCTTTTTTTCCTTGTTGGAGCTGCTTCTGATTCAGGATGCAACAGTGGGACCAGCGGAACTGGAAGAAATGGAAAGAGCACCAGTGGAGCTGCTTTAGCGCATGGCCTCAAAAGCATCCATTCAGAGTACCAGGACCACTTCAGGCACAAGATCCTTCCTGTTCAAACAAGGAAGGATGCGATGTAAGAACTGGCATCACAGCAGCCAGGCAAGTCATGTGAATAGATTTCATAGACATTGGGGCTGGAAGGGACCTTGAAGATCATCAAGTCCAGCCCCCTGCCCCAGGGGCAGAAAGCTAGAGTCAAAGGATCCCAGCGAGATAAGCATCCAAATGTTTCTTGAAAGAGTCCAGAGTAGGTGCCTGCACCACTTCTGGAGAGAGTCTATTCCAGGCCTTTGGGGCTTGGACATTAAAGAAGTTTTTCTTTATGTCGAGCCTAAAACAGTCATGGAGGAGTTTATGACCATTGGTCCTTGTTATCCCTTGGATTGCTCTGGTGAACAGATGTTCTCCCAGGTCCTGATGTACACCCCTTACATACTTATAGGCAACCACCAAGTCACCCCTGAGCCTGTGCTTTTTCCAGGCTGAAGAGTCCCATGGCTCTCAGCCTGTCATCATAAAACCTATTCTCTTGCATTCTGATCATGTGTGGCTCTCCTCTGGACTTTCTCAACCTTCTTGATATCCTTCTTGAATTGTGGAGCCCAGAATTGGATGCAGTACTCCAGCTGAAACACTGCCGAGCCTATAAGCATGTTGTGGGTTTTTTTTCCCCCCAAGGTGGAGTACCTTGCATTTTTTGGTATTGAACATCATCAGGTTTATATCTGCCCGCTTACTAAGCTTATCCAAGTTGGCCTGGATCACTAGCCTGTCCTCAGGTGTGGACGCTATGCCCCAAAGTTTAGTGTCATTGGCGAACTTGGCCAGTGCGCTTCTGACACGAATGTCCACATCGTTGATAAAGATGTTGAAGAGAACCAGTCCAAGGATAGAGCCTTGGGGGACACCACTGGTCACGGAGTGCCATAATGATTTGCTTCCATTGACTACTACTTTCTGGGTCTGACCTCAGAGCTAATTTTCTAGCCATCGGACTGTGGTGTAGCCGAAACCACATTTGGCCAATTTTTCCATGAGGAGATCATGGGACACCAGATCAAAGGCTTTTTTAAAGTCCAGATATATGATGTCAAACTCTTCTCCCTTGTCCAGGTGATATGTCACTTGTGTTCTTGTTCTGGAGGATAATACACCATAAGACCTGTTGCGTGCTTTTGATTAATGTCATTACTGTACTGGGAAGTATTCCACCCTGTGGATCATGTTTTGCCTGCAAAGCTCCATTTTTCCTACCCCTTCTTTTTCTTTGCTTGTTTCAGCCTACCTTGAGCCTGTGTGATTTAAGATGGATTCCAAATGGAATTAAAAATAAAATCTAGATATCTAACCACTGATTTAATGTACATAATGCTGTATACTTTCACAGTAGAGATGATTAATACAAGCTGGGACATGGATGCTATATGTGTGTGTTTGCATAATGTGTAATTTTTCAGTGTGATTTTATTTTTCCTTTCACCCATCCTAACCTGAAAAAATATTTAGCCTAAATATTCAGTGTCACTACAAGCTCTGTACCTTCAGTTCAGAACATTTACAGGTACTTATAAAGTTTCTTAGTGCTACAGGCTGTGGCAGTTGCAAGTACAGCTAGCAGTATTGGGTCATTCATTTTAGTTGCATAACAGCGGCCTTTTACTGGGTCAGACCTAGGTCCATCTTACCCAGTATCCTGTGTCACACAGTGGCAGAGAGTGGTTGCTGAAAGGGAGAATGAACTGTGCCTGACCAAGGTTTTTTTTCCCACTGTTCCTCTCTCATTTGCAGCCTCCAGTATTTAAGGTGTAGGAAGTTTTGACTCAGACACTGTAACCTTAACTTCTGCACTAAATAGTTACCGGTGTACCCTTTTTTCCATGACTTTATCCAGTCCCTCTTTGAATCTGGCTAAACTGTCAGCTTCCACTACATCTGGTGGCAACGAGTTCCACACTTTAGTTACTCGGTGTGTGAAAAATAACTGTTTCCTTGCTGTTTACTGCCTTTCTACCATCTCTCCTGATGTTTTAAGCTCCCAGTGTGACACGCTTTCATTATCCAAATACCCTGCAGCAGCTGGGTTCTCTCACCAGAGCTGACTGTTCCCTCTTAAAGGGATAGACTGCGTTGTTACAATTCCCATCCCCTCATGAAAGCCCATTTTCAATGTGTAGTTTAAAAGAAAAAATGAAACAATTTTCACTAGTTTGGTCAGGGGAAACTGGAAGGCAGCAGCTTCTGAGCAGAGAAATGGAGATTCCATATCAAAAAGGCAAAAACTACATTTCTTTTCTTGTCCAGTAAGCAGTGCTAAGTTTATGAACTTTTTGGGGTAGGGACCCTATTTTTGTTCTGCGTTTGTTCAGCGCCTAGATCTTAAGGATGCAAATGATAAAAGAGAAAAGCTTTTAATTTGCCTTCCCCAACCCTTCTGGACCAAAAAATGATGTTTTTACTGTTTCTCAGTGATGTTTATCTTCCTTGAAAAGTGCAATGATTGCACTGACTACTACCAGAGTTGTGAAATAACAGGACTACCAGTAGCAAAGGAAGCTGTTAGAATGGCTGCTTGGCACAGCAGGTAGGGGAACACACCAGGCCAATTCCCAACTTCTATCATTTCCCCTTCTTGCTCCCAGTAGCGCTTGGCTGTTTCTGGGTGGCAAATTATACAGTTAATCCATTCCATACATGGAAGTGTATCTGGACAAATACTCCCGTCCCCTCCCCACCCCACCCCCTGACTGGGTACTCCATCCATGGTCATCCATAAAGGAATAAGACCAAATGTACTGCTGCGCATTTCTCCCTTATCTTCAAGTCCTGATATTGGTGGACTGGGACAAATTCTTTACAGAGCTACAGAAAAATGGCTTTTCATATGCAGAAATTCTGGACCCACTGTTGGTTCCTCCAGGTCTTCCTAATGTCACGGTTCCTCTTTCCTCTCTCCCCCTGCCATCTTAATGCTTGTGACCCTGCATTGTATCTATCAGTTAGCAGCATAGTTTTGTATTGCGGACATTCCTAATCTGCCTAGGACTAACCCTAGTGCACAGATCCAGATCAACTCTGCAAGGAGAATATAACTGTAGATGGTGAATTGAAAGAGGATTTGGAGTTTGCCTAGAATATAGCAATGATTATTAAGCAGCATTAAATAAAATGAAGATGTTATCTATCAAACAAAATTCAAAGTTGTAAAATGTGATTCCCTTGGTTTCTGTCCCTTTGTTTACTTTTATTCTTTGGTTTTGTGTTCGATTAGAAGCAAAAGTACCTTCAAAGAAGTTTATTATTATCCTGAGTGGAGTGAAGTAGAGTGCTTTGGTGGAACACTCATCACTCCATTTCATAAAGGATCTCCACACCATTATTCAGGCCAAAATGGTTTCAAAGAGCCAAAAAGCCTGGATCCTTTAGACCTTTCAGAATTTTGTTATTGCCCAAAAATAACCCTGTTCTTTTTGAACAGAGATCACTGGTTCTTCAGTTTCTAATATTTCATGATGAATCGAGTAAGTATTTGTAAACGGGTGGCAAAATCAGAAAAGAAAGTCCGTTGTTCAGGTCAGGCTGTTTGTTACATTTATTTAACAATAACAATTTAGGGGGAGATCCTAATTCCATTTTTCAGCAGCTGACAGTAGATCAGCTCAATAGCTAGATATAGACAGTCAAAAAGCCTGAGGTTGAATCGATACAGTCTTTGCAGGTTAGTCTAAGCTGCACAGATTAAATTCAAATGAAAGTGAACAGACATTTACCTTTTGATTCAGGAAATGCAGCCAAACCCCTGCAGTGGGTCAGGCCAGAAGCAGGGGTGGGCACTAGAGCATGGGTCTCAGGCTGTGTGTTCACTTCCTCTTCCTGCTGCCCCTGCAGTCTCTGGGATTTGCAGTCCAGAATTACAGCAGCAGAACTCTGCAGGATTGCTCATCATTTCTTCCTGTTTCCAGGTGCCTCTGGGATTTGTAGTCCACAGTTGCAGCCAGCAGTAAGTTTGAGTGGGGGAAGGGTTGTTTAACCTCCTATCTGGCCTCAAAACCCAACTGGGGTTTGCTGGAGGGGGGGTGGGCGCAGTGTGTGTGCCCGCCTTCCCCCCCCCTCCCCCGGCCCCATACACTGGGCTGCATTCCCAGCTGGGCTTGCTCCCAACCCCCTTGGGAACAGAGGGATAGGGCAAGCCCTGCTCTCTGAAGCAGATGGCACAGCCCAGCCCAGGGCTGGAAAACATGCTGGGGGCTGCAGTGTAACTTGAACCAGGAAGGGGTCTTGGACAGAAGTTGCATAAACTAGTTTGACCCAAATCAGTTAAGTCTGATACTACATTCAACCAGATTTATCTTAAACCAGTTTCAGCCATTTTGAAAGTCATTTATGTGCACTGAACTTCTGTTCTGTTACTGGTTTAAACCAGTTTCTGATAACTTAAACCAGTTTATGTGTAACTTCTGTTCCTATCCAGGAATCTCAGAGCTTAGCATAAAACTTGCAGTAAATACGCAAGGGTTCCTCCTTATGTCCCATTTGTATTGTGCGTTTCTACTTCAGTTGATCTTTCAAAGAGGGCTGTTTTACCAAGCGTATAGTTAATAATGTAGGGGTACACGTTTCATAATAGAGATCAAAGTTCTGGCCAATCATATTTACTCAGAAAAAAATCCAGTTTGATTATTTTTTTTTATATTCTTCAAGCAGCCAGAGAATTAATTGAAGTGCCAAGGTACAAAGAAGATATTATAAATCTCTTTCTAATGAACCTACATTGCCAAAGCTTAAAGAAAAGGTTATTGAATGTTTTAATAAGTTCATTTTTACTTCATCCTGTTTAATGAGGTTATTGAGCAATCTCCAGCTATTTAGACTGAAAGTGGTATTTTGAAGATAACATTTTTTGTATTGTATGAATCACGAGAGGTGGACAGTGGTGCCATGCCACTTGCTATCTTCTAAGTGAGAGTGGGAAGAGGTGCAAGGAGCTGTAACAGATCTATGGAAGACATTGCTTCAGTGGGTCTTGAATTCAGTCAGTCCAGTTTGAAAGAATTTGATTTCTTCTAATTATTGATAACACTTTCTCATGGGTAGCTGAGTAGGGTTTGACACTCTTCTTGACTTACTGCTCACAAATGGAAGAATTGGTTGAGAACTTGGAGGTAGAAGTTAACTTGGGTGATAGTGACCATGAAATGATAGAGTTCAAGATCCAAGGGAGGAAAAGAGAGCAGCAGAATTAAGACAGTGGACTTCAGAATAAAACAGACTTCAACAAATTCAGGGAACGTGGATAGGATCCTCTGGGAGGGAAGTCTGAGGTTGGGAAAGAAGTTTAGAAGAGCTAGATATACTTGAAGGAAGCTTGGGCATAGGAGCATGCTATCCACATGCAGAAGAAGAATGGGAAATCAGTCTGACTAGGCATCAATCTGTTTAAAGAGCTGAAACTCCAGCAAGGAATCCTATGAAAAGTGGCTATAGTATCAGGGAAAAGTATGACTATTGAATGGACATCCAGGGAGAAAATTAGGAAGGCCAAGGCATGATTTAAGATGTAACTAGCAAGGGACATAAAAGGCAATAAAATGAAAATCTACAAGTATATCAAGAGCAAGAGAAAGACGAGAGAAACTATAGAATGCAGAAGGCACTCTCGTTATGGACGAAGAAGAGAAGGCTCTGGTCAGAACTCCAGTATGAAACTGGAGATAGGCCTGTTGAAAGTCTCTGGATTAGGGTCAGAGGACAGAGCCACAGGAGTGATGTCATGCTGGGTGTGTGCTATGGACCACCAAATCAGGAGAATGAGGTGGATGAGGCTTTCTTCAAAGAGCTAATGGAAGTTTCCTGATCATAGGCCCTGGTTCTCATGAGGGACTTCAATCACCCTGATATCTGCTGGGAGGGCAATATAGTAGTGTAGAGGCAATCCAAGAAGTTTTTGGAGAGTTCTGGGAACAACTTCCTGGTGCACATGTTGGAGAGGCCAACCAGTGGCTGTGCTGTTCTTGATCTGCTGCTCACAAACAGGGAAGAATGGTTGGGGAACGTAGTAGTGGATGGCACCTTGGGTAGCAGCGGCCACAAGATGACTGAGTGCAGGATTCTGAGGAAAGGAAGGAAGGAGAGCAGCAGAATAAGAACCCTGGACTTCAGAAAAGTAGACCTTGACTCACTCATGGAATTGATGGGCAGGACCCCTTGGAGGGGCTCATCTGAAGGAAGAAAAGGGGTCCAGGAGAGCTGGCTCTGCTTTAAAGAAACCATACTGAGCATGCAGGAATGAACCATCCTGATGCACAGGAAGACCAGCACGTATGGCAGAAGACCAGCTTGGCATAGTAGAGAAATCTTCAGTGTGCGGAAGCTTACAAGAAGTGGAAACTTGAACAAAAAACTAGGGTAGAATATAAAAGTATGGATTGAAATCAGGAGGGCCAAAGTGCAAATGGAGTTACAGCTAGCAATGGACATGAAAGGTAACAGGAAGGGTTTCTACAGGTATGTCAGCAACATGAGGAAGATCAGGGGAAGTGGTTCCTTTACTAAATGGGGGAGCCAATCTAGTGACAGATGATGTGGAAAAGGCTGAATTACTCAATGCCTTTTTTAACTCAGTCTTCACAAGCAAGAACAGATCCTAGACCACTGTACCTGACAGCACAGTTTGGGGAGGAGGTGAGCAGCTGACAGTGGAGAAATAACAGGTTAGGGGCTATTTAGAAAATCTGGACACGTACAAGTCCATGAGGCCAAGTGTGATGAACCCAAGGGTGTTGAGAGAATTGGCCAATGTGATTTCAAAGCCACTGGCCATTATCTTTGAATATTTTGTGGTGGTTGGGAAAGGTCCCACATGATTGGAAAAGGGCAAATGTAGTGCTTCTCTTTATGAAAGTGAAGAAGGAGGGAACAACAGACTGGTCAACCTCATCTCAGTCGTTTGAAAAATCATGGAGCAGGTCCTCAAGGAATCCATTTCTAAGCACTTGGAGGAGGAGAAGAAGGTGATTAGGAGCAGTCAGCATCAATTCATCAAGGGCAAGCCATGCCTGACCTACCTGATTGATTTCTATGATGAGATGACTGGCTCTGTGGATGTAGGGAGAGCAGTGGGTGTGGTGTACCTTGACTTTAGCAAGGCTTTTGTTATGGTCTCCCACAACATTCATGCAGGCAAGCTAAGAAAGTATGGTTTGAGTAGTAATAAAAATGGGTCAAAGTCTAGTTGGCAGCTGGTATCAAGTGGAGTGCCCCAAGTGCTATTCCTGGGGCCATTTTTGTTCAGTATCTTCATCAGTGACCTGGAAGATGGCATAGAGTGCACCCTCAGCAAGTTAGCAGATAACACCAAACTTGGGGGAGTAGTAGACATGCTGTAGAATAGGTCTAGGACTCAGAGAGATGTCCAGATTGGAGGAGTGGACCAAAAGAAATCTCATCAGTTTTAATAAGGAGAAATAAAAAGTCCTGTACTTAGGACAGAACAATCCCATGCATCTGGATACATTGGACAGTGTCAAGAAGATGGCAACAAAAATGGTCAGAGGGCTGGCACATGACTTCTCAGGAGAGGCTGAGTGAACTGGGCTTATTTAGTCTGGAGAAGTGAAGAGTGACAGAGGATTTCACCGCAGCCTCAGTTGCGTGAAGGGGGGTTCCAAAGAGGATGGAGCTGGACTGTTCTCAGTGGTGGCAGATCACAGAACCAAGGAGCAATGGTCTCAATTTGCAGCAAGGGAAGTTTTAGGTTGGATATTAGGGGAAAATTTATCATGAGGAGGATAGTAAAGCCCTGGAACAGATTACCTGGAGAGGTTGTGGAATTTCCATCCTTGGAAGTTTTTAAGACCTGGGTAGAGACAGCTTTGCCTGGGATGATATACTTGGAAATGGTCCTGTTTTGAACAGGAGGTTGGACTAGATGGCCTCCTGAAGACCTTCTAACCCTAGTTTTCTATGATTCTATTTATTCCTTCTTTACTTCAGCCTTCACAAACAGGGTCAGCTACCAGATAATGAGCACAGTTAGCAGCAAAGATAGGGAAGGAGTGAAGCAGCTTAGGGTAGTAACAGAACAGGTTAGGGATTACTTAGAAAAACTAGATGCTATGGGTTATTTTATTTTCATGAAAACATCTCTTTATAAATGAAGGAAAAAACCCTATATTTATGCTCCCTTTTCAACAGATTTCCTTTATATGCTATTGTTGAAAGCAAGACATTTTTTCTATTGAAAGATAGTATGGCATATAAAGAATAATTCTTAAGTTATCTAACACAACTGTTAGCAAGCATAGATCTTGATTCCAGTTGGGCTCATAGAAAATGTCTTTCAGAAAAAGAGAAATTCTCTACTAACCTTAGAGTTCTGGTTTTCAGAAAAGGACATTTGGAATATTACCTAAGGTCATATTTGTTCTCTGTGCCTAGTCATATAAATTTAAAAAGCTTCTTACCCTTTAGAATGATGTTGCAAGTGATATTTATTATCTAACTTACTGAAATAACTTATTGTGCTGGGTCAGGGAAGTAAAATGTAGTTGTCTGCTAGCCTGTTTGATAGGTCCTAAGGAAAAAAGACTGGAGAGCTATGGCCCTGATTCCTGAAAACACTAGAGATGCCTAAACAATCAAAATATATAAAAGTAACATTTCTTCTGTCTCTCTCTCTTTAAAAAAACAACAAAAAAACACCTTTACTGATGACAGTCATGAGATTTAGCTTTGTAAGTCTTCTTGAATGCAAAGTTAAGATTGCCTAGTGGCATCTCATGCCCTTCCAGATGAACCAAACTCAAATTTCTGAAAACTAGAAATGACAAGTCAAGGAACATACTCTCACAACCTAAACCCTGTCCTCTTTGAGCCATGCTGCCACATACCCATCACACATGCTCTTACTCTGATTTCATAGAATCAGAGAAAATCAGGTTTGGAAGAAACCTCAGGAGGTCATCTAGTCCAGTGTTTCTCAACCTGTGGGTCACAACCCAAAAGTGGGTTGCAAGAATATATGAAAGGGTCGCAAATAAACTTTAACCATGGATTTAAAAACTTTTAAAATTGATTATCCTTTAAAGGAGAAAAATATAGGAAACTATGGCTTTTCCCTTGCAGGATGTCAGAGTTCCAGCTCCCCTGTCCCACACACACTTCTCTGCCCCCATACTGGGGGACTGGGACCTGGAGGCAGGGGACAGCAGTTTGGGAGTGAGGAGCACTGGGTCGAGACTGGCCTTCAATGTTTACAAATGGGTCCTGGTATGAAAAAGGTTGAGAACCACTGATCTAGTCCAACCTCCTTCTCAAATTTGAACTGTGTTAAGTAGGAACAAATTTTGAGCTGTATTAAATGGGAACAATCTCCCTTTGCATTGCAGTCAAACACCTAGCCATTCTGTAGTAAGGATTAAATATTACAACACCTTTTTCCTTTGCATGTACAAGGCTATCTAATGCAATGCTTCCACTTATGCATTATTAAACCCACAGACCAGGCACATCTTCCATCTAAAGGCTGATCATTCCCATGACAAAAGGAAACTGAGCAGCACTGACACGGGTCATTATGGGTACATCTACATGAGACGTGTGCTGCGCAGTTGACTAACTAACTGCACAGTAAACATCTTAGCATGTACACATGCACACCTATTAGAGCACATAAAACAAATACACTTTGTAGGCCAGTTAGGACTTGTAAATCAAGACCTACCCTGCTGTGGAATTGATTTATGCGCAGCAGCACATGTGTAGACACTGAGCTGGGAGGCTGGGGGCATGAGTAGTGTTCAGCATTCTCAGTTTTTATTTTTAGAAAATCTGGAAATTTTCTGGGGTTTTTCTTCAGAACAAAAACTGGGATGTAACCAGGATAAAAGGAAGAAAAGGAAAAACAATCATTTTAAATTGGGGAAAAATCAGCGGTGAGGGAGGGAAGGAATAAGGCTGGAACTAGGGAAGGGGTGGGGGGAGGGGCACGGCACAACTCGCTGGCTGCTCCCGGGGCTGTAGCAGGGAGCCAAGCAGGGGGAGCTGTCAGTGGCTGTGGGGTGGTGGGGCATGGCTCTTGCTGCTACCCTCCTTCCTGAGAGGGCTGCTGGCTGGGGAGCCTGTGCTAGGCTCTTCCCAGGGGGCGTGTGCTCCTGGATCAGCAGTGGCACCCTGGCACCTCATGGCACTGTGCCCTGCCTTTCTTCCCTGGCTGCATTTGTGCCCATCCCTGCTGCTGCAGCAGCGTGCTGCCAGGCTGCCCTGGTGTTTTGGGGGAGGGGGGAGTGGCATGCAGCCAGATGTCAGGGGGGGTGGAGACCTGACCCGACCTATGGCCCTGGGCTGACAGCTGGGCAGGTGAGTGATGTAGGGGTGAGTGAAGAGTGAAGTGAAGGGGGTGGGAGGCAGAAGAAGGAAGTCATGAGGAAGGCAGGAGAGGGGCCAGGAGTGGAGCAGGTGAAGGGGGAAGAAAGGGGGTAGTGGGTAAGCAGCAAGCTTCTGGGCTACCGCCTCTCTGCCCCCTGAAATCATCTCCTCCACCTCTGCCACCCCAGTCCCCCCCCACTGCCCAGATCACCATCCTGATTGCTTCCTTGGTTCCCCAAATTCCCCCTGGACCACCCCCTTTGTCCCACCTTGGCTCCTCCACCCCTGGATCTCTGTCATCTTGCCCCCATCAGCCGAAGAGTGGTAGTGACAGGGAGGGGGGTATCCCTCCCTGCCTGCTCCTGGGCTGTTTGCAGAGCATGCTGCTTCTGTGCACACCAATTCAGCATCTGCTAAGCCCAGAAACTGTAGGGGAGCGAGGAGCTGCCAGTGGCAGGGCAGCAATCCTGGAGTGAAGGGGCTGATCAGGGGTGTGTGTGTGTGTGGGGGGCAATCCAAACAGTATAGGGAGCCCCCCTTACTTCAGGCTAGAGAAAGGGGAGCAGGGCAGATGCAAAGCAGACTTGTAGCCCTCACCACACCCCTGCTTGCCAGCCCTCTGGTAGTAGTCTGAGCAGTGCACGTTAGCAAGGTGACTAACCCTTAACATGTGACTGAACACTAGCATGTGCTAACCTTAACACTAACGTTCATTATGATTAGCTTCTGTTAACTGTGTAATCTCACCCTTATTCAAAAATTGCTCTGAAACACGTTATTTGACAGAGATCTCTTTTGTCCAATGTCTCTGGTCCAACTGCTTCTGTCTGTATTATGAGACTCGTAATACTATGGTTCCTCCACATCTTCCTTTCCCATCCAAACATCAAAATAAAAAAAATGGACAATAAACATTTATAGAACACACACTGTCAAAACTTATAACAGACCTATACTAACTGAATTTACTATAAAAAACCAGGTGTCTTGCAGCATTGCTTGGTCTTGTAGGTTTTCAAATTACTGTTGTCAAGAGTCAGTAAGTTCATTTGTGCTGGTGGTACTATATTTTGGGCTTGATCCTCTCTGTCTGTTACCTGATGGCAGCCCACAGTCAGACATTGCTATGTCAGATTTACCATATCTATCTATCTAAAATAGATTTGAGGTGGGTGATGACCTATTTGGCTGTAGCGTGCTTTGATAAGAGAGAATAACAATCTAGAACAAGTGTGCAATTCTCTTCCCTGCCCATGTAAACAAACCTATTTTGCTTAGGGCATCAATTTTTGCTGTGCCACTGGTATGGGCTCTTTTGCTGGACTCAGCCTTTATTTTTGGCATATGCAGCCTGCCTTGACAGCATCCTTTATGTCAGTGTTCATTTGAAGCTGGCATAAAAGTTCTCTAGCTTTTTCTCTCAGATTTATCTGCTCTCTGGATGATCTTGGTGTATCCTTTTTAATACATTTCTCAGTAACACATAGGCCTTCAAACAGAATCTGGGCTGGAACTGAGCGCTCCCTGTTGAGCTGAGAACATGCTGTTCTGATCTGCCTGTATTAATAGACTTACTTTCTGCAGGGCTGCCTCCTACGTTGGAGCTCTAGCAATCAAGGTCCGAGACTGGGCAGTTTTTAAATAAGATTATCGTGCACAGCATCTATCTCTGAACTTTGCTGCAGTTTACTTTTGTCAAATGCTATAGGGGGTATGTCTGAGAGATCACCAAATCTCTGTAGCATTTGCATTTGCAAATCATTCCTTTATAATGGAAAGAAATTATCTCTCTGTTCTTGCGGGGTGTCTCCCAGGTCCTTTTTTTGCAACGGCAGTAAGTGGCTTATGTTCAGTTTCAGGTAGCGCTGATTCTTCTCTCTATCTAAATGGAGAGAAGAAACTAAAGCTAGGAAGCTTGTTATACATATGAATTAAGGCTGTTTTCTTCTCTACTTAACCATATTAAGATTAATTTTTGTTGGTACCTATGAAGCATAGCTATTATGAATGTTATCTTTTCCAGTTTATTTATTACCAATATTTTTGGCTCACATACTTTTAGAGAAACAACCCACCCTTAGAGGTTTTGAATTTTAACTGTTTACATTTAATGTTTGCTTTTTCTTTTTAGAGGCACCTAAGGATGCTTCTGCCTTAGGTTTAAGTTGACACTGATACATATTTGCTTTCAGGTTAATAGTCCATTTATTTCATACTGTTGCACTCTCCATTACTTTTATGAGAGAGTCATCTGAGCTAGTGGTCATTGTTTTCTTGGTCCACAACATTATGCTCACAAAGTGATGTAGTCCACTGCATTTCTTGCACCTTTTTCCATATGCTAAGCATTGTTATGGTTTGTGTTGGCTGTCACAGTGTGCACAACATTATGTGCTGATTTTGTTTGACTTTGATTTTGAGCTCCATATGCCCTTATGATTCAGGTCTCTTTTCTTGTTATTCTCATTATGCCTATAGCATTAGAGTCTGTGCAAATCTACTTCATTCTCATGTGTGGGATTTCTATTACTTGCCATATTTGAGTTGTAGTCTCACGGGTTAATCCTGGATACACAGTAATCTTTTGCTGTTTTTTTGTTGCTGTTCCAAAGTCAAATAATAATTAGCCTTTTATAAGGGACCTATTTGGTCTTGAAATTTGCAAGGTCTTCAGTGACAGATTAGTCAAAATTCTGCTATATTTTCAGCTTCCTTTTGTGTTCTCTTGATTTAAAAACAGATTTTATATTTTCCTTTTTACAGAGCAGGCAGTTCTCCATATTATCTACAGTAATTTTATAGTTCGTCTCTTTTGCCCGAGATGACTGAAAATCAACACATCAAAGGCTTCGGAACTTGCCACTGTCAAAAAAACATAAGGCTACCCTCAGAACACCTTCCTTCTTGCTGGCACCCAGTGCTTATAGATACAGAGTGAAGCACTGCTTGAAGTCCCTGCAGTAGTCTCCCACATTTCTAGGAAGATTCAGTAGTGGTAGATCTTCCACACAAGGGCTGTGGACAGACATTACACATAAACCGGTTTAAATGATCAGAAACTTGTTTAAACCTGTAACAGAACAGATGTTTAGTGCACATAAACCAGTCTGAGAGAAAACTGGCTGAATATAGTATCAGACTTAACTGATTTGGCTCAAACTGGTTTATGCAATGTCTGTCCCAGACCCCTTGCTGTTTTTAGATAAACCAGACACAACCAACATCCCAGCATACTCTCTGGGTTGGGCGGGGCTCTCTGCTCCACAGCAGGGCTGGCCTCTCCCCTGCTCCCTGGCTGCAGCTCCTGCAGAGACTTACAGGTACAGCAGGATCAGCCCGGCTTCCCCCTGCCCTCCCCACCCCTTTTCTGCTCACTGCTCAAGCAGGAAATTCCCCCCTCCCTCCCATCTCCCACAGCAGGGACCCAAACCCCATGGACCCTATGCATGTGGTATGCTAGCTAATGCAGATGTGTGTGTGTCAAATTTCATTGGGACAGGCAGACAGAACAGTGACCGCTTAGAGCTGCTTGGAGCTAATCAACAGTTTAGCTGGTAAGGTTTTTTTAAGAAGAACTTGAAGTAATGGTGAAGGGCTATTGTTTTGTTGATCAGGTAATAAATACTGTTATCAGTCACCTGCTGGCTTGCTCCCCTGCAGACAGTATAAAGTTTGCTGCAGACAGTATACAGAAGCAGAGAGGGAGATTTGAAAAGCTCTGTATCATCAACAGATGCATGCACTGCATCCCCCCTTCTCTCCCCCTGCACCACCGCCCCTTGCCTCAGAGTGCTAGCAGGGGGTTGGGGACTGGCAACACTCCTGCCCCTTGAGCAGCGAGTGGGGAAAAACCTAGGATGGTGCAGGCAGACCTCCCTAATCAGAATGTCCAGCTGGGGCCTGGCCATGCTCCCCCACATCTCAGTGCTGTTTAAGGGAAGAGAGGGCTGCTCTAGCGCCACCCAGCTTCTAGCCTGAGCCACTGCAGGCATATGCCTGAATTTCCTCAGTTCAGAGAGAATGTCTGTCCAGTTACAAACCGGTTCAACCTAGCCAGGTTAGACTAACCTGCAAAGATTGAATTAATTCACACTCAGGATTTTTGAATGTCTGTCCCTAGCCAAGGTGTTTTTAAAAATTGTTTTACTTTTGCTACCATCTAGTGCCCAGTAATCCCATCTAAGATAGCAGTGCTTCATTCAGTATTTCCGTTCTGACTGGCTGAGTGAAATGATTCTTAAAGGTATTTTGCACAGCAGAAACTACCCCTTTTTGATCTAGAGATCTTTTGGTCAGCTTCTGCCCAGAGATCTTAAAGTTGACCATGCAGATGACCTGAACCAGCACTATCGGTTGTGTGGGTGGATGAGCAGGGCACAAGCCCTGTTTAGGGACTGGGGGGACACTGGTATGGAGTGCCAAGGGAGTGCCTCATTCTCCTCCCCTTTCTCCCTCCACACACATGTCCTGTACTTTCCTCTGTAGCAGCTCTTGTTCTGGCTCTGTCTGTTTCTGGAAACGGTGATGGGGCTGGTGGTGCCTGGGGGAGTGGCGGCATGCAGTGCAGGAGTAGTGGCTGGTAGAAACAGGGTGCTGGGGGGTGGGAAAGAGAAGGAAGTGTCAGAGATGTTTAAACCCTCTAGGCTCCCATTTATTTTGTCTGCTGAAAATCAGTTTTTAAAAGGCTGCTTGACACGTATTGTCAGTATAAAAAGGAGGTGACGCCTCTCCCCTGATCAGTGAATCACTGCCCAGGGCACAGAATTGTCCAATTTTGCCTCTGGGGATATTGTTACACTGGTATGCTCTCTCTAGCCACTAGTTCGTAAACTGTTCTCTGCGTAGTACTAGGAAAATAATCTAGAAATTCTCACCCCCAGCTTCTACTGCTAGTTCACATACAGTTACTTTGTCATAAAAAGGATGTTGTGTCTCCTCTATGTATTGTCCCTCACTGATGATTGCAGCATGCCTCTTTCACTGGACACTTCATAAGGGAAAGTGATAAACATCTGTGTTGTGCCTCTGAAGACTGCAGGGGGTTGGGAGTTGTTTCCTTCAGTGTAGGACGTGGCACATTGTAGGTTAGTTTGAAGAAGACGGAGAGTGAATGACTTTGTTGGCATAAGTCATAAAAAGGTCAGAACTTGATTTAATAAATTTCTTTCCAAAAAAAACAACACGCTTCCTTCTTGATGATGTAACATTAGCACTTATTAGTAGGAAACTGGATGCCTCGCATCATTGCTAATGAGCTTCATAGCCTATCGCCTGTGGGTCAACATTCTGAACTCAGCCTGACTCAGTAGAGATTAAAAGTTAGTCCCTTCTAATGGATGTTTGGTGACCCCTATAATGAGATGAGTTTGGTGAGTCTCAGTTCCAACTCACTTTATTACAAATCTACCACCACATTTTGCACTAATTGGCAGATTGAGCAGAGGCCATGAACTGCCTCTCTGCTTTCCTCAGAGGAAGTTCAGGGTTGCGGCAGACTAGCTGGATGTGTTAGAAGGATTGCCTTGCAGTCTTAGAATAACTTAAGGCTTCATTCATAAGGACTGCATGTGCATCTGCACATTTTTTTTTTAAAACCTGGCATTTATTATTGTATGTAAATGAGTTGCAAGTGTGAAAATGTGTTCATTAGATAATTTGCATAAAGAGTCACATATAGAAGTGTGCAAAATCCAGACATGCATACATGTCAGGATATAGACGTAGTTGATCTCTTGTGATCCATTACATATCAAACTATAGAGCATCTGACAAGCACAGTATTTATAAGGACAGAAGATAGCCAAGCTTTTCAGTTTATATAAATTATTGGCCTTTGCTATTTACTCAATAAACAGTTGTCATGACTCGATATTAATGGCATCAGTATCTGTTTTTTACACATATATGCTTTTCAATAGATAACACATCCCAGAATTTAACAAGCTATTAGAAGGCATGTTATTGGGAGATTTGTATTCTGTGTGCATATTTCTGAGGACTGAATTCTGCCCTTGGGAAATTGACACTGCTACTAGTCAAAAGAGAAGCTATTAAGGAAAAAATATTGAAAATCTTAACGTGAGCAATTGAGAGATGCTTTCATTTTTTTTCCTCTCATTTTCAAAGGATTGAAAAATAACTGATATTGTGGCAGTAATGGCATAAACCACTGGAAAGAGAAAGGATGTGAGAAACAGAGAGTAAACTGTTAGCTTGTGCTTGGTAGCTATTTCTTCAGTACAGTGTGCTAGAATTACACTCTCTCTTGTGGCTATCGTAATGACAGGGTTTTTTTATTAATGTTGTTGCTTCAATTCTTATAGGTTGTAAACCACATGTATTTGCAAGTTTTGCATACATTTAAAATTCCTCCACAGTCACCTGAAATACGTTTTCATGCTACATATAATTGCCATTATTTTAAATTCAATACTCTGTAATCTCTCTAAACTTTAGATGTGTTTCAATGCCTCTCAAATATTTATGGACTCATCTTCACAATGTCCCTAGGAGGCAGCTGGAGAACAGAGACAGAAACATATTGAATGATTCCAGTAGTGAGTCAGGAAGCTCCCTATTTCATATCTTAGACTTAAAACTTCTTCACAGTAAGGGTTGCCAGAATCTGGAATGGGCTCTCAAGGGAGGTGGTGCTCCCCCCTACCCTGGGGGTCTTCAAGAGGAGACTGGACAAGCACCTAGCTGGGGTTGTCTGATCCCAGCGCTCATTCCTGCCAAGGGCAGGGGGCTGGACTCAAAGACCTACTGAGGTCCCTTCCGACCTAAACATCTATGAGTCTATGAGGGACCACATATGGGATATGTGGCATTTGGTGTAGGGACAAGCAGGTACCCTTCTGACTGCAAGCTCCAGGGGCTAAACCATCAATTCCTACTGCTTTTTTTCCCTTCCTCCATGATGGGAGTTGGTACTGGATTCACTAGGGCTCATCCTCATGATCCAGCTAGCCAGTCAACAGAGGTCCTGGTAGGTGTTGTGGCTACCTAATCCAGGAATGGAGAGATTACATACGCTCAAAGAGTGCTTCAAAAATCTTCATACTGCACCCTTGTGTTAAGTACTTGGTCTGTGTCACGTTATACAAAATATATTTAAAGCATTATTTCTGCAGATTGTCATTGGAAGGCTCTTTTCTGGATTTGTTTCAATTGTAGAGGTATGTACTTCAGTACTCTGAATCCTACAATCTAAATCTCACATTCACAGAAACCTCCTCAACTGAGTAAAATGGATAGTTTTTTTGGTGGGGTTTTTTTGGTCCTTGTAAATGTTACATCTTTAAAGTTTCTTATCTCTGTTATGTCTTCCAAGAGCTATAAATGTTTTGCCCCTTTTGGATGGTATTAATAACCAGTTTACAGCTTTATAGGCCTAGCGGATAACTGACTTTAAAACCATGTTATTTTTATATGTAGAAGAAGAATCATTGCTGCTGGACTGAATATTTCCAAACTCAACACTGCTAAAACCTTTTCTATCACAGCACATTGTGGTAAAAGTGTATACCACAGTAGTATGTAGAGACAATATTTCTATGTATTAAATGTGTTTTTTATACAATATATATCTCTACACATGCACAAAAATATATTAAAGTATATAATAACATATTGCATCTATATGTTGCTGTGGCAAGTGCCCTGAGAATGTCTGGGTAGATGGATTGACTACTGTGTCTGAATATAAATACTTTATTATAAATATACTATAATATTGTAGGGAGAGTTTCCTGAACAGCAAGGCCAAATGAGTGAGGGAAGATAGTGACAGAGACGTTCCTTTTACATTCATAAAATTCCATTTAGAGAAGTCTGGAATTGAAATATATAGCCAGTATCACATCTATACGTGAATGCCAAACAGCAAGACGGCACGACAATCTTCTGGCCAATTGATGTTAGGAACCCAAATTTACCGCCTGAAAGCAGCCTGCTGTTTTGAATGAGTATTAGCTCATCAACATTGCTACTGGAGGGAGGCCAGAAGGGAGAAGAGGTAAAGGAAAGGAACAAAGAGAGACATGCTCAGATTGTAGTGGGTCTTTGGACTTTCTTGTTTGTTTGGTTATCCTTCTTCATGGTCTTCAAGGTCCCGTTTGATCATCCATGATCATACTTGATCATCTACAGGTATGGGAATTGAGGTGTGTGTGGAGGGTGCAGGAAACTATCCTCTATCGTGCTGCACATGGGAAAGCCACAGTTGGTGTGGAGTGTAAGGGTACTGTACTGCAATACATTTGTGCTGATACTGCATTGTCCATCTTCCTGAAAAATTAAGGGGGAACCATAATTATCTTTGGAATCATGTTTCTCCAGCGTCTTTCTCTCCTCCTCAGCTCCACGACCAGTCCCCAATATAGTCAGTTTTAGTCATGGTCTGATCTTGTGGGCTGGGAATTGCATGACCAGCCAACAGAGAGATGCACACATTATTTTCACCTGTTTGATTCAAAATACAGTTTACAGCTAGCTCGCAGACGGACTGGTTTTGCAACTGCCCCTAAATGCTGAAAGCAGAAAGTTGTGTTCGTGTGAATAATCTTTAAACATGCAAGTCATCCCATTGACTTCAATGGGATTGTTTATGTGGGCAAAGGCTGCCTGACTAAAGTCTCTTTTCCAGTCTTGGGAGAGTATTCCTTCTAATCTTTGGAAAAAAAGTATAAATTATCTGCAGTATGTTCCACAGACCTGCCTTCGAGATATCTACCTTCCCCTAAACTTTATGTTTTTCTATCAGCCCATTATCTTCAGTTAAGTGAAAGTGCTGGCATTTTAAAATTCTGGTAAAAGAACATAAAACTTTTGGACTCCAGGAGTAACTCAACAGCAGATTAGGGTAGGATCCTATGTTTCCTTAGAGTGGCTCTGGACTCTGGTGTTACTCCTCTTGTTTGGAAGTGTGGGCCCCATTGTTAAGCTTACATTAATAACACCCTATATTTTGATCCTTACACTGGCAGGCCCCATCTGGCATATAGAGGCATGTTTGTGGTGCAGGAAGAATCAGAAATATAAAAGAACAGTTTCTCTAGATTTATGACTCCTGTATCCTCAGACCTGCAGAAGGAGCCATCTTGTTCTCCTCCTCCGCTGGCTTCTCAGTGGAAGAGTGATGTGCACCAACTTACGGATTCACTCCTCTCTTTCAACATCACAGACACAATGCTGCCTGTCTCTGAGCCAGAGGCAAACTTAAATAGCTGTAGATATATAAAGGAACAAAGTGAATGAGCCTTTTGAAGCACAGAAACCACTTTGAATAATTTAGAAATCTTCCTTATCATCCCTCTGTTTTGCCTGACAGTTCAGATGTGCAGATTCAGCCACTCAGTTCCCAGATAGAAGGTAAAGGTTGGGTGAATGAAACAGACAGTTGCAGTTTTCTTGGTAGTTGGTTATTCACAGCCTCTTCTTCCTCTGTTTTGAAGTAATGCTCAGTTTTCCGAACATTTCAGATCTTCTTGAAACACAAAAGGCTTCAATATAGAGTATGTATATTTTTTTTCTTAATGCAATTACCATGGCATGATTCTTTCAGCTAGGGAGTTATAAATATATATCACGGTTAGGGTTTCATGCAAATATTTTCTCACAAATTACCCTAGTCAAAGGATAGTATACTTGAAACTAATAATCTGCCTTTTAGTCAACCAAGTGAACTTGCCTTGGTAAAAAGATGTGCAAGCATCTGGAATGTAAATATCTAAAAATGATATTGTCCTTACCGTAGATTGCATTAGTTTTCATAGAATAGAGTGATTTTTTTTGTTTTCTTCAAAAGAAGCTCTAAAACCAGAATGCTTATGTTTGGAAAAGAGGGAGAACACGCAGTGTCTGATGATCTGTTTTCAAGAGATGTCTGCATTAGCACTCAAATTACAGAGTTGATTCGATGGAAAATTGCAAGAGGCTGCTCATTTGTGACTGACCCAGCCATCTAGCAAGAAGATAGACCTTATGCATAATTGGGTTTCTGCTGATTTGATCACACAAAAATATGCTTACAATAAAAATTGGACTTAAAAGGAAGGCAGCTGTCTGTTAAAGGAGGTACAGTGTCCTTTGTGCCGGGCATTTCAGGCTCTTGGTGCATAGGCAATTTGGGTCTTGCATGCTACAATGCAGAATTCAGTAGGCTAAGGATGAAGTGTTGCAGTCCTTTTGCTTTGCCGTAGCAAGCTTCTGTACAACTGCTTGAATAAAAAACCCCCTGCCATTCAGCCAGTGTCCAAGGCCATGTAATCCTTTACATCCTTACCCAGTTGCATGTCAGTGCAACCAGCTGTACCATTGTAATCTTAGAGGAACAGCTCATCATCCAAACATGCACACACATACTCCTCCCCCCACCACTGTAGAAGAATTTGGTTTAGGAGCAATTTAAAATATTAGTTTGGGCAAATGTGAAGCAGTAAGCTTGTGTGAATAATGGCAAATTTTAGTTTACTGTCTTGTTTGTTTCCATTGATAGATTTGGGAGTGCAAGTTATCTGGGGGATGATTGGTGAAGCCAAAACTACTTTGGGATTGGCAATTAGACCAGAAAGAACAATGGGAAGGGTGGAAAATCTGAGAGAGAGCCTACTTTGGCATATCTTCAAGTCAGCCTCTACTGCTCCTGTGGAATAAAGCCAGCCAATTAAAACTGCTTTCTGGAAGCCTCTGTGCTTTTGCTCAGATGCCTGTGTAGGTGCAATGGACTGCAATTTGCAACCACATATGAGGTGCAAATTTGATTTATAAACCCTGTTGCTTAGGATCCAGATTTCATGTTCTCATAACATTTCTCAGTTATCTGGGAGGCTCACTGCTTGTACAAATACGGGGGATTGCAGCTATGTTACAACCAGCATTGTATAGGCTTAAACTATTTTATACTGGGAGAATTGATGAAAAAGGTAAGCAAATGCAACACCTTCATTAGCCAACGCTGTTGCTTTTAACCACTCTTAATCTGGGGCCTTGTAAAATGCATTGTAGCAGTGATGTTAGTGCTGATTCTAGCAAACATGCCACCCCTACTAATGCTGTAAATGAGTGTCAAATACTTATTTTTTTATCATGAGAATGGTAAGTATTATCAAGTATGACAGAGCCTCATCTCTCTTATATGAAAATAAATTTGCATGGCCAGGTTAAACCCTCTGAAAATAAGGATTTTACTATGGATAAAACACTGATGTACTGTACCCCTTTAATTTCTGTGGTCCCAAGCCGGCATAGCTATAACATGTAATTAAATTGCATTGTGTAAATGAAACATCAGCCGGGTACAGAGAAGCACATCTTTCATCTTTTGATGTATAATGACATTCAAAATATTCTCTAACACTTAGTTGATAAACAACTTGAAGAGTCGGGGTCTATGGAGTTGCTTGTTTGATTTTAAATTTGTAAAATTGGCACATGATCTCTTTTGAATATACTGCATTGTGATGTGATCCATTTATCTAATGTCATTAGCAGTACATGCTGAATGTACAATTAAGCTTGAAACTTGTCAATGTCAGAGGCTGTTTAAAAAAAAGGTTGATAAAAAAATGAGAAGAGGAACTGCTGTTTTATAATAAGCATCTGTGCTGCTTTTTAAGTCGAGAGAGAAAATCAATAAATTTCAATATATTGCTGTCTTCATTGCCAGTGTAATTCAATATGTTAATTCATTATTCTGAACAGTGAAGAGAGTTGAAACTTCTTTTGTGTCATTTCCTTTCATCAATTCTGTTCTTTAGTAATTTTATTTCAGTTTAGTAGGTCTTCAAACTTAACTAATACCAAAAATATTATTAAAATGAAACAGGAAATATTCTTTTTCTCTGTTTTTAAGCAAATGTAGTTTGTGTGTGCGCGCGCGTGTGTATCTATGTATAAATGCATATATATTTATATAAATATATTAGACTCTGTGGATGGGGGAGAGCAGATGTGATATATCTTGACTTTTAGCAAGGTTTTTGACACTCTAACCCATGAAAATGTCATTAACAAGCTCAGGAAATGCACACTAAATCGAGGGTGGGGAAAATATGGCCTGCGGGCCAGATATGGCCCATGGAGGGACTTTGTCTGGCCCATGGTTGGTCCCTGGGTCCCTCCTGCCCCAGGCGCTGTATGGCCTATCCCACTGCCCTTGGATGCACAGTTGGGCTGAGGCAGCTCTGTGGCTGGACTGCATTTCTAGGCAGGCCACGTGGTAGTGACTCCTGGCTGTCACTGTGCCCGCTGGCCCTAGTCTTGAGCATGCATGCCTGAGCCTCATGCTGTCAGGGAGAGCCCCGCGTGATGAAGCCAGTGGTGTAGGTTATGGGGCTCAGCTAGGACAGCAGGGAGAGGGGAGGAGCCAGCCCAGTTCCATAGTGCAGAGCTCCCCACTGTTCCCCATGACCTGCGTGTAGCAGTGAGTGGGGCAGGGCTACTGGCTCCATTACACGGGGCTCCCCCCAGAGGCTCACAGCTCAGGCAGGGAACCTGGGAACTGCATGTGAACCCTGTGTGATAGAGCCAGGTGGACCCTGTGCCCCAGGCAGGCTGGACTTCACACTCCTGCCACCCTGACCTGGGTCCCGGCCACCCCCAGCCCTGGGGCACCAGTGCAGGCCCCATGCTCCTGCTCAGCTGCTGCTTCAGTTCTGCTTGCTCACCAACACAGCTGTCACCATCACTCCTCTCCCCCCTGATGTCCCCAGCACTAGTCCCACCCCCTGCCACTGCTGTCACCACATTCCATCTAAGCTGCATGGTGTGCTTTGCTGCGCAGGTGCACATGGCAGTGCAGCATGAGCATGCCTGTGCAGTCGCACACACCATACAGATTAGAGGGAATGCTGGCTGCCACTGCTTCCCCACCCCTACCCTTCTCCTGCCACTTCCCTACCTTCCAGCCTGCCCACCCCTCCCTGTCCCCTCTGACTGCCAGCCTGGCCACCACTGCCACCCCTCCCCTACCCACTGGCACTTCTCTACCTGTGGGTTCAGAGCTATCCTCTGGGTGAGGGTGGGAACACAGCATGTGCTTCCCCTGCAGGAGTGAGCAGAGCTTGGCCCCAAGTGAGAGCAGCAGAAGTAACCTGGGGCCAGGCCAGCTGCAGGAAATTGGTAGTCTCCCACCTGCAGGCTGGATGAAATTGCCTGGTGGCCTGCGGGCCATGTTTTATCTGCCCCCGTATTAACAGGAGTGTCATTTGCAAATTAAGGGAAGTGATTCTTCCACTCTATACAGCACTCGTGAGACCTCATCTGGACTACTACTGTGTCTGTCTTTGGTCCCCATGCTGTAAGAAAGACATGAACAGTTTGGAAAGAGTGCAGTACAAAGGAACAAAAATTAGTAAGGGCCTGGAAAGCAAGACTTGTGAAGAAAGGCTGAAAGAACTAGGGTTGTCTGGAGAAGAGAAGACTAAGGTGGGAACTGGTAACAGTGTTCAGATACCTGAAGGGTGATTGCAGACAGGATGAATATAAGCTTTTCTCTGGTTGTAGGGGACAGAACCGGGAACAAGAGCCTTAAGCTGCAGCTGCGGAAATTTAGGTTGGAGTTTAGGAGGAACTTCCTGACTGTAAGGGTGGTCAAGCATTAGATTAAGCTATCTAGAGAACCTGGAATCTTCATCCTTGGAAGTGTTCAAGAGCAAGTTAAATATACACTTGGCTGGGATGATCCTGTCCTGAGCAGGGGGCTGGACTAGATGACCCCATGAAGTCCCTTGCTCTTCTACTTGTCTATAATCCTATGCATTATTTTAATACACATACAGACATTGAATCATAGAACATTTGGGTTGGAAAGGACCTCAGGAGGTCATCTAGTCCAACCCCCTGTCAAAGCAGGACCATTCCCAACTAGATCATTCCAGCCAGGGCTTTGTCAAGTTGGGCCTTAAAAACCTCCAAGGATAGAGATTCTACCACCTCTTTAGGTAACTTGTTCCAGTGCTTAACCACCCTCCTAGTGAGAATTTTTCCTAATATCCAACCTAAACCTCCCTTGTTGCAACTTGAGAACATTGCTTCTTGTTCTGTCGTCTGTCACCACTGAGAACACCCTAGCTCCATCCTCTTTGGAACCATCATTCAGGTACATTGTGTGTGTGTGTGTGCATGCACATATATAGTATACATGTGTATTATATCTATAGATCTGGATAGATCTATAGATTATATATAGTGCATGTGTTATAATGCACACACACAAACACGTGTTTTTTATTTATATATGTATGTATGCATGTATATATAGACATATAATATACATGTATGTGTGTAAATATAATTATTACAGTGCTTATATATATGCTTGTGTTTTATATAAAAGCACATTTACTTATGTTATCCTGGCCCTCCTGAAATACCAAGCTGACAAGGAACAAAAAACTATATTTTTCAGTTTTCATTCTTCTAGAGGGGAAATAAAAAACCTTTTTGCAGAAAGCAAACAACCCTCCTGCCTTCCCCCTGAAAAGAACAACAGCAACAAAAAAGAAAAAACACAGCAGCAACATCAACAAAACCTTTCTAAGTCCTACACACACAAACAAAGCTTAATTCACTGCACATCTGAAAATTTCAAAGAGAATTTTTCTTCCTGACTACAGATAATTTTTATTCTTGCTTATTCTTACTGCTTTTTATTTTTAATCCTATAACTGCAAGTGTTAACTGAATCTAATCCTAAACCTATTTTAAAAGCTATTTGTCTTAATAGCATTCCCTGACACTGATTAATATAAATTGCAGTGAAAAACTCAGTTTCTCTCTCAATCATTTTTTTTTTTAACAAATCTTCTCTTGCTTTTTATATTATATACTGTACTTTCTTTTCTAATTGCCAAAAGACTAAGTCAAATCTTAAAATATACCTGAGCACTACAGCATAGCAAAAGCATAAAAATAGTTCTAGCAACCTTAATAGTCATCAAGACCATGATTCTAGATGGGAAAAATCAGTAGTTATATTGGTGCTGGCTGCTTATTTCTGGTTGTGGATGTGTAGAACTGGCAAGCTGCAATTTGTCTGAACATTGCCTCAGATGCAATATTTTGGAAGTGATTGAGTGATGATTGCCAAGTGAGTAGGTAAGAATTTCTGAATTCAAAAAACACAGAATGCTGTTCAGTGCGTTTGCAATATTACTCTTATTTTAGCATATGCAGTTTCGTGAGAGGTCTCTTCTCTATTTTTCTTCTCTTATTCTCTCAGAAGATACTTTCACCAACTCAGCCTTCTATTTTGTAAGAAACAGATTCTCAGCAGTGAAGGGGAAAAAAAAATATAGCCTAATTGCTACTCTGCTATTTATGTTTTGAAATATATTTCTATAATTAGTTTTCTAGAAACAAGGAGGATTCATAATAAAGTAGGAGAAATATGTCAATACAATTTACATTATTTGTAGAATTAATATGTATTAGTTAATGTCCCATATGGTAAATGTAGCTATAAGTTTACAAGCTGCATTTCTTTTTGGCAGATGGGTGTTTTTAAGAGAAGCCATCAGATTGTGAGGTGACAACTGGAAAGTTTAGTTCCTGCAGTCTACTTAGGGTACTTCTTCTTGTTTGTCTTTTGTTTATTTCTGCCCATATATTTGAGCCCAGATTGTAGATTCTGCCCTACTTCACTTTTGCCAAAGATAAGAATTAATTCTGAAAGAACATAACTACTTCTTCAATCTGTCCTTTCAACATCTCCCCTTCATATATACCCATTGTTACTAATGCTAGCTGTGGAAGTATATTAAGATAATTTTTCAATAACCTTGATAAAACTTTGACTTTATAAAAATATAAATTACACATATTTAATATTTAATGATTTTGTTTTAAACAAATATGTGTTAATATAAACACATATATGAAAATTGTCATTTTTTTTATAGGAAAACAAGAAAAATGACATGCTCTCATTGATTTGTATTTTGTCATGGCCTCTCCCCCCCCCCCCCCCCCCCCCCCCCCGATTCTTAATTATTAAGTGATAAAACCTCAGTGATTTGGGGAAACATAAAATAGTCCAAAGCTGTCTTCAAGAAAGCCGATATGGTTTCCTTATTTGCGCTTCCATGTTTACTTTGGTCATGTCACGTTTTCAAACGTGTGCCTTTGCCCTGTCTCTAGTGGTACCTTAGGAAAAGAGGACCTCGTTGCCCTCACCACGTTGATTTTATCAATTCAGTTTTATCCTGGATACTCTCCTCTGCCATCAAGACTAAGCAGATAGGATGCTTTTGCCATCGTTGCTCATTATGCAATCACATTTTTCCATTGTGTCCTATCAATTTATTGCATACACCTTTTGTGTTGGTTTTTCTTTCTTTTCATAGACTTAGTGTTGCAGGTGGTGGGCTTGCAGGGACTGCATCCCAGCTGTGACTAGTAAAACCTGATTGCAGGCCTGCCTAGAAGGACTGGACCAGTTGCTAGGAATAATTAGCTGGCACAAAGGAAGTTAAAAGACTCCCAGGGGGGATGACAGAGAGGTTAGGGTAGTAGCTGTAACACTGGGCCAGGGCACTCTCAGGGTCTGGGAGGAGACCTAGGGGCTATGAGGCTGGAAGCAGCAGCACCAGAGCCTGGAACTCACTCCAGAAGGAAAGAAGGAAGACTTCAGTGCTGAGAGAGCAGCAGAGAGCTGGAGTGTCATCTCAGGGCCTGGGAGAAGGCCCAGGACTGAGTTAACCCTTTGCGGACCCTGTTTATGTTAGGGGTATTGACTTATGATTTGTGTTTATACTGTTGCCTTACCCAAGGGGCAAGTGTAACCAGAAAATAAAGAACTGTGCGGAACTTCTAAAGACTGTTTGGGTTAATTGTCAAGATAGGAAAGAAAGAGGGAGAACCCTGGAAAAGAAAGGTGAATTCACCTGTATTTACCACAGGAGATGGGTGGGTTGCCACCAGTGTATGCAGCATTTCCAGAGTGAGTGCTTGCTTTGGATTGGCCCAGGATGCACCATGCCAAATACTTCTGGTCCCAGAGAGGGGCATCCTAAGGCATATCCCAGTGCTTGGAAGCCAGAGGTACTAGGGAGATTCCCTGCTGATGCTGATCTGCCAAGAGCTGAGCAGGATCAAAGCACCAGGGAGAAGGCAAAGGAGATTCGAGAACCTCCACCAGAGGAAGTATTACCACAGAAGTCCAAAGCAAAGGGATGTTTTTGGGCAGGACCCTTTTTTTCAAAGTAAGCCAGGGAGAGGGGATGGGGAGGAGCTAGGCAGCTCAGCCCTCCCAGAAGGCAGGACTATTCACTGAGGACTGCTCATAGGAGCCTGGAGGGATGGTATTCAGATTTTTTTCCTTTGGTGTACTTACCTTGTCTGAGAGAGGTTTGTATCTTTTTTTTATCTTTTTCCTTTTGATTTACAAGTGCACTTGTCAGATTGTCCCAAATGAGGCCAGTGCCTAGGCTGCAACCCAGACTCCTTAAGTCTGGAGGGACCAGGTTTTGTACACCCCTGCCTGGGGAAGGAGTCGCCCCAGAAGATGTTGTGGTTTTTTTTTTTTGTTTTTTGTTGTTGTTTTTTATTTAACAACCAAGGTATGCTAAGGTCAGGGTGAAGGGGAAGGAGGAGCCCCATAAATTCATCTGACCAGGTGGTCCAAAATGATTTTTTTTCCCTTTTTCTTTGCAAGAACCTTCCACTAATACTAACCAGAAATATCAAAGATGTGGCAGCAGACAATACAACATCAGGGAGGGGCAAAGGACCTCTGTAGTCCAAGAATGAGGGGAGGGGGTAGACAGGGAAGACATCACACAAAGGACTCAAGTCCAATAGCACCTACTGTCAACACTAAGCAATCCCCAGTCTGCTACATGTGGTGCAGAATAGGGGAAGCAGCTTGAAGGGAACTGTGCCAGTTTAAAGGGGTCAGATTCCAGTATGGAAACAGGAGCCCTGTTAAACAGGAGGGAGCAGCTATCTGGCCTATGTTGGGAGGTGAAGGGTGTCAAGAGGGAAACAAAGGCTAGTGCAGACCCTGACACCTTAGAAGAGCTACACTATGACCTACTAAAGTCTCAGGTTTTTTTCTGATGAGGTAGCGAGGAGGCAGCACACCAGTGGTGGGAGCTGGAGGTTGAATGTCCAAGTTGTGAGTAAGCTGAGGCTGAAGTAGCCTCCTTGAAACAGCATACGCTGTTAGGAAGCAAAGAGGGCAAAAGAAATAGAGATGCCTTTTAGCAGCTAAGGGGGAGAGAAATAAGGGGCATCTTTACGTGTGCTCCAAGAGCTGGGGTGTAGGTTGTAGCCGTGTTAGACTAAGGCAGGAGTGTCCAACCTTTTTGAATGTGGGGCCGAATCGTGAACTTTTTATCACTCAGTGGGCTGAAGAGCCATACTCAAAGACCTCATAGGAAGTGATATCACATCAGGAAGTGATGTCACATGACCTTTGACACCAATGAAGTTGCAGGAAGTGACAATGAAATGGGTATGGAAATGTGGTTTAAAATCCAAAATAAAAACAATATAAAAGCAAGAATGAAATAATACCAAACACTTGACTAAAATAAACACTTTCAGTTCTACTCACTTCTCAATGAATGAAAGAAGCATAATGCAAGTCAACAGATCAAATGTGGAAAAGATATCAGCCAGAGTGGAAACTAATCAAAGCAACAAAATATGGGCATTTTTGAGAATAATCTTCAAGAACATTTACTTTTATTGAATGAGTAACTAGTTAGTAATACATCTTTAACAAGTAGTAACAAGTTGAACCCCCAGTCCCGCACAAATAGAAACAGAAGCAAATGCGATCCAAACACTGGACAGTATTTTTACAAAGATTTTTACCTGCTCCAAATTTACGTTGGAGCCCAGATCGGTATGTTGTATTCTTGAGCATGTTGTTCAGTCTTAACGGAGCATACAGCACAGCTGCAGGGGGCTCAATCACAGCTTTCCCTCCCTGGTGCAGCCCGGGTAGCCCATCCCGTCCCCTATCAAGCGGTGGCTTCCTCATGTGCTGCTGCACTTTCCCCCTCCCTGTGCCAGCTGGTCCCAAAAGGCAGGAGGCTCCACTGCCGCTGCTGCTGGCCAGTGCCGACCCAGCTGGGCATCCCCAGCAGCACATGGGAAGCCAGCTTCAGCCTCATGCTGCCCTGCCCAGCCAGGTCGGCACCAGCCAGGAAAAACAGCATGCAGCTGAAGCCGGCTCCCCAAGGGTTGCTGGGGACAGGAGGAAGCCTTTTCCCACACGCACCACGTCAGCAACGTCAAGCTGACATAGTGTGTGTGGAAACCTTGTCCCTTCCCCAGCCCTTCAGCAGCCATTAGGAAGCTGCTGAGGGACTAGGGGAGGGACAAGGGGTGGGAATGAAAGTAAACCGTGTTTACTTTCATTTCCTGTCACAGCGCTGTGGGCAACAGAAAATGACTTGACGGGCCGCATGGTCTAAGGACATAGGCAGACAAGGTTCTTTGGGTGAATCCGATATCTTTTATTAGACCAACTTAAATAGCTGGAAAAAAATTTTTAAGCAAGCTTTCAGGTTCAAAAACCCTTGGTTAGGCTGAGGAAGTTTCAGCAGCTGGTGTGTGCTCTTCCTGGATGGAATGAAAAGTAAAGAAGCCAGTGTCTGGGCTGGTATGCAGACAAGATAGGCAGTCAGTGAAGATGTAGATTGAGGGGTCAATGGGTGAGAGACAGTCTGGGTTGGGGGGGAAGAGAAAGGGGATGAAAAGTGGAGAAGTACCTGGGGAGTCAGATGTCAGGCAGGTTATAATGTGTCATAAATCCAATGTCTACATTTAGTCCATGATTTTTAGTATGCAGGAGGTTGATGAAGTGGAGTCCATAGGCTTGTTTCTGGGAAGTGTCTTGTAAGATTCCTTTGAGGATCAGGACTGAGAGAATGGAGAGAGAGTGGTTTTCTTGTGAGAAATGTGCCCCCACCGGTAATTGGGTATTCCTGTCTTTGATAGATTTCCGGTGTGCGTTCATTCTGGTGCGCAGTTGTTGTTTGGTCTCTCCTACATATTTTCCATCAGGGCATTTGGTGCACTGGATGAGATATATTACATTTCTGGAGGTGCAGCTGTAAGATCCTGGGATGCTGATGGCTCTGTTGTGGGGTGTAGTAATAGTGGGGGTGGTAGAGATGCGTTGGCAGGTTTTTCATTTCTTGTCCTGGCACGGTCTGGATCCATTCGGTGTGTTCTGGGCCTGAGGAAGTTTGCTTCTGGTGATGAGGTTAGTGACGTTCGGTACTTGTTTGAAGGCTAGGATGAGTGGCTCTGGGAAGATCTCTTTAAGAATAAGGTCTCTTTCTAGTATGGGTTGCAATTGTTTGAGGATTTTCCATACGGGCTTGAGGGAGGGGTGATATGTCATAACTAGTGGTGTGCTATTTGTGGGGGTTTTTCTTCTGTACTGCAGCAGTTCTTCACATGGTATCCAGGTGGCTCTTTCAAATGTGCGATCTACCTCTCTGGAGGAGTGTCCTTGTTGGGTGAAAGCCTTTTTAAAATTGGTGAGGTGGCGATCCCGGGTGTTCTCTTCAGTGCAAGTTTGGTGGTATCTGAGGGCTTGGCTGTATATCACAGCTTTTTTGGTGTGTTTAGGGTGATGGCTGGTTCTGCGCAGATGTGTGTTGGTCTGTGGGTTTCTTGTATAACATGGTCTGTATTTTATCATTCTGGATACTGATCATCGTGTCTAAAACAGAGATGTGGTGCTGGAGTATTCAAGAGAAAGTTGGATGGAGGGATGGTGATTGTTGAATTTCTGATGGAACTAAATCAGAGATTGCAGGTTTTCACTCTGAGAGCTGGGGTGCTTTAACTTAACTAAAGTTCCTTGAATGAGATTGAATTGCCCCCACCACCATTTTGAAGCATGGGTATGCTGGATACATGAGATGCGGAGGCTGCTAGAACACGCTAATTAGCATACTCCAGCAGACTCGATTAATCAAGTCTGTTCTGGTGCACTGTAATTACAGCACATCGGAGCAGCATCCTTGCATGTCTACAGACACCCAAGGAGATCAAGCAGCTAATCATGGTAGAATCTGATAAAATGAGAGAAGCTGCAAATGCTCCAAAAGAAGGTGATCACAAATGCCTCTGAGGCTGAAGCAAAGGCCTGGGCCCCCCCAAAAGTAAATGTCTGCAAGAACTGCAGCGAGAGGCACAGGACTGGCAAGGGAAATATATACAGAATGAGCAACAAGAAGACCTTGCCAGTGCCCAAGACATTGTGTAGGAGCTGTTACCAATTGGGTATCTCAGTTACTATGAGCAGGGTGAACTGACTGCCAGAAAGACTAGAGAACAGGAAGTGGGAGAGAGGTGGCAGCCTTGATGACTCTCTGCAGCAGAAGTGGAAGAGGTAAGGTCAGCCACAGCTCCCCAACACTGAAAAATGAGAGAGGGGCAGAGAATGAGTTGGGGGAGGCCCATGACCTGAGACTTAACCTGGAGAAAGAAAGTCCTGGGAAGAACAACACTCTTGGGGGAAGGTTGTTCAAGACCCAGAAGGGGAGTTGTGGAGCCAGGACATGGGGAGACGATCCCAAGGAAGAGAGAGAAATTTCCGGAAGGGAGAGTAAACCTCACTGGATATGCATGGGGGTGGGGAAGCCACAGTGCAGAGATCCAGAGGGTCACTACAGGAACCAGTGGACCTGAGCTGGAGACTACAGGTTTCCCTTGCCAACTTCTAGGGTTAGGTTCCTTAAAGTTCCTGTGGTTGGCAAAACCCTGGTTGGCAAGACAAAAGGCTTAAGGGAAAAATGGCACGTACCGGACTGATGTGTGGCCACAGAAAACTGCGGTTACTCAAAACTGTATACTGTGGTAGCCAAAATGGTATATAGAGTTTTAAGCGTGGATACTCAAAACCATGGTTGGTGAGGGAACCTATGCAGACAGCACTGCCACTGGCAACCATGAGCCAGCAGTGAGGATGGCAGAGCCCCTGGAGATGTTACCCAGTCAGGAGCTGAAGCCAGGGGGAGATGGCAACAGCATCTGGAACAGTCAGGAGACAAAATTGGAATAGCCTGCCCCAAAGTAAGCTAAACCAGAGGGAGAATAGAGATGGGTCAGTTGTGGTAGTGAACAACCTATGGTCCAGTGTGGGATGGAAGGGGCTGAAACAAGTATTCCAGGTGGCAGGAACTGTGAGGCATATCAAAGTGTGAAGGAACAGAAGGGGGAAAAGCCGAGGCATGTCGACTGTGAGCTTTGATCAATCCATGGAAGGCATGCAGGCAGTGGCCCTATTAAATGGACAAAGACTATGTAGCCAACCCATGAGGGTGAGAATGGATAAAAAGATAATCCTCTACAGACAGTGCCTAATGGTGACTTGTGCAGGGCTACAGCAGCTCTGGGGCTTCTGGGATTTTGGGGTGATGTATGGACCTGGAAGGGAACCGGCCCCTATCCTCCATGGAAGAAGGGACCCAAGAGTAGGGGCTGACCTATGGGAAAACCAGAAACACTGTATTTGTTGTCCTGGGCACAGGTGAGAGGCTGTCCCAGAAAGAAGTAGAAGGGAGGAGATCCCAGGAGTGGAGGGCAGAGGAAGAAATCCTAGCCATTATGAGCTGGCTACAAGGAATAGGCAGCCAGAGATTAAGAAGCATTGAGGAGGGTCCTGCGAAGGCCACCAGAGCAGCAGTTGGGAACTATGTTGGAATGATCCACAAGCCTCAAACTCCTGCAGGTGGGCAGGGAGAAGCCACCTGACCAGAAAGTTTAGGAGGGTGGAATATGGGAAGTATATCAACTGGGGCCTGAGCCTGAGCAGGCAGTCTGGTTCTGCAGATAGCAGGGAGAAGAGGTCTGTGGAGGGTGGCTGCAGAGAGCAACTGCCTGAGGTTTGAGTTGTCCTGGGAATAGCGATGTGGCAGGGGGCCATCTCAAGGCTGGATCTTAACATTGGCCTGCCTCTCTAGGGCAGTTTGCCCTGCCTCGTCTGCCATGACTTGATGTAATAAGATAGATGTTGAGTGCAGGAGGCTGCCAATTAAATGCTACGATGCCTAGGGTGTTGTACATGGCTCTGTACCATCTGTATGCGCCTCACAGATGGCATCCACTATGTGGCTTTGGCTCCACACTAGGCCCCAAAGTCTGGTGTTCAGACCCCAACTAGATTCCTCATAATCAGGCGGACTGGATTCCCAGCATCACACAGGGCGTTTAACTCCCTACACCTTTTTCCTTCTTGGGTGTGGCTCCCCTCTGGGACCTTTGGCCACACAGGGCCTGGCCCACCTCCAGGCCAGTGGGAACCCCAGCCCCCTGGCTCTGGGTGTCCCTCGCGGTGGGCACGCTAGCTCTTTTGACCCTCCTGGTCCTGGCCCCAGCATTGACCAGTCGAGGGTTTTGTCTAGGCTCTCGCACTGCTCGCCCACTCCCTCTCACATGGGTCTGCCCACTTGGGCGCCTGCCTGTCCCTACTACTGGGTAACCCACCAGGCTGTGGAGGCTGGGGCTGTAAACCACCCCTTACTCGCCTTTCACTGGGGAGGCAACTGGCCTGGCATTTCCTGGGGACCACCCCACCATGGGCAGACCCGCCAGACCATCCTACCCCAGCAAGGTGTAGTTTTTGGTCATGCCCCAGGATCAGGAGCCTTCTGCCATCCCTATAGCTCCTGCCCTTACCTCCAAAGATTCTGAGCTGTAGCTTTTTTTATTTATTACAAAACATCATAACTAAACCATAAAACTCAAAACATCGTCTATCTCAACGTACACTAACACAAATGTTCTGAGCAGCAGCTGAGCCAGGTGGCGTTATCCTGGCTGCGAGCAGCAGACTGCTGCTTCAGGCCTGGGGGCTTGGACCTAACATGGCAGCTGCTCTGCCCCCTCCTCCAATCACAGGGCCCTCCTGCAGTCACATGACCACCTCATCAGGGCTGGCACGCTGGCTGCCCTGCCACTCAAAGCCCTGAGCAAGTAGATTTATAACTTGCAGGAAAGTCAGACCTAGGGTGGGAGCACTTTTGGTAGAGTGTTAGCCAGTGAGCTTATGTTTTATCTAGGCTGATGTTTTGCTTATGGTGTAATGCTGGTGGTTTGGAAATGCTTACAGCAAAAGCTTTGTTATCTGGCACCCATGGGAATGGGTGAAAGCCAGAGTCACCTTCTCGGGGCCTGGGAGAAGGCCCAGGACTGTGCATTAACCCCTTTCTGGCCCTGTTTATGTTTGTGTGCTGACTTATGATTTATGTTATATACTGGTGTCTGAGCTGAGGGGCAAGTGTGCCCAGAAAATAAAGAACTGTGCGGAGCTTCTAAAGACTGTTTGAGCTGAGCAATCTCCAACCTCCTACGCTTGGCATATAAGCTTTTGGGGGCAGGAACTTGGTTTTTGTTAAGTGCTTGGATAGTTTCTAGTATAATAATTGATGTTCCTCATCATTCCCATAAATAAATAAATAACAAATAATGAACACTCGTGTCATGAAGTCTGTACTTCTCAGATTTTGGTTCCAGTGTACAGAGGAATAGCTGGGCAGTTCTGAGCCCTGGGTGGCAGCAGTGCATGGGACAGCAGCTGCTGGTGTTTTCCATGCCCCTTTGCCTTCTCCTTACTTATGCTACCAGTAGTTTGTCTACTGTCCTGAAAGCCAGTACTCATCCTGAACTTCCAGTTTTGATCTACTATACTACCTCTAGTTTTTGATTAATTCTCTGATTTAAATTCTAAGTCTGATTATGCCACCCAGAATGTATGATGTTATGATGTTGTGAATCCTTTTCCTGGAAAGGATGCATTAATGATCATGAGGGTGGGTGCTATACATTTGAAAACTCCCAAAGTTTTAATTTTTCTCATAAAAATCAATACTTCCTTATATTTGTATATTTATTGCCCTTCGGCCCTGTATTTCCCTTTCAGTTTTCAGTGCTGAAACCAGTGGATGAAACTAACTCAAGATGAACCCTTAATACATAATTATAGAGCATCCAGATGATTCATTTGCTGCAGATACTCCTTTCCCTGAAGTGAATTAAAATTTTTCTGTTAGGAATGGGCTGTATTATACATCACAGAAGAGCAGTACAGTTTTTCTTAGAATAATAAAAAGACTTGAAAATTATTTGAATACACTTAAATAACTATATTTAAGAACATCCTGCTTATTGCTGTGAAATTAATAGTCATCTTATTCAGTTGGAACAGAAATGCCTTCATCCTTTTAGGAAAAGCAAGAGCAAATTACAGCCAAATTTTCATTTCACGAGTCATCTTCATCCAGGATAAGCCAAGGCCCCAAGGTCAATTCATCAATTTGGTATCCTATTTCCATAATGTTATTCTGCAGTGTACTTTCATTATTATTGGAGCTGTGCTCTCATTTCTATTAGTTTTATAAATGGCTATGTTAATGCCTTTTTACAGACAAAACCACCTTTTGTTAATATCCCAGTGGATTTCTTAAGGATTAAAATATACTTTTTAAGAAGCTATTGGTTCTATTTATTTTTCCCCCATTGCTGATTAGCCCTTTTCACCTACCTGAAAGTGGCATTGTTCTACTTTAGCTGGAGACTCGAGCAGTTTGTGAGAAGATATGTTGAGTGATTGGCTTGATGGACAGAAAAGAAATAATTAGAAGCAGCCAATTCTAAGAATCTTTGCAAATTTTAGTAATATCCTGAAGTAGTTTAAACAACGCTGAATTGACAGAAATAGTTTTTTTTTTAGTTTCCCTTTGTTAGGAGATGAAATTATAAAATAGCACGTGTTCAGTAGAAAAGAGTAGTTTTCTTTGTTTTTGTCAGGGTATTAATAGTGGGGGGGGGTGTTGCTAGCAGATCAACTGTATGTACAGCTGTTGCCCTTAAATTTGACAGTTTGGTCATGGATGATTAGATGTTTACTTCTGTATTTGCAGTATTCCCTTTATAATTATCTAAGACAAAATGGTAGACCTTATGCAGCTTTCTAGAAAAACATCTTCTGGCTATATAATAGGGTTACTGTTTTTGTGATAACCAAAGACAGTGAAATAATTTAATCCAGTTTTAAAATAACAATTTTGGTTAAATGCCGAGTCTGAAAATGCTTTAACAAGAAAGTATTTTTAAGTAGAGGCAATCACCCACTCTCCTCTGCTTTAAAGGAGCCCCATTCCTTGAGATGCAGTCTGCCAGCAGGTCCCCTTGTATAGGCTAAGGTGATGGGGGCACCTCGGAATCCAGGGCTGATCTTGGTATCTGGTTAGTCCTTACCTCATTCTCTCAATGACACAAGTGTTGTCTGGATCAAGCTGCTCTTAGGGTTTGTTTCTCTCTTTCCCATTGTCTGTGGTTTTAGTAATAATCTTTTACAATTTATATAGCCCCTTTCATCTGAGGACCTCGGTGTTGTACCATCACTTGTGCTTCTCAGTTTCCAAGTGACACAGTGAATATGATTGTTGCACAGGGGCCACCCTGGGGTCAGTGGCATCACCATTTTTTGGATCCAGGATTAGAATTTCTTGACTTGTAATTCTGTCCCAAATCCCCTGAGCAGCACCACCTGGATTGGCCTATATGTTCTTTAAAATTGCCACTGGCAAGGGTCTTTGAATTGAGAATGACCTACAGAAATGGGCAGAGTTCTGTGCAGGTAGAAGTAAGTGCTGGGCCCTTTTCTGGAAGGCAGAAACATTCAGTGAGCTTCAGTTCAAGTGCCTCCACTGCCATTTTTAAGTCCTGGGACACTGATCACCTGGACGAGCTGCCCGCAGCTCTGTCCCGCTTCTCACCCTCGCCCTGGGGTCCCATTCACCACCCTGTCCCTACCCCAGCCCCACTCCCTCCCTCCACATGGGGCCCTCAATCTACCCAACCCACCCTTTTCCCTTTACCTCCACAAACTTACCTTCAGGATGCTGCTCTCCATGCTGCCTGGCTGCATTCCTGTAAATTGGTTATCAGATCAGTATTGGCTGATATGCCTAGTTAATAATTCACTATTGATAATAGCCAAGAAAATCTTTATTTGTGCACCCCTACTTTTTTGGGTTTTGCTTGCTAAAAACTAGATTGTCTTTAGAGTTTCTTGAAAAAAAAAAAAGGAATGTGATTAAAAATGGCACTTTCTTAAATAAATTTGGTTCAATGAACTAGGCATCTTTTGTAGGATAGACTGCTGGAATTTTTTCCACCAGCTCTAAATAGTAAATTTCTAGCATCCAGAAAAAATTTCCAATATAAAAAAATATAGCTGCTTAACTGTTGTACACTGTTCTTGTTTTATTATTGTAGCTCCCAGTGATAAGCAGGATATCAGTTGTACTAAGCACTACACAAACAGAGGATGAAAACATGGCTCTTGGCTACAGAGACTAAACTTTAAGTTATGACATTCCACTGCAGTCTGAGTAATAATTAAACTGCAGATATGTTTAATTCTGTCATTTGAAACAGAGAAATTATTATAATAAGGGTGATGATATACTATAAAAGTATGTTTAAAGCTAAGAGGCAGACAAGGTTCTTTGGATGAATCTGATATCTTTTATTAGACCAACTTAAATAGTTGGAAAACAATTTTTAAGCAAGCTTTCGGGTTCAAAAACCCTTCGTCAGGCTGAGGAAGTTTCAGCAGCTGGTGTGTGCTCTTCCTGATGGAATGAAAAGTAAAGAAGCCAGAGGCTGGGCTGGTATGCAGACAAGATAGGCAGTCTGTGAAGATGTGGATTGAGGAGTCAATGGGTGAGAGACAGTCTGGGTGGGGGGGAGAGAGGGGGGATGAATAGTGGAGAAGTACTTGGGAAGTCAGATGTCAGGCAGGTTATAATGTGTCATAAATCCAATATCTATATTTAGTTCATGATTTTTAATATCCAGGAAGTTGATGAAGTGGAGTTCATAGGCTCGTCTCTGGAAAGTGTTTTGCAAGTTTCCTTTGAGGATCAGGACTGAGAGAATGGAGAGAGAGTGGTTTTCTTGTGAGAAACGTGCCTCCACAGGTAATTGGGTATTTCTGTCTTTGATAGATTTCCGGTGTGCGTTCATTCTGGTGCGCAGTTGTTGTTTGGTCTCTCCTACGTATTTGCCATCAGGGCATTTGGTGCATTGGATGAGATATATCACATTTCTGGAGGTGCAGCTGTAAGTTCTAGGAATGCTGACAGCTGTGTTGTGGGGTGTAGTGATTGTGGGGGTGCTGGGGGAAGTTTGCTTCTGGTGATGAGGTTAGCAAGGTTCGGTGCTTGTTTGAAGGCTAGGATGAGTGGCTCTGGGAAGATCTCTTTAAGAATAGGGTCTCTTTCTAGTATGGGTTGCAATTGTTTGAGGATTTTCCGTATGGGTTCGA